>NW_008825100.1:3921844-3930352 GCF_000699105.1 Pygoscelis adeliae
AAGGCTGGTTTTGGTCTTTAAATTGAAACTGTATGTAAACATGTGGGCTTTTGGGGTGGGTGTGGTTTTTTCCAAGGTATGTGTTGTGGATTTCCTGATGCTTTTGAGGTCTGCGGGAAAGCTGTGTGGCTGGCTGGAAAGGGCACTGTGGGAATATTGTATTTCCAAGGGTGACTTTGAGGAAAACAGATGCTTATCTTTTTCTCTTCTCACTTTTTTGCCTTGTGTGCATGTTTGTCTCTCTATTATTATTTTCTTTTATCTGTATGTTGCAAAGGCTGTGTCTGTGCAGCTCCTAGCCCATGGGTTTGTGATTCTTGTTTAGGTGTCTGTATGAACTGTACTAAGCTAATTAGTGAAACTAATAAATCCTGGCTATTTTTATGAATTTATCTCAGCTTTTGGTGCTTTTGTGAATTCTTTTGGCTGTTTGAGCTGTTGCTCCTTTACTCAGTATCATAGCTATTTTGTTGTCTCCTATTGCTACTTAATTTTACAAAGCTTGTAGGAAAGTGAAACCTTTGTACCGCCTCTTTTCTAAACCTTTTAAAGCTAATGGAAACTTTCATATTGCTGAAAACTGCCTGAATGACAGTTTCACTAACTCTTAAAAATTCCCATTTCCAGGTGTGTTAGTTTAATGAACAGAAGTTTCTGAAAAGCACTTTGCTGTGTTCTTAGCGTATGAGCATTAACACAATTATTAGAGAGTGCATGCTGTGGCTTGTTAACATAATGACATTAATATTGTCAACCTTATGGTTTTAAAAATCATGTTTTGAAGCAAACAGGCTCATAAATATTGAATCCTTTTTATTTGTCTCTTGTTTTCAAGTCTTTAAGGCTCTTGTTTTCAAGCTTCCCCCCAGCCATCATGGATACAATTTCAATTGGAGCCATCTGATTGAAAATTCCAGGATTGAAAATTATAATATCCCTTGGAAAAGTAACTTGAATCAGTCATGAGTAGCATGATTTCAGATTAGTCTTCTCCAGGAAGATTTTTGTCTGACTTACCAGGCCAGTCCTTGAGAGCAGATTTTGAATGTTGCTAGGGCTATTGCTTATTCTCTCGGGTAGAAGTTGGTATTTGCTTTCCATATGCAGACTGTCTGGTGTTGGATGTGGTCAGGTCAGGGTGTCATCAATTTACTCAGTTAACTTTATCATACTGGAATTGATTTAATAAATGTAGGATTCCTCACTAACAGAAATATGCTTTGTTTATTATTGCTACTACTGCCCAATTGTTTTTCTGCTTACAGAGGGATGGCAGACATCAGTACTCTGACATTACCATGGTCGTGTGCTTGGGACTGAGCAGGATGTGTATCAGAACAACTGCCTGTGTAAATATGATGTATTTGGAGCAGAAAACAATTCCAAGTGTTACTTCTTTCAGGAATCTGCTTTCCCTTTGTGATAGTAGTTGAAGATCTGTTAGGTTATGAGCAGCTTCATTAGCTCGTAATTGGACAGAATGAGGCAGCAGCCAAGATGATGAGTGTCACCTTTCCTAGCTAAGGAAGGAAAACTGAAACATTTTGGATTAAAGAAAAGCACGTGGGTGTTGGAAGGATTATTAAAATACAAAGCATTTGCCCACTTACCTGGCATGACGTTCTTGGCTTGGGTCTCTAAGTACCACCTTACCTGTGGCTGATGGCAGCCATATTGCTTATTGTATTTATTATGGTCATATTGTTTAGATTTACGCTGTAGAAACCTTATTCAGAAGACAAACTCCCACCCACAATGATACATATTCTAGTTTAAATAGGACATTGTATGTGAGATGAGAGAAAGAAGCCAAGGTAATGGTGCTATGCGTATCCTTGCAGACATGAACATTGCTTTGGCTGGCTCAGTCCTGGTGAGCCCTTGGAGGGATCCCCGCTGAGGTCAGGTTTTTGGGAATTCACTTGAAAGCCAGTTGTGAAGGATGATGAGGTGATTCATTGAATTGTGCTGGAAGGCGGCAGCAGGGGTGGGCTGGGACTGGAGCTGGTGGCTGGGTCAACCTGGGAGAACTGGACCCAAGGGGAGAGGGGCGGCGGGTGGCACTGGGCGGGCTGACCAGGGTCTCTGAGTCCAAGCGGGTGGCGTTTTAAAAGCTCAGAACACTGTGCCTGGTGTGGAGGGTGGGGAAGGAGGGGCAATGGCTGGGGTCAGGAGGAGAGAACAGCTGGGAAACTGTGTGAGGTGGCCGAGTGAGAAACCGTGATGACGTACTGTGCCTGTGTACTGCTGCTCAGGACTGTGACTCCTTCGTTTTTAAACGCTTAGTCCTGCTGAGGAGCACATATGTGTCTCTATCTTTAGCGGGTGCATAAACTTGTTTTCCCGGAGAAACCTATACAATACCTGTAAATGTTGGAGCTGAGCAGGCTTGCAGCTAGGCCATATGTGGGTTGGTGTGTGCTAATGGGAAGAGGCATTTAACCTCAGCTGAAGCTGTCACATTTGGAGGCTGGTGGTATACCCACCAGCTCACCCAGAGAGGAGTGAGTGACACCTCGTGTCCTGTGGGAGTTACAGCTGGAGATGGGGGTGCCAGATGCTGGCCCTGGGGGAGAGCACAGTCTGAGGTGTCCAAAGGGTGTCTGTCTGAAAAACATTGGCCAATGCACGTTGGGTTGTGTCTGGCAAAAAGGAGTACCTCTGGAGCAGGCAGAGCATCTATAGATTCCACCTTCTGGCCGTGGTGCTTCAGTCTATTTAGATGTCAAACTAGAGATTTAACTGCTTAAATTTAAATGTACAATTGAAGGGGGGAAGGTGGTGTCCTGTAAAAGGAAATTCTTGCAAGTTGCTCGCCCACTTCAGCAGCACTGGTGCTTGGACATGGGACATGATAAATGGGCACAGCGGGGCCAGAGCGGGTTTGCAGAGTCAGGCCTAAAGACCGTAGCGGGGCATCTTCGTTAGGAGCAAACATGATCGTAAGCTGCTTTTCTCACTTTGTAGTCACTGCAGAGTAGCTCTCTTCTCTAAAGCTTACAGATAAATAACTACAAGATTTGAATCTGACATTTTAAAGTTTTTTAAAAGCCAGAAGGCATCTCCTTTCATTGGAAGGGAAATTTGAAACTCAGTTACTTTGCTTTAAAAGGTCCCAGGCAGGCATTTCAGGCAGGGGAAACGCTGGCCCTTGTTTACTGTGGTTCCTGAACAGCTAGCACAGTTGCTTCTCCCCATTTTACACCTTGCCCAGGCCTGAAGGGGTTACGTTTTAAAATGAATAATGACTAAATTTATTCGTCATGGACAAATGATGACAGCTGTTGAGATGCTCCTGTTAGCGCTTCCCAGGGGATAAAGTCAGGCTGGTTCCTAGTGCAAGCCAGCCCAGCCAGGCAGACTCAGCTCGTCTTCATCCTGGATTATTTGTCCCGGGTTCCCCTCACTAGCAGGAAATTTCCTTCCTAGAAGTGAACCGAAGTTTCCTGTGCGGAAATGGGTGTTGATGAGAATCCCGCAGAGCCGCAGTTGTAGAGGGGACTGAAGCCATAGCTGTTTAACTCCATGTGTGAAGACAGCATGCTTAATGAATACGAAGCGCAATGATTGATTATGTTCTGGACTGAAAGCCGTGGCGCTCTGTGAAGCACTGTTACATCTGGGCACGCTATGGAAAATATGAAGGAATGTTGAGGAAGCTTATTTGCAGAAGGATATGTACTTGTAAGCATTTTTTTTCTTCTTAAATAATGTAAAGGAATTGAAAAATGTAAAGCAAATTGTGTTCTCTGTTTCTCTAAGACAGCAGAGTGGTGAGGAGACAAAGGCCTCTTTTGTAAGGGCATGTCTCTGATAGAGAGTGCTATGTGGCCCTTATAAATGAGCACGGGGAGGGGGGGGGTGGTCTTGGGATGGGAGAACATCAGTGGTTATTTAATGTTAGAACATGGCACCAATTCCGCTTCGGTGCATCTCTGCTGGAGTCATGAGAGTTACACCCATGCTGAATTTACCACCTCGTGATTTGCAGATAGGCTGCAAAAAATACGATCCGAGTTCAAATGATTATTGTGAACAGGAGCCAATAAATGGGGGGAAAAAAAAGGCTTTTTGATGATAATGTATAGTTGCTTGTTTCTCTCTTATTTTCTGTACTTCCATGTTCAGGTTTCTTTCTGTTCTTTGTTTCTCTTTCTGTCCTGCACACGTGCTGCTGGAAGACTTGATGTGCAGTTCTGAATGTGGCGCTGTCATTCTGCACTACTCAGATGAGAAAATGCTGTTGGGTTATTGAAGGGATATTCTGATTTGATGAACATGTAATCCTTAGTTTGTAGACTTAATGAACAGGAAGATGTGACTGTAATCCAAACATCCCCAAAACTGTGGGCTGGCTGGTTGTTTTTTTGGAGTGTTGTTTTTTTAGCTAATGCTTAGAAAAGCCTGTTTTAAATGAAAATGATAGTTTATTTAGTTGCTAAAATGCTACAGGAGTGTGATCCTTTTAATATCTGTTTTTCTGAATTTTTATTTATTATATGAAATAGCAAACCACACCCTCTTCTTTCAGAGGGGTGAGGCTTTAAAAATGCAGTGAGTTAACTAAGGCTGTATCTAGATAGCCTAAAATGCAGCTGATGGAGAATTTTATTACCAGATGAAAGTGATTTTGAAGTAGTAAAGTATCTTTTGTTTTGAGTATGACTGACTTTCTCTTGGCTGGTAATATATATATGACAAATAATAATTTGCTTAGTATCTATAGATGAGCTTTTGAAATAAATGCAGTTGGGGCAAATCATGCTCAGAAGTTTTTGTATTCAAGGTCTGTGCAAGTCTTTCTGTATTACTTAAACCCCTTCATAGAGGCTTCAGAGATTACATGTTTTAAAGTCTATTTTGAACTGCCATGATCTTCTGTGCAACTCTCACCAAATAATGTTTTTTGAAATAATTCCTGTTTGAACTAGACTGTATCTTTCGGGAAAAAAAAATCAATCTTGCTTTTTAAGAACTGCCTGTGGCAGAATTTGCTGGGTGACACATCTCCTAACCTTGTAGGGAGTCAGTCCTGTGATTATTGCAAAAAAAGCTTGGGGGTGGGCAGGGGAGGGAGGGGAAAAAAGGCAATTCAGAATTTAATTTGTTTTTAACCTCCAGCCCGTGGCCTTGTTGTATATTTTTCTATTAGGTGAGAAACAATATTAATAAATCACACTGGAAAACTACGTTAATAAATCTGGAGTTGCTGTGTTAACACAGAATATAATCAAGCAACTTGTTAAGAATCTGGCCAGGCTAAACAGTCCCCTACAGTGAATTTTCATTTAATTTAATTAAAAACATATTTTCCAATCCTTTAATCATTCTCATGGTCCTTCCCCGAGCTCTTTTCAAATTATTTTTGAATTATGTATGTCAGAACATGACCAGTGTCAATAGGGAGGTAGCACAGTCTCCATGGTCGCCTTAGGGCACTGTGTTAGAGAGAGTCCTAACTATGCCTTATGTTCTTCTCCTTAGCTGTGTGACCTTAAATTTCTTGATGTTAAAGTTCATATGTTCACTTATGTCTTGTTCACTTTTGCCTGAACACCAGTCCGAGTACCTGTTATTATATTACCCCTTTTCTTTAGATGTTGCTTTTTTTTCCTAGCCCTTTCCCATATTCCAAGACTTCTTGAACATCAAAATTAAGCGGGGAGATGTCCTTGGCCACCTTTCTTAACTTGTTGGATGCTGCTGTCTACCTGTCACTTCAGTGTTGTGCTGTGATTGGAGTATGGCATCGTGTGCACGGGTGCATATCGGAAATGTGGGGTTTAGGTTTTTAGATGATTTGTGACAGTACTCCTGTGCCCAGCTGCTAATAAGCCAATACCATTTTGGGCAGGGAAAACTCCTTAAGGCTGTTGGGCTGAGGACAGTACAGGCTTTTCTTTCAGTTGTTTTATCTCCCCTAGAATACGTCTTTACTGTTATCAATTTATTTTCTTACTTTCAGAAAGCTCAACCTGTATTGAATTTCACTCATTAGTGTCTAACTAGGAGCCTGTATTTGTTACTAGATATTCCCAGGTGCTTTCCTGAATAGGGATGGATTAAAGCACCTGCCTGAGTTTTTGCCAAGTGAAATTTCACAAAGGAAATGTTCCTGAAATGGTGGAGAGTGGGTGTGTACCTTGGACTGTTGGAGAGGGATGGATGTGAAGCAGGTCTCAAATCTTGAATGAAGTGTTAGTGTGGAAAAGCTAATTGATGGGGACTGAGGTGGCTTTTCCGGCCTCAATAAATAATGTGTGCCATCTATATCAGCTGTCCAAACACTTTGTCACCTTTCAACCTAAGGCCGTTTTTTAGAGTGGATTAGCTAATCTGTGTAAAACTGCAATATAAGCACTCCTTTGGAATTGAAGTGACCTTCACTGAGAATCAAAGTGACTGTTATTCATTTTAAGTTAATTTACGTTCACATTTGGAAGTAGAGGCTGCAGTTCCCTTTGATTGTACACAGAGTGTTCAATAAGTTTTAATACCCCAAGTATTATCTGTGGCTTGCATCTTTCTGCTGTAGATTTGAAGTTGATTATTTTTATCTGAATGCATTCATTGGAAGGGGTTTATAACATAGCGGCGGCAATAGCAAAGGATTGGGTTAGGTAGCCTGGTGGTCATTGATGAATAACCAGATTTCTAGCCTGAAGATGCTGCCGAGATGAGAGCTGGCAGAGCAGACCTTGACCATGCAGCATGTTTGCCATCACATGGGCATGTTCCCTAGGACATCCCTTTGCTTCATTGGACTTACAGCTGAGTGTGCTTTTTTTGGCAGATAAAATTTTTGATGATGAAGACTCCGTGGATGGGAACAGACCTTCCTCAGCTAGCTCCTCTACATCTTCAAAGGCCCCTGCAAACTCGCGCAGAGTTGGGATGGGGACTACCCGCAGACTTGGGTCTGCAGCTCTGGGCTCCAAGTCTTCAAGTAAGCTGATCGCATATATGAATTGACCTTTATGTGAAGTATTTATAGTGTTCATATTTGAGCTTATTGCAAGGGCTTCCAGACAGGCCCCCAGGATCCAGTAACAGATTTTCCCCTATGAAACCATTACGTGTACGTTGTCTGCATGCCATGACCAAAATTTGGTAGGATGAATCTCTAAGCAGTCCCCACATCCCTATAATCCATTTTGCATTTTTGAAAGGTTGGACCTGTGTGGTTGTGTACTGAGGGCTATGAGTAAATCATGTCAATGTTGCAGTGTATAGATTTTTGCCTTTATGGCTGCAACTCTAGCTGAACTGAGGCAGGCTGCTTACAGCTACATGCTAAACTTCAGCCCATGCAATCTAAAACTGACGCGTTGGCTTTCTTCTAAGACCTTTGGACATTGCTGGTAGTGAAGGTGCAGAAAGAAAACTGAGCAGTAATTCTGAATGTGAGCAATAATTCTACATGTGATTATAATTTTACATGTGACCTAGAGAAATGGAGAAAGTTCCCTATATCAGACAGTCTCTAATCTGATTAGTATTCCAGAGACTTCCTTATCATTTGTCTGTTTGTGCACCTGTCAGATCTGCACCTTCATCTATTATAGATAGGATTAAATCCTTTAAAATAGAATCTCCCATATAATTAAACTAAATATTCTCTTTCATCTTTCAGACTGTGTCCCCTAACTGTTGAGTGACTACTGTAATGACTTTCCTAATGTGCCCTCTGTGCCTAGGAATTGGAAGGATGCTGTGAATGTCTAGTCTGTGCCTGGCACTGAATTTCCCTGTCTCTGATTTCATTAAATCTGCAGCACTTTGAGGCTGCATGGATAGTGAACTTTCTCCTGATTAGGTGCCTTGATAGCTGGTGGTTTCTTAATTGATTCTCTTGTTGATAAGAAGATTGAGAAGGCTTTTTCATTTGTATGTCAGCAGCCAAAGAGGGAGCAGGTGCTGTGGATGAAGAAGACTTCATTAAGGCATTTGAAGATGTCCCAACGGTTCAGGTAAGTAGAATTACACGTGAAAAGACACAGTACTTAAAAGCAGAAGATGAATATAAGATCTAGTCCTAATCACTGGCAAATCGTGCTTCATTGTGATGTTGGCAAATCTTCTTTAAGGGGAAGGCAAGTTTTAAATGGTGGTATCTGCCAGTAGTTTGTGTGAAACCCTCAGGAGTGGAGGGAATGGGGGTGGAAGGGTTGTGATAGAGGTATCATAGGAGTGGACATGGAGCTGGACCTGGACGCGCACGCTGCACAGTGCAGTCTGGTCGAACAAAACCTTAAGTCGGCAGAAGCCTCTCTACGTGTCATCTGTGAAGTGAAAGCAGTAACGGTGACCTGTGTCTCTGGGATTGCTGCTGTTGTGAGTGCAACAACTGGGCAGTGCATGTCTGCTGATAGATTTAGCTGGGTAGCTGAGATGTGTCACGTATCCCCTCTCTTTCACCAGAGCTTTATTTTTGGGACAGCTGAACAGCACATGTATCCACTCATGATCTTCTGTAGGTCTTCGCTAATATAGCCAGTAGCAGCTGCA
>NW_008825100.1:3930389-3955774 GCF_000699105.1 Pygoscelis adeliae
AATGGTGAAAATATAGTAAAATAATAAAAAATAATCCTTCAGTCATCTTGTGGTCATTTAGTAATTTTTGATTGCAGGAAATGGGTGTAAATTCTTTGCACTATGCAAAGCCAGCTGTGTCCAAGGCCAGCATGTGACATTTAAGTGTTGAGGAGCGAAGGATGTAAGAATGTAGTTGGGAAGTGATCTGCTTTTTTGGAGTAAATCTTGCATTGTGGTGCTACTCTGTATTTAAATTTGCAGATTTATTCTAGCCGGGATCTTGAGGAATCCATAAACAAAATAAGAGAGATACTATCAGATGATAAGCATGACTGGGAGCAGAGAGTTTCCGCGGTAAGTAGTGAACTTAGATATGAACTCTTATTAATATAAGCTTTTCCTGCACTGAGCTTAATCCCATGAAGAAGGTACTAGGAGAACCTCAGAGTAAGGCTAGAATGTAGTGTAAGTGGTGAACATCTGTTATGTTCCCCCAAGCCTGGGGGAAATGTCTCCTTATGAGACTGAATTTAAACCATGTCTGTGAAGGAAAATGCTATTTGATATACAAGAATCCAGTGAGACAGCATCAGGTTGAACTGGAAGTCGTGCAGCAGATCCAGATGTAAAGCTAGAAACTTGCTAGCAGATGCTGAAATCAAAATGTCAAAAGTGGTATTCAGAATATCTTAAAACTTCCTGATGGGGCAGGAAGTCACCTTGCTTATAGAGAACTTATTTATGCTTTTGCAAAAGAAAGTGTAAAAAAAATTCAGAAAGAATTTACACACTTAGGTTTTGAATAAATAAATATGACTCTGGGAAATGTGGAAGTGGAAAATCAGATGTGTTATATGCATGCCAAGATTGAGTTTTATTTACTGAGGTGAGCTGTCTTCATGGTATAAATAGATGCATGATCTTGTCTACACCGTAGGCTTTCATCACTGGTGTAGCAACTTTGACATGTCTGTCAAATCCTGTATTACAGATCTGAGTGGCAAACTGTGCTGATTCAGCTTACTTCAGGGTTTTTTTTTTGTTTGCTCTACTGAGTAACAGTGAGCTTAAATCGAGGCACTGTACAGGTGCCTCAGTACACATGAGGGCCTGTGAAAGTGTCCATAGGATGAAATGGTGGTCCCTGTAATAGTAATAGAAAACTTCTCAATTTGATGTGGTCAGGGTTCCACTTCTAGTAGAGCCAGATAATTATTTTAATGAAATCAATGGACATATTCTAGATATAAGTCAGATCTGAGTGTGAGCCATGCCCTTCAAGTCTAGTAATCCTTTTAATACAATAGTTAGCTGTGAGAAGACCTGAGCTTTAGAAGGTGGTGTAAATAGGAGGTTTCTAAGGGGAACAGAGGAGAACCTTCAAGATATCTTTTGGCTTAAAGTAATGCTTGGGTTATTAACAATACAGTTTGAGTAGCTGTATGCAACAGTTCTGGATTCCTATAACAGTTAGCTAGCGTGTTTGTATTATCGTACTTAGTACGTTAACCTAGAAGTTGAATATAAGATCTGAAATAATGAAATTGCTTGGACTTTAAGAACAGAGTTCCTCAATGCATATTGAGGAATGGTTGTATGAGGACCCTGGAAACCAAGTACCAGCCCTGAACATAACTGTCCTTGTGTTCATTGCTCATTAACAGTCACTGCTTTCTTTTATGGTACTAACAGTTGAAAAAGATTCGCTCCTTACTTTTGGCTGGAGCTGCAGAATATGATAACTTCTTCCAACATTTAAGACTTTTGGATGGAGCATTTAAATTGTCTGCTAAAGACCTGCGGTCTCAAGTAGTACGAGAGGCTTGTATCACATTGGGGTAAGTTTACTGTCTAAATGCACTTGAAATGTGATGTAGAAAAAAGGGACAGACATTGGTTTAAACACATCTAGGATGTAACTCGTGCTGCCAGTACTATGTAGTTATAGGTAGAACATGATTTTGCTACTACAGCTGTTTAAAACCATGTCCATGTAGGCCACTAATTGTAGTTGGGCCAAACTGTGTTCTTGAGTTTTAAACAATGCTGATTTGAGATGCTGAATGAATGAGCAAGCCATGCATTCATGCACCAAGTAGGGAAGGATTGAACAATAAAGCTGAAAATATCTGTGTTTTGTTCTGGTTTGGTTTGAGCTAGGGTTTTTTTTGATGGTTTATCCTTTGTGAAATGCTTCAAGAAAAAGGGCGCTGCAGTGTTTCTAACAGCTTTTTTGAAATTTGTGCATATTAAGGCAAAATAGGTAGTTTCAGAGAAACTGTAATACAAACTAGTAAGTTCAGAAAAATAATTCTTTCAGCATGATCCCATTTGTTTGATAATAAATTTTTATTTGTGCTAGTTACTTTATTTTATGCTGAACTTACTGTTTCTCAGAGTTCAGATGAATATAGAACACAAGTCTGAAATGAAAGTAAACAAACTTTTTTGGAAACACGTTGTTCTCTGTCCTTTGGAGTTGGAGAGGAGCTGACAGTTAGGAAGAGTGAGATGTCAGATGTGCTTATGTCAGATGTTCTGTAGAAGTCTGACTGGCTTAATCTTCAGCACACTTACCAGCATGACTTCATTCTGTTTTTCAGACATTTGTCATCAGTTCTGGGAAACAAGTTTGACCATGGGGCAGAAGCCATCATGCCAACAATTTTTAATCTAATTCCGAATAGTGCCAAGGTCATGGCCACTTCTGGTGTCGTAGCAGTTAGATTAATCATTCGAGTAAGTATACATCAAAAGAGAACAAAATGTTATCACTTCCAAATAAGGTGGTGTTTCTGAAAAAATATGAATGTTATTGCAATGAAAATTAGATTAAGTGCCTAATCTACTTTTCTGATTGTGCTGGGCTTAGCTTTCTCAGGTGTCATGCAGCCTTGTGTAGATGATGATAGCTAAGCCCTGCCAAGATAGTCGGAAAAATGTTTCTTTGCAGAGTAATATATTTCTATCCCTCTAAAAGCTGAGCAAACTTTTTTCTTTGAATGGGTTTTAAACCTGCTTTGCAGGACAGACTCATCCTCTTAATTATGCTCTAAAACTCCTCACAGCCAATGCACGTTTCCTAAAACCATTAGGTCACGGAGGTGACTTCTGCCTTAGTGATTCATTGGGGAAGCTGTAGATAGCCTGATATCTCTCAAGTTGTCACCACTGACAGTTTAGATCCTCTTGCAGTGACTTCAGCTCCTTGACTCACTGGATCCTGTCATTATAGAAGAAAATAAAATATCTGTTAAAGATATTTTAACAGATAAAATATAAAATACTTTTAATAATAAAAATATCTGTCTATATCTGTTAGTGTTCCTTTATTTAGCAGTTCTATTTTTAAGAATTGAAGAAAAATAAATATCTACATACTGGGCTCAGGTGGCTGAAGGACATGGCCTTTCATTGCATGGAACTGTAGTGTAAAGATTTCTTCCTGGTTTTGTTGTTTGTTTTTCTTCTAGCATACGCACATCCCTCGATTAATACCCATCATAACCAGTAATTGTACCTCCAAGTCTGTTGCAGTTAGAAGGTGAGCATTTAGTTTGAATTTGTTCTCTTTTTTTAACCAGTAAATAGGTTCACATGTACTTTCTGATAACATTCATGCTTACTAAAGAATGCATCTCATTCTCCCCCACGAGTTGGGATCAAATTCAAAGTCAGCTATCTTGTGTAAGCTGCAGTACTGCAGAGAAGAAAAGGCACTTTTTCTCAAAGAAAAATGTTCTTTAATCTTTGTGCTTACATGTCATTTTAATAAAGTCACATTATTTTGGCTTCTTTACAGACATGTTGCTGTTCCCCACTACTAGCCCTTATAGTGACACGTTTTCTTTGAGCCAGTCAGCAGAAGTAGTGTTCTGTGGTAGTGTCATCTGGAAGTTGGACTGGATGTGCTAATGGTCCTCTCTGCACTTAAAATCAGGGTTGTTACTGAATTCTAATGTCCCAAAAAGCTTCATAACAAAAGCTGTTTTGTTCAGCTGTTGTTCAGCTGAAGTTTTGTTCAGCTTTTGTGGCTGTTGTTCAGAGGAGGCATGGCAAAGTCAGTGTGCCTCTGTTAACTTGGCAAACTCAGCATTTCTTCTCTTTCTTCTCTCAGGCGATGTTTTGAATTTTTAGACTTGCTGTTGCAGGAGTGGCAAACACACTCCCTAGAAAGGTAAGCTCTGAAAACAAGCGGGTGGGTTCTCTTCCTACTTATGTCTGGGGAGGTTAATTCTGGAGAAAGGATAATCTAAGAGGTGAGATTATATCGGATAGCTCTAGTAGAGATATTTTTTCCACAAAAAAAGCACGTACATATGTGTGCACACACCATTCATCCCTGTAGTTCTGGCAGTCAGTTTGGTGAGTCTGTCTCCTATGACAGCCCTGGAAAATCTGACTGAGTGAATCCCTGAACTCAATAGTTTGTTGTTTTTTTTCTTTTTTTTTCCTTTTGCACCCTAAAGTGAGATGATGTGAAAGCTACTACATGTTTATCAGGAGCTTCTGAGGCTTCTACAGTACTTCAAACTAATGAACAGTGAAAGTAATTGAGGGAGAAGAGACTGGGACACAATTTCCTTAGCCCTAGGCTGTGCAAGACTAAGAGTTAAGAGAGTGTTTTTGCACCCAGGCAGTTTCAGTAGTTAACTAAAGACTGACTTATGAAAAATGCTGCTTGCCTTTTCCTAGTCAGCAATGTGGGTGAAATAAAACTGACTTGTAAGAGTAAATAAATAAAGGCTCCAAAGGATGTTACATGGCAGTGGGAAGATGTGATTAAGTCTTTGTTCTTGGAGACCAAGGCAAAATCAAATTAATCATTTGTTTCTAAGCATGGTGCATCTTTCTGGACTGCTGGATAATGTTTTCCTTTTTATTTCAGACACATATCAGTATTAGCTGAAACGATAAAGAAGGGAATTCACGATGCAGACTCTGAAGCCAGGATAGAGGCAAGAAAGTAAGCGGAAGCTGTGTTGGTGTCTTTTCTTCCTCCCCTTCTTTGACCCTGTTGTTGTTGTGAGTCAATGGTATTGCATGTTGGAGACTGAAGTCCAGACAAGTTACGTTCTCCTGGCAGTTGATGCCAAGTTTCCCTTGGCTTCAATGGGAATGTGTACTTCAGCAGGCGATGTCATATGAGGTGATTGCATAGGGCTGAGTTACATATGTATCACATCTTCTAATGGTGCTTGTTTCACTTTCTTCTTGTAATATTTTATTGTCTCTTTTCTGTCTGAGCAGGTAAAATGCTTACCTGAGTTGTTCAAGAGTCTAGAGTCGAACTGTTAACCTCGTCTTTCTTTTTGATGTTTGAGTTGCTTGCAGTTAACAGATTTCTTCCGTTTAGTACAAAAATACTATTATTTGCAATATATTCTTTTCTTCCTTTTTGGCCTGTATGCAAGACTGCGTTATTTGCTACTCTTGCAACAAAAGTCCTTGTGCTCGTACACTGCTAAATAGTATCCTAAATAAAGGAAATATTTTATGACACTGAAATAATATCTTTGTGTGTATCTATAGGAAACCTTAATATTCGCAATTAATTTTCTTCTGTTGAAGGTCTCTTGCATTTCCATTAATGTGTTTGTACTTATGGTAGTATGCTGATATACTAGGATCATGCCCTTCTGAACAGAACACTACAGGAACATTTTTCATCAGAAAGAGGATGCTGTAAAACATGAAATCAATGAACAATACACTTTATTAATCTAAATGCTATGTTATAAGCAGAGGTGTTTCACAGCAGGACTGTTTAAATCCTTTTGAAAGGGAACGTGTCCATTACTGAAAAATACTGTAGGCACTGAGACATCACAGCAGGTGACTAGTTAAGCTGAATAGACAGCAAGGAGAATGGCATGAGACTTCAGAGAGCATGCTTAATTCTCTCTTCCCATGTTTCTTAATTAACAGTGTGGCTGATTGTAAGGCAGAAATTTGTTTCCTTCTAGTGATGTGAGAATGCAGGTGACTTCTCTGAGGACTGGCTGTCACACACAAACAACTCTTGATTCATTTGAGCTGACGATCTTACTCTTAAACTGCCCATTAGTTGCTCACTGAAAAGTGCCGAGAGTCTTTATCTCCTTTGTGATGAGAGTGAATGGTGTTTAGCCATCGGCCAGGAGATTTGGACCAGAGAGGAATTCTTCCCTCATCTTAAAATGGTCTTTTATTTTCAGCATGGCACTGACTGGAAGTCTATAGGAGCATCTCTTTCCTTTTCCTTTTCATTTCTTCCCAAAAAGACAGTCGACAACCTCAACTCAGTACAGAAGATTTGTCTCTGCAGCATTGTAGAAGAGCTGTTTGTTAAACTTAAGAAAACAACACCAGCTGGTGCTTTCCTGAATCAGGCCCATGCATGTGCGTTCTGCTTTTAGCATATTTTTGAAGTAGCTATTGAGCACCCAGTCCCAAACTAGTATCAGTCTAGTGGGTCTTACCATCTCCCATATACGGTAGACAGCAGGAGGGATGAGGGTTTCTTCTGTAATAAAGCTTTTTTGACTACTTGTGTTTTTACAGCGCACCAAATGGTGCGTTCCTTTCTTCTTATTTTCATTTGGTTTGTCTTCTGTCTGGCTGTTTGAGCAATAAAATGGGTTGAAGAAAGTGGTGTATGTCTTAAGGGTGTCAGGGGCAGTAGATGGTTGAATGACTGGGCTAATGAGCCCACTAATGCCAGTAGTGAAAAGGGCTCTGACTGTACCTGTGCTCCACTGCCCCCTAAAACACAACAAGAAAATGTTCACAGTATTGTGCCTTGCTTCCAGGTGTTACTGGGGTTTCCACAGTCACTTCAGCCGAGAGGCAGAGCATTTGTACCACACCTTGGAGTCTTCCTACCAGAAGGCCCTGCAGTCGCATTTGAAGAACTCTGACAGCATCGTGTCCTTGCCCCAGTCGGATCGCTCCTCCTCCAGCTCCCAGGAGAGTCTCAAGTAAGTCCTTCGATGTCACCACCTCTCAACTTAAACAACTGCAGATAGCTCCATTGAATTGGGGAGGGAGCCATCACATTGCTTTGTCTCATCTGGTCATCATTTGGCCTCAACACTTGGTTATTCCAAAATTTTTTTAGCTAACGTTGTACTAAAATAAAAAGCCAGCGCAAAACCCATTACTGGCTTTAAAAAGAAAAAAAATTATCATTATCTTGACTCCATAAATAATTTTCTAGGAAGCTTTTTGTGCTCAGCAGATACTGTTAGTCATTTCTTCCAGGTGTGCTTAAAACAATGCATGGATTGAAATTCTGTGTTTAGCATTAATCCTAGAAGTGTAAGTCTGCGTCTTTCCATAGAAGAGAAGGAAAAAGACTAACCTAAATTTGAGTTGTAACTGCAAAATCAGTATGTAACTCTTCTGTTGAATGTATGTGTTATAGCTTCTCTTAGAGATACAGTCAACTTAGGATCCAAATGTCTGCAATTTAAGTTAGACCTATATGAAAAATATCCATAACTTATGGGTGCAACATAAGTGTTCTTAAAAATCTCTTCTTACTCAAGTAATGTGCATGCTAATTTTTTTCTTAGTGCTTTTGTAAAGAAATTCATGGTGGTACTGTATTTATTCTTAAACAATAAGCTTTGTTAGTCTATTCCTGTACATAAATAACTTACTATTAACTCAATTTGTGTACTCAGGGAACAGACTAGCACTGTTACTGATGACTGAAATAGCAGTTTTGTTTTAATAAATATTTATATTAACTTCTAGCCGTCCATTATCTGCCAAAAGAAGTCCTACTGGAAGTACTACATCTAGAGGTGAGAACAGGAGCTGAAAAATGTGCTCAGGTGTTGCTGAGGAAGTGTGATGAATTAGAATGAGAATTTCAGACATTATAATATGCAAAGAACAACTTTGATCACTGTTTACTGCTCCTTAAAATGGCAACTTATTATGTAAAATTTTTAATTAGTTTTGGGTTGTACACCACATTCTGTGCATCAACTGCTGATATAATGATGCTTTTGAAAGTTAGTAAATCTGTTATTGCTTGCACCTGAAGGGAAGGCTAAAAAGCCTTGAAAATTGTAACCAAGGTATGTTTAGCTGTGCAGTAGCTCGAATAAACTACTGCTGACGCTAAGACATACGGCTACATAGTCTAATGGTGCATTCAGCTTTACAATTTTTTGTCAATTATTTTCTGTGGTTTCAGCACTTACTGGAGGCATCGTCTGCACACAAGTCCTACGACGTTAAATTCCATCTTGTTGCTAATCTGTTTTCACTATTAGATGGAATATTTAGGTGCAGCTTTCCTGTCCTAAGTAAATGTATACAATAATCTAAATAGTAAATTTTAATACAGAATACAACAGACAAAACTTTGTTGGTAGAAGATAAGCTGCCTCCTACACCTGACCAAGATTGGGTTCTGGCTGGTTTGTGTATACACTACACCCTACTGAGACCTTTGATTCAAGGAGATATTGGCGTGGAACCTACTTGATTTTGCTCACAAATGCATGTTTGCTTGCAGCTGAATAGACAAGCTTCATGCTTAAGAGGGTAAGCATCAACAAGTGATGGGAACAGCAGTCCTCATGAGAAGATGAGGTGTGTTGGGAAGGAAGTTAGTAGAACCTGGACTGAAAGACCTGCAGGTCTGTTTTGGCCAGCAACTCACAGGCTGGTGATGGGTACTGTGGTTGAACTTTCCCATCTAGGTTCTGTTAGAAATTTCTTTGTTACTGGCCTGGCAGCCTTTTTGATCTCAGCATTTAGTCTGATAAAGTTCTTAAAGGCAGCATCAGGTTAGCATTGAAATATCTTTGCAGGCAGTGTGGGGAAGCCCACATAGCCCTGATAAAGCATTCTTAGTTGAGGTATTTCAGTGCCAGCAGGGAGCGTTAAAAATAGTACATTAAACTGCTTGTCAGGCTCTTTGAAGCACACAGCTCAAAAAATTAATCTTCTTTATTCTGGATCTCCCACTCCCATCTGCAGCATCTACAGTAAGTACAAAATCTGTGTCAACACCAGGATCTCTGCAGCGATCCCGCAGTGACGTCGATGTGAATGCAGCAGCTAGTGCCAAGTCAAAAGTGACGTCTTCTGGAGCATCCACCCCCTTCAGTTCTGCTGCAGCCTTGCCCCCAGGCTCATACGCATCACTAGGTAAATCTACATGATGTTCTACTCTTGCAGTTAGCTTCCTTTACTAGCAGAAAGTGCCTTGTAGTTTTATTTGAATATTAAACTCTAAGTAGAAGAACGTATCTCTGAGATAGTTACCAGCTCTCCAGGATCAGCGTGCAATCTCTTGCCCTTTGGGATTAAGGAAAAAAATTGCAACAGAACTGACTTGAAGCAACTTCTTAGGTTTTGAATTGTTTAGTAGTCTGTGTCTCGCTCTTCTTGCTGGGGAAAAGCAGATCTTATTCTGATTCTGGGACGTTGTTGACGAAAATACTTACTGCTCATTTCTTTTTGACACTTCTCCCTGTCACCTGTATCTTTCCCTTCTCTTCCTTCCCTCTTTTCCTGAAACTGGTTTTCCATTAATTGTTTTATGCTTTGAATAGTACATCTTAGTTGAGTTTGATCACTTTGTTTTACAAAAGAGAAAGATGTAGAAGCAAAGAGGAGAAGTTGGCCTTCCCGTTTCACCCCACAGGATATTAGTATCTGTTCCTTATGCTGCCTCTTACTGGATTATTGCCACATGTCACATATTTTTCTCAAAGCATCGTATATCACTTTCAGGTGCCCCAGGGTTTCTTACAGCAAAGTTTGCATTTGATCTTTCTCTCTTGGAGATGCCGTTGAAGGAGGCATGGAGAAGGAAATGCAAGGCGGTGATTGACACCGTTTTTGCAGAGCTTCAACTCAGTTATGAGCAGACCTGATCATCTGAGCTAGTTTCTCATTCTGCTGGTTTCATGCTAATCTAATTCCAGACTTTTCATCGATTTACCTTTACAACAGGAAGAAAAATCAGAAGTCGGTGATCTTGATTTAAGCTGTGTAGATTGTCTTCACTGAGTCAGTTGAAAAGTTGCTTCTGCTTACTGTGAGGGAATTGGTCTTTAGTCTGATAAAATAGGCTTGGTGAATTATATAGGGATAGTTTCTATAGATTCCTTTTGTAGACGGGTTTCTTTCATATCTGAAATAGTTTACCTTGGCTTAAATGTGTTGGTTGTATTTGGTTCAGAAGTTGAATTCTTATTCTGATTTACATTCTTCATACTTGGTTCAAGATTCAGATACATTGCTATAATAGCGTGCTTTTGAGCTTACATATGCAACCATTTTTCAGTCGCGCCGTGTACTGGCTTCAGTGGCAAAACTGCTTTCAAACAAGCCTATGTCATGAGGAAGAACGGAAGAGGGGGGGAAGTATCTACTAAAGTTGGCTTTGTCCTTGGGGCTGGGAGACTGAATGCAGTGTTAGTCTTGCTCTGAAAACAGACTGTAGGAGAAAAGCAGTAAATGAACTCTTAAGTGATGCAAACGTGGCTGCTCCTAAAGAAGCCTGCTTCCTTTTGAGCTAGTAGGGACGTTTGTCACCTGTGTGTTCCTATGAGAGAAATGGTGAGGCAAACAAAGAAAATGGAGTTTGGCAAAGGTTGGTTATTGCAGGAGGGAAAACCTGCCTGTTCTTCAGATACATCAAGCTTCAATTTGCTGCTCAGTCAAACTCTTTTCATTTCTTCAATTGTATTAAATTTTTTTGCGTATTTCTGTAGCTAATATATAGTGCCCGCTTCTGTTGATGTTACTGATTTTCCCTATTAACCCTTTCCTTATTTTTTTTAATTTGCCTAAAGATGGTACTACCACTAAAACCGAGGGTAAGCAGTCTCTCTGTGTAACTGAGGTGTGTCCACAGTTGTACCACCCTACCTGGTCTCTGTTCTCAAAGTGTTATCTGGTTCTCATCCATGTTCACTGGTGACCTGCATGAAGTGTTGCATGGTTGTCCTGCTCATTTTGATGCCATGGGGTATTCTTCACTTTCTCTTCAAGCTCCTCCCCACTAATAAGCACTAGTCTGCTTTTATGACTTGACTTCTGATCACAAAGCTGTATGTGGGTCTCCGTATTTAAAGCACTGCTTTTGGTTGAAGGTGACCTGCACACAGAAAAAAAACCCAAAAAACCCCCCAAAATCAACAGAGGGCTTGCTTGTGTTTTCTTGCTCCACGTTGTGTAAAGGTTTGCTGTGTTTTTCTATCCAAAGCTCAGGTCGCAACTGCCAAATGCTTTCGGGAAGAGACTGGGCAGCGAGAGAATTGAATGAGATGATCACATGGCAGAAAAATGAGGACAGTAAACAATGATCTCTAGGGAAGGAATATTTAGTCAACCTCTTTAAACCTGAGTGCTCTCTTTTTGTTGCTAACTGTCTGAGTGAGATGGCTTACATCTAAGACAGTTGGAGGAAAGGCTTTTTTTTCAAGAACATTGAGCCTGCTAATTTGGGAGGGCTCCCAGTCTGGTTCTCTGGCTCGTTGTCAAAACTTGTTCTTTATTTCTCTCAAGCAAAAAAGATCACTGAGAAATCACTTTTTCTGAGGTAGACAGGAGTTGAAAACAAGAATGCCTTCTACACATAATGAAGATACCACACTCCCCAACAAACCTATTTTTTCCTGATGCAAGTCTCTTTTCAAGGGATCTATTACTGTCTTGTGGGACTGTGCTCGTATCCTTGATGGCTGCTTGTATTTGGATGTGGTGTTCTCAGAAGTGCCACTGTGCCGTTGTGATGTGTGTGGTTTTTTCCTTACTATTATTGATGCATTGAATTATTATTTAGAGGGAAAGGTCTCTACTGTTTTTGGAACTGGTACTTATCTTAGTGTTGAGAGATGAACTGGCTCTGCATCATGGGCAAGTGTTTCTGCATTGTGATCTGTCAGTGATAAGGAATATGAAGTTGGCCTAAACACCTGTATTTCTAAATCAATGGCAAATTAGATGAAAGTTCCAGATTGTTGTAATCCTGAGTTGTTTTTTTTATTCATTGCTGACCCTTCTTTTTCTCTTCTTCCTTTCCCCCCAGTTCTTAAACCTTTCTATTTTTGGCCTAACTTTGAAATGTTGAAAGTTTAATGTTAATTTATGAATTACCCTATGCAGGTCTCAACTTTCTCCTAGGCTGTAATAATATTTGTGGATGTCTGTTCCAACAGCTGTCCTCTGGAATACCTTTATTTTTACTTTATTAAATGCTTTATTGTCATCATGCAAAAGGGTGGGGGTTTTTGTCTTCCCCCCCCCCCCAATTCAGCTACATTGGAGGTAGATTGGATTTGATAGAAATCTGTAATGGAAACCAGCAGGTTGCCTGGGGGGTAGAGATTGTGAGATGTGGAGTTTGCCATCCCCCTCGTGTTAAATACCAGATCTCATCTCTTCCTTTTGCTGTAGAATTCTCTTTCCTGGGGGGAGTGAGGATCAGGGAGGATTATAACAATGTGGCACGCTACAGCCACAGCACTTGAAGGATGAGTTTAATCACTGTTTGAAACTCTTCGTCTTTATTTTCCTTTGTTGAGACAGTTAAGGGAAAACCAGCCTTTGTTCAGGATTCGATGTGTCCTACAGATGAGAGCTGAGAAAAAGTCTTCTGCCAACTCTCTGATCTTGCAGAGTTTGCCAGGAACTACAGGGAGGGCAAAATTTTATATTCTTGACATAAATGTAAAAATTAAGGGGGTGGGGGAAGAGAAAAATATCCCCATGCTCTGGAAATACCTGTGTGTGCAAGAGGCACTCTTTGAACATAAAGCAGAAATTCCATCCGCACCCGTGCCCCTGGTTTGGTGTTTTTTTGTGGGGTGTGGGGTTTTTTTGTGCAGGTCACCAGAAAGTAATTTAAGAGCGAATCCCTGTGGTTTTTTTGTGTGGTTCAGCTTGACATTAAATCTGCAGTCTGGTTCCCATCATGGCTTTCTGTAGCTACAGTGTAGAAGTTCTGCACCTTCCCCTCAGCCGGGAGCCAGCATTGTGTGAACTTGGCAGTTCCCGTCTGCTTTGCCCTCAGTTCTCCTTAGTGTTTTGTTTTTGAGCCAGACATCTCAAAACAGGAGCAAGACAGAGTGGTTTATGCCAGTGGCAGGAATACAAGTTAAGAGCTGGGTATCAGTCCTTTGTTTTTTAGTGTCGTCCCAATTGACAAATGCTGTTGAAATGCACTTCCTTATGGAAAGGTAGCGTGAGTCTATATACCACTTAAATCTGTGCAGGTCTTCTGCTGTCTCTGTGCTGTGAGGCTGTGTCTTCATGCAGTGCACAGTTATGTCTTGGTTGCCCAGACCCTTCATGTATGGGTATCTCTTGAACTTCATTAAGAGCTTTGCAGGCAGAAAGCTTACAAGATCTAAACCTTTATAATCTTGATCAGGACTTCACAGCTAGTGCTATGCAAGTAGCAGTTGTGCCCTAAATCCATGTATGTTATACCTGATTAGAAGGAGACCTCAGAAAAGTTTCTGCTTGTTTTATCATGAAACGGCTTTTCAAGGAGTATTTAAAAAAGGTGCATAATGCTGACTTTTAGTGTAGAATAACGGTTCAGAGTGTTTCTGTTATTTGGCTGCCTTTTTTCAAAGTGAGCATAAAGACAAGCCCTTCAGACCAGCCTTTCCCAAAAGGGGGAAGCATAAATGCTGGTCTGTCCTGAAACTGGCAAGTTTAAAACAAAATCAGCAGTTTCCAGAGTCAGTGGCACAATTTTTAATATTTTTTTATTATTCACCAGAAAGGAAATAAGATCTGATTTATTATAGTTTTCAGATAGCAGACCACTCTTTTTGAGCCTAAGTTCAGCTGGACATCGTGAGCCTTACCAAAGGCTTTGGGAGTAACATAAGGTTTATGAAATCACCATTGCTGTTTTCTTCTCTGCCTTAGAGCTCTTCCTTGACCTCAAGGACAAGGAATGATTCAAAAGTTTGACTGAGCATGGTATCTTAAATGGAAACGCTCAGGTAGTATGTTTCTTTGTTCTCTTGGTCCATCCCTTTGCAAGTGCTGACTTGATTTGCCTGTGCTTGTGGATGTAGGGCAAAGTGGTGCCACTATTGTTCCCTCAGCTTCGGAGGGAATTCTTTTGCAAAACCCAGAGGCATCATATGCTGATGGTTTCCAGTAAGGGTCGAGTGATTTTCAGGGGAAATTACGGTGCAGAATCAGGTCTTACACTAGTATAATGTTGGACATGTGCTAAATACACATGGAAACCATACCGTGCTCATTGTAAGAAGTTGTTTACAGATTTGTATCTAAAGAATGTTTTTAATTGATGTGTGCATGTCTCGCAGATGTCCATGTGTCATTTAGTAGTGACACAGCTAGGGGGTTCCTAGAGGTGCTCTCAGGAATGTTTTTCTCCAAGCAGGGGAAAAACCCAGTGCTGAGGAACCTAAATGCATTAACTTCATCCACGGAGAGACCGTTACCATCCCAGTGCTTCCATATGTAACTTTTGTGGTTGTAGGTATCATTATTCACAGCATGGAGCTGATTAAACTCAGTTGTGGAGCTGTTATAGACCATTTCTAGACAATTTGAAAGGCATTTTCTTCAGTGTAATACTCAGGCTGGGTCTCACAAAGCCTATGTCTGTTCAGAGCACGGGGGATGGAGATACTGCAGTATCCTCCCAGAGGAACTCGGAACAATGCTGCTGGATGAAGCCTCTTGTAACGCAAGAACATTATCACAGAATCTTCCTTTTCTTGTTCCTTTTAAAAAAAAAAACCAAACCAAAAAACCAAACCCAACTTTCCTGGGTTTAGACATATGTTAGACATTTCAAGGTTGATTCTGATCCATTGATTGTTGTAAAAACTGACAGTAACTTTAAAAAATAAAACCAAAACCCCCACAAGTGGTTTCTTAACACAAAGCATTTATATGGAGTCTTTCAAAATACTTTCTGTACCAACAGTGGTGTCACATGTCAAATTTAGATCAAGGGCTTTTTTATGGAAATACTTTTATGGTTTTTGGAAACTAGTTGGGGCGGTCTTTATCTGTTCCTTTGCTGTGCCGCTGTTGTCAGGATGCAGTAATTCTTTTAAGAGGAGGAGAAAAATAATGGTTATGAAATATGAATTGCTACATCTGCAGTTTGAGCTAGATATGGAAACAAATCCACTTGAAAGCAAAGAAGTTTTGGGAGGGGAGGTGTTTGCTTAAGTTTAACAACAACAAAAAAGTCTGAATAACTTGATATGTTTATTTACGGTCTTGCTTGAAATTAGTTTTTCTGTCTGGGGTAGGGTCATGAGCTATGTGCAAGTAACTCTTGGATGAGAATGCAGACTCTTGTTTGCAGATGAAATCCTTAAGGGAATGTAGTAGAGATGTTTGTATTGTATAGATGAACTTCTATATATACATGCTGTATATAATATATATATATTGGTATAACATATATTAAAAACCTTGAGATTTTCAAGCCAGACAAATATTGATTCATCTTATGTTACTATAAAGCAAATAGGTTTCGGATATCATAAGACTAATTTAAAAGTTGTGCATGTGTGTGAAGATCAGTTAACATACGAAACATCCCAGATCCCTCTCCTGGTTTTCTATCTCATACAGATTTGCCTAAAGCAATTTTGAGTTCCAATTGGTCATTTTTTGTTCTACAGCTAAAAACTGTACTAGGTTTCTAGGATTCTAGGAAAAACCTAGAATCTTAACTCTTTTCTTGAAGAGTAGCTTTGAGTCACTTATTTTGAACCATTTGTATGCTGCAAGTAAGATTAATGTATGAAAAAAAATACATAGTTTTTAAAGTTCAGAAAATAAAACTTTGGAAAGTACATTAACAATTTGTGCTTCAAGGAATACATATAACTGATATCAGATGGCACTTTTTCCTTGTAACTGTGTGAAGAATTTGACCTGGAATCTGCGAGGCATTTTTTTCCCCTCATGTTTTACTTTATCCCATGGACTTTAAAAAAAAAGTACTCCTAGGGTGAGCTGTTACTGTGCTATCGCAGTATTCGTACCATTACATCATTTTTGTCATGAATTTCTAGTTTCTGTTATTCCTGTTATCATTTGCACAATGCAAGTCTAGTGCAGTGTTAGTTCAAATGCTTGTCAGCCTTTTTAGAAGGATGAGAAAACCAGTATCAGCGTTGGGACTGTTCCTCCTGTGCAAGAGCACCTCTTCATCCCACATTGTTCTCCCTGACACCTGTTAGGACAAAATCAGTGTGCAGATCTACCAGTCCAAAAGGAAGCAGAATTTTATTCCTGGGCATTCATTCATTCAGAAACTGCTGAAGTTGGTAGGAGTCTGTCCACTGACTCTCAGGGGTTTCAAAATAGGACTGAGTTCTCTATTTCTAATCCTGCTGATAATCATGTTAATTAAGTTTGACCCTTTGGTTCATTTTTCTTAAAGCCCCAAAAATTGGCGTCAGAAGCTAATCTTGGTTTCTCTTTATGTATTATTTTAGGCTTTGTATTTCCTAAGGTGGGAGAGTCACTTACTACATATTGTCCCAGTGTTCTTGTTCTTACTCACCTGCTGATACAGAGAGAAAAAAAAAAAGATTTTTGTAGATGCAGGAAGAACAGAAAACTTTGAGGATCTTAAGAGTGGCCTGTGCATAAGAGAAGACATCAGTCCCTTCTCATTAATTCTTGGGCCATACATGTCACTAAACGTGTTTTCCAATACTGTCTGTTACTGTGTGTAATGTTGAATTTCAGCTTGAGTTACCCCCCAGGACTTTCTGCAATGCCAAAGCATTCTGGAAGGATCTAAGTTAATTCCATTACTTGTTCCTAAGACTGGTCAGGTTTAACTTCTTGTCTTACTGTTTTGTACTCCTGCTGCCACCAGTGATGCTCTCCTGATGTGAGAAATGAAAGGAAGCCTTGAGGCTTCTGACAAGAGCGTGAGGTCCTTCTGCCTCCCTTCCCCACTGTTGTGGTTTAACCCGTCAGGCAGCTAAACACCACACAGTTGTATGCTCACTCCGCCTCCCCAGTGGGATGGGGGAGAGAATTGGGGAAAAACAAAGTATAATTTGTGGGTTGAGATAAAGACAGTTTAATAGGACAGAGAAGGAAGCGAAAATAGTAATAATAGAATATACAAAATAAGTGATGCACAATGCAGTTGTTAACCACCCACTGACCGATGCCCAGCCAGTCCCCGAGCAGCAGCCCCCCTGGCCAGCTTTCCCCCATTTTCTGTACTGAGCATGACGTCACATGGTATGGAATATCCCTTGGTATGGAATATCCCTTTGGCCAGTTGGGGTCAGCTGTCCTGGCTGTGCCCCCTCCCAGCTTCTTGTGCACCTCCAGCCTTCTCAGTCGGTAGAGCATGGGAAGCTGAAAAGTCCTTGACTAGTGTAAGCACTGCTCAGCAACAATTAAAACATCGCTGTGTTATCAACTTTGTTCTCATACTAAATTCAAAGCACAGCACTGTACCAGCTACTAGGAAGAAAATTAACTCTGTCCCAGCCGAAACCAGGACACCCACGTACACCTGCTTTGAAGCCTGTGGTGGGGTTTGGGGTATGCATCTTGTGGCAAGTGGCACAGTAGCTCTGCTCATCTGTGTGTAGCTGTGCATGTGCCAAACTTGCGAGGGATGGGAATAGGCCAGCAAAGAGCTATAGAGCTGTCTCTGGGTTGCGTATCAGGCTGACCATTTGTAAGGGGCAGATAATGTCCTAGAGCAGAGGAGACCTGCAGCCTTCCTGGTGGTAAGAAGATCTTAGCAGCCAGTTTCATGGCTGGAGCCATGTGGACATGCTCAGAGCTTGTTTAGTTGAGCCAGTAGTTAAAAAGTGGTTGGTTTGTATTTTCCCAGTTTTATGCTAGTTATTTATTCTATGTCTCCCCTACAAATAATTGTTTGAATGTAGATCTCTATCTTGCCTACTGAGCTATTTTAAAACTAGATGCTGGTGGAGAGGTCTGAAGTACAGCTGTCTTCTAGGCTTTTTCCCCTGCAAGCAAATCTAGGCTTTCTTCTTAAACATCTCCTTGTCACTTTGTGTCTTCAGAAACTTGCAGACCATGTTATGAGTATTGTGAGAGCTCAGAATAACAGAGTTCTTAGTCCGTTCAGCCTGGGCTGCTTGCCATTGTTTTGTCCTGCATGTGTACCCTATGTGAAGTAATTTTATTGGGTGGGAAGTGTATATCTCCCTATTCATATTTCTCTGTATGCTTATGGTGGAAACAAAGGGCAGGAGATGAATATCTAACTGGTGGGTGCAGTTGTCTAGACTCTTCTCTTACCTGTTGTGGAAAATCCTTTTATTATTGTGCCTGAAACTTGAAGTCATCCTCTGAATGCAGGATAGCACTGGCATCAGTCCTGAGAAACAGCTTCAGATTTGGCTGAGAACTGAGTTGTTGAAAAGTGCTAATGGAGGCTTTCTTTGTGTTGCTCTTAATTATCATTTCTTTCCCATTAACTAGAGACAGATAATTGAAGCTTAGCACTGGAAAGAACATTCTGTAGGAAACAGCCCTGCCCCAGGAAGGGGATGAACTGATGACCCTGTAAGCTTTTCTAGCTTAAATTTCTGTGGCTTTTTCATGAGGAAAGGACAGAAAAAGGGCCAAGAACACTTTGAGACTTTTTATCCATTCTCCGCTTAAATAAAGAGCAGGCACACAGAATCATTTTTCCACGACATTGATTGTGTTAAATGGGACTCTCCATTACAAGTAAAGTTACACTGATCTCGGGATAAATATGAGGGATCTGTAAATAGCAGGGAAAACTCAATGAGCCTGAAATAAAAGCGTGGTCAGGCTGTGTTGACAGACTCTTGCGGGAGTGCATGCCAGCCTCTGCTTGTAGAGCAGGATATAAAGCACCGAACTGCTAATTGGAAATCCCAGCAATGGAATTTGTGGGGGCATCTGTCACACCCGTCTCCGAAAGAGTGATCGCCTTGTCAGAAAGTAATAATTTGATATAGGAAGCAGCATTTAGGAGACTGACATTTTTGTTGTCAATCCTTTGTAAAGAAGCTACTATAGAACAGAAGCAAAGGCTATGGGAGAGGTAATATTTTTTAATTAAACTGGCTGATAGCATTACAGAAAGCAAGGAAGTTTCAGACTCGTGGACCGTGACTGTTTCCACTCCCTGCCCTGCGTCTCAGCCAGTCTAATGAAAGATGTTGCCTATGCCTGTAAAATTTTTATTTTGTACCCTGCTTAATTGTGTGTATAGCAATCCTGCAAGCATAGAACAGCATGTTAGACACTGCTGCTGCCTTTGGAAGAAACCTCTTGACAGTCTGATTTGTCTTTACATTCCTCCAGGTCGGATTCGTACAAGAAGACAGAGCTCTGGCAGTGCCACAAGCGTCACCTCAACGCCTGCTGATACCCGAGGCCGCAGCCGGGCTAAAGTAGTTTCCCAGTCCCAGCGTAAGAAGTGTTTTATTTCTCGGGGAGCAGAACAAATAGTTATTAATATGTTTCTCTTGAATTGTAGTAGTATCAGCTGATGATTTGGCTCACTTCTGCTAATAATGTTGGGACATAGAACAAAATGAATCCCCACTCAGCCAGTGTGTACTCTTGCTGACAAATAGGGTCCCAAATCTGAGTGCTTAGTTGCTGCCTTTTTTTTACTAGTTGTGCAGCAGAATTTCATGTTGCTGTGATGTGTAGGACTAAATAACTTGCACTGGGTCCCACTGAGACACCCTCTGTGTCTGTAGCTGACTGCTGTCCTGGGTTCTTGCCCTGCCAAGCTTCTCCTGCTTATGTGACTGTATTTCTTTGTGTAACGTGTGAGCTGTCTGAAGTTAATGGGATTTGGCATCAATTTAAAATAGGACATTACCTATTTTGTGTAGATACAGGGGTGGTGGTTCTGCTCTCTGATTCACATGACACATCTGTGCTCTCTGGCAAGGCATGGTTTTCCCCTAGAAGCCATACATACGAAGCTGCTGCATATTTGTCCTGTATCTAAGGAGAATTTTGTCACTTAAACTTCAGAAGGAATTGGGGGGGAGGGAGAAAGCCACTCGTGTTTTGAGGACCTTCAAGCCTGTGGGTAAGAGGAGGTGGGGTTTGCTGAAAGACCTGTTCTGAGGACTTGTTTTACTTTGTACCCCTATTTAAAAGCCCTTCTCTGTTCATGCTCTCTTTGCTTTGCTCTGTCATGCTGGAAGGATGGGGAAGCAGTTTATAGCATTGTGTTAGGCTGGGAGAGCTGAAGAGAGAAGTAGTATATTCAGTATGGGCCAAATAGAAATCTTTACATTGAGGTCATGAAGGAATTTGGGCTTTGGTATGCTGATCTAAATTGATTTCTTCAGTTTTGAACCTAAAACTAATCCAAAGGCAGAAATGATGTTTTTTCCTAAACTTAGTTTGGTGAAAAACGATCAGACCAGATGAGACAAGTCTCAGAAGTATTTAAAGAATAGTTGAGTATTCAAAGGTTTCAAAGATTATGGGCTTAATTTTTTATAGAATGTCTTACGAAGCTTTAGGATGGTCACATCTGAACCTGGTCCCTTGGTCTAGTTTGCTGAATCCCAATTCCAGCCTAGCCTAACCAGGTGTGATCTTTATCCTTAAGCTGAACATCGTGTGAAACAACTTATGAATTCAAATATAATACGGTCACAGAACCAAATTCTCCATGCCCACACAGTGGATAACCCTGTCGCAATTTTGCAGACTGGGCTGGCATGTAATTTAGAGCAGAACTTGGGTCTCAGAGTATTGGTTGACATTTAGCTAAGAAGCTGATCAACCTTGGGAAATTGTTAGTCGCATCTGCACGTTAACTCACTGCCTTCTGCAGAGGCTTTAGGAGTGACATGTTTGTGAATAAATCTGTCTGTATTGTGTATAGCATAAACTGCATGCTGAATGCTGTATTGTCTTGCTGTCTTTTAATCCACTTTTTGCCTGTCCTTTGGTCTGCCCTCCTAATCAAGGATCCAGATCAGCTAATCCTGCTGGTGGTAAGAAACGTTTTCCCTTTCTTGCTTTCTTACATTATTTCCTTCACATTTAACTGCTAAGCTTTTAGCTTCCCTCACTCTCTCCTAACTATGAGACTTAAAAAGTATTTTCTTAAAGTCATAAATCCAAATGTGTATGGCAAGTGGTTTTGCTTTCTCATGGTAATCAAACATGGTAAGCGTATGTTCTGCATATTGAAGCTGGCTCATTGCTGCAGCTTAAACCCCAGGTGCTAAATTCTTCTTGCAGTAACTTCAGTGCAACCCTGCTGACATCAGTGAGATTGCAGCAGCGTAATTGAGAGGAGTATTGGCTTTCAGGGTGTGGATGCTGTTCATGAGACTGGCATCTGTCACAAGTATTCTCTCTTTTTGGGGAGGGGGAGGGAGCCAGCACCACATACAGTATTGGAGTATATGGTTTGATAACTTCAGAATCGTTTTGACCAAGAAATTGCAGGGGGCAAGTAAGTTAAAATAATACATGTGTTATGGTATTGTCCATCAGATTAATAGAATTGCATATCTCCTTAATTTAAGACAGAATAACGGTCTTTAACTCTTGCTACTCGTAGTAGTATCTGGAACTGAAATTTTTGTAAGATGTGTAGATACTTTTCAGAAAGAAATGAACATGAATATTGGTTCAGAATGTGAGCTTGCCCGAGTATGTTCTCGTAACCTTTTCAAATATAGTTTTCCTGGCTGTTTTAGCAAACAAGTAGAATGTCAGGAATGGTAATATCAGCAGCAAATTTTTAGTGACTTTTATATACCTGAAGAAGCAAAAAAGTCTTGAATCTATTACTTTCACAGTTCTTTGTGGTTACCTTTAAGCTAGTGTTACTTAATTTTCAAACAACTTAGCAAATGAAGATCCACAGAAAAAGAAAAAATATTATTCAACTCATTGAGTTAGCAAGACTATTTCAGATAGAAATATCTACTGCAGCTGGAATGTAAATATGTAAATAAATCTTGGTTAGTAACTGTCTTGCAGACAACGTGGCTTAGAACAAATGTAAACTTGCTGTGGACTATTCAAACAGACAAGAAAAATAAAACAGGCCAACTATTCAACTTGCTAAAAATTTTCTCCAGCTGAAAAATAACTAAATAGTTTAGCTTTAATAACCAGTCAGACCCAAGTAAGCCAGCATCTCTACAGATGTGACAGGCTCAGTTGGTTTACCCTTTATTGTGCTGATCCGCTGCTGTTGAGATGGTATTTTTTTTTAAATTTTCCTTCACTGAATTAGGAAAGTAATGCCACCACTGCAGTGTAGCGTGAAGATGCCTGAGCTACCTTGCAGCAGGTTACCTGTGCCAGAAGCTGCCTTACTGCAGCACAGTGCTCCACACAAGCTAATTTGTGTTGCTTTGTGAGGAGGTGAAGCAGCCTGTGAATTCTATGCTGCTGCAGCAAGGCTGCTCCTGGCACCTCCACAAGCTCGCGTAAACTAGCTGGGGCATTCATACACTGCCGTGGCTGCTTTGGTCTCGATCCCGACAGAGCCGCGTGGTTCATACAGGCAGGGTTGCAGATGTCCGTGTTTATTGTCCATGGGCTTCCTCAGCCTTCCTCAAAAGCCCATGGGGAACACTCCCATTAGCTTTCTGAGTGATTTGGATCAAATTCTTAGAGCTGATTGTGTTCCAGTTTTGCTTTCAGAGTATTTAAAATCTTGGAGGTTTTTAATTGTTTTTTTTCCTTATTTCTGGTTCTCTTCTAGCTGGTAGCCGGTCTAGTTCCCCGGGTAAGCTGTTAGGAAGCGCCTATGGCGGCCTGAGTGGTGGAACATCCAGAGTCCAGCCAGTGCCATCATCTTCAGAGAAGCGCAGCAAGATCCCTCGGAGCCAGGGATGCAGTCGAGAGACAAGTCCCAACAGAATAGGACTAGGTAAGAATAGTCACTGCAGTGACATGCTGACTGACGTGCTCGAAGGAGGGACTTTCCTGTTGACTAGGAAACTGTTTATGCGTTACTGTTATTCTTCTGAGTTTTTCAGCTGGCAAGTTAATGTGATTGTGGTTTGTAGGAAAGTAACTTTAATTTTCCACGTTGAGCTATAGTTTCAAAGTAGGCCTAAAGATGTCAGGTTATGCCTTCTGTTTGAAATTCAACGTGAGCGATGTTATTAGATCAGGCAGCAAAAACAGTTGTCGTGAATAACCATCACAGCAAAAATACCTCATTTGGCATCAACGGCTTAGTCCTAAAATGAGTTGAGCAGTCTTTACAGTCTGTTGGAATCAAGGGCCAAGAGCACCTTCTTGGATTACTTTAGAAATTTTGCACCTTAAATGGTTTGCTTCTCTCATCCTCAATATCTTGGAGCCACTTTCTTAGGTGGCATTTTACACTTATGCTTTAATTATTCTGCTTCCAATATTCTTGTCTCAGTGACTGTTATGTAAATATTGTATAATAGTTTTTATTTTCAAATTTATCAGCAGACTCATTTTTTAAGTCAGGTGAGTAATCATCATTATATATAAACTTTTGTGTATCTGAATTGAGGTGAAAAGGTATTCAGTGTGCTGTCTGAACAAGTAAATATTGTTTTCTTTTTTTAAATGGAAATGTTTTCAGAAGTTTGAAGCTTATGTAGAGGAAGAACACTTTAAATAATACTGTTACTAAATTATTTTATATCTCCAAAGAATTTACAGGTAGGTTGAAATTGATTGAAATTAAATCCTTACTGTTGTCAATTAAATTTAACTACTGCCTTAGCAATTGTATTTTAAATTTAAACTACCTTTCTATTTAGAGTATGTTGTTAATAGAGAAGTATCTTATTCTTCAAGTATATTGAAATGAATTTAAAGCACCTGAGTGCATATGCTGTTATGGTTCATAAAAAAATATTGCATGTTTATTGTGATTATTTTTCCAAATTCAGTGTTCTTCTCATCTCTGATCTATTTTATCGCCTCTGTATGCTCTGTATGAATACATTGTGCTTTTCTGTTCATTGCTTTTAAAATGTAAAGTGCCTCCCAAGTATAAGAGGTAACTGTTCTGCTGTCACTCTGCAGAACAACATTGTTTTTAGGAGGAAACAAAGAAAGATGGATAGTACCATCAGATATACTTAAACTGATCATCACATTATGTGGTCTGATTTGAAACAGTCTTGAGCATCTGAAGGGAAATTGCTGTGTGTAAAATCCTCACTCTTGGGTTGCCTGCTTTCAGGTATATTTATGGGAGCCTTGAATTCCTCTGAAAGTGTAATTTGTTACCTTGTTGCTCTGATGGTGCTCCCTGTGAACACAGTCAGTGCTTGTTCTTTGGGAGTGGGAGAGAGCTCTGACAGATCTATCACATGTGTGGTTTCCACACGCCCCCCCCGGTTGATGGCCAAAGCCTATTCTTTTGGGCTGTCGTGGGAGCAGGAGAGTCTGACACTTGTGGTGCCTTTAGCACTCAGTTGCAGAAACTGTCTTCATTGGATCTTGAAAATAGTAATATTGGCTTGGATGGAGATAGCTTTTGAGCTGTCATCTTTTATACCATTATTCCATTGTATTTATTACTTTATAATATAGTAGCTAACAGTATTTTATGCTTTCTTATTGTGTTGCTTCAGTCCCTATCTTTCCTTGACAGTTTTTTCATTTGTTCATTTCATTAAATAGACTCCCACTCACCTTGGTCCTAAATATGTCCATAGACTTTTTCAGAGTCTGATTCAAGAAGGTGCTTGAGCACACATGACATCAAATGTACATGCAGTACTTTAGGCTTTGTGGGATTATTTATGTATTTGATACACGTGCTTATCCCATGGGCTGAAACATCTCTTAAGTCTGTGGTCATGTTGCAGTGCAGCGGGTGTTGAACCATCGTGCAGATCAGGCTGTTAGAAATCGGTAATTCCTTGATCCTGTTCGTAACTCATCCATGGACTTGTGTAGTTTTTGCAGGGGTAACTAGGAGTTGCAGCCAGACCAGTGCTCTGTGTGCAAGAGTAAGCACACAGAGTGTGGGTCCCTGCGTGCAGTTGGGCTTTATACAGGAACCAACCACTAGACTCTTTCAGGCCCTTTTGAGGCAGTGGCAAACTAATAAAGCCTCTGCATGCGGGTGCCAGTTAACATCAGTACCTTGCTGCTAGCTTAAATTTCCATGATGGCCACAGGTAATCCATGAAGTATGTTCCTTCTGTATGCTGGAAACCTTGAAGTATGTTGTTTTCCAAGAGGCAGCACGGCGAGGCACATCTGGCATGCTGAGGTCCTGCATGGTCACCTATACAGAATCATAGAATCATTAAGGTTGGAAGAGACCTCTAAGATCGAGTCCAACCGTCAACCGTACACCACCATGCCCACTAAAACATGTCCCTAAGCGCCTCATCTACATGTCTTTTAAATACCTCCAGGGATGGTGACTCAACCACTTCCCTGGG
>NW_008825100.1:3958138-3992344 GCF_000699105.1 Pygoscelis adeliae
CATAGACTTGTGAGCATCCAGGTGGCATAGCAGGTCATTAACTGCTTCCTCTTGGATTATGGGGGGTTCATCCTGCTCGCTGTCCCTGTCTTCCAGCTCGGGGGGCCGAGTACCCTGAGGATAACTGGTCTGCCTGTTAAAGACTGAGGCAAAGAACGCATTAAGTGCCTCAGCCTTTTCCTCATCCTTGGTGACAATGTTCCTCCCCGTATCCAATAAAGGATGGACATTCTCCTTGGCTCTGCTCTGTGGCACTTTTCAGTTTTAAGCTTGCCTTTGCTGTCTGCTCTGTGGAGATTTACTAGTGGTGATACCCTGTTGGGGAAGGAAGAGTGTAGTCCACTTAATCTTGAGCTTTTCTTTGGGCCCCTTGAAGGAGATCTCCTCGAAAAAGGTGATGTCCATTTCCCATGGATTGAGAGCTTATCTGCTTGAAGTTAATTCTGTTGGATGCTCAGCAGATCATGTGGCACAGTTGGATCTGAAAGGAGTGAGAGATTTGAGATTGTCATTCTCCAAAGAGTGGAGCAGAAACAGCTGGTTGTCAATTTCATGCAGCAGCACTTTTTCTGTCAGGGTTGTGCTGTGTGTGTTTATTGGAAAGCTGAAGGCAGTTCTTGACTTGCCTCTACTGGGTGTACCTGGCTGCAGAGCTTTCCTTTTGGCTGTTTTGGCAGCATTTACAGGCTCTTTAAAATGCTTGTATTGATGTAAAGGAAGTGCCTGCTGATATTTAGTCTTCACTTAAGAATCATTAAAAATCATACTCTAATGGTTTCTTCCAAGTGGTAGATTGGTAAACAGGGGCACTATCAAGTTCTGCTGGTGGTGTTTGCATCTTGTTGGGTTCCACTGGTGTAAGACAGCCTAATAGTGTGTTTTCATAATGGTGTGAACTGTATCCAACTGCTCTGCCTTTCCAGATGAAATTGGTAAAACTTAGACACATAGGACACATCTAGAAAGTTGGTACTTTATTGAAAACAACCCACTCTTGTCCTGTCCTAGGCTCTCAGTCCAGAGCTGGCTGTGGGCACACTGTCTGCTTTCATCCTGCCTACTCCTTTCAATCAATTTTGCTACTCATTTACTTAATTTCTGTCCAACTTTTGGGGGTTGGGAATTCTGAAGTTGAGATATGCCTGTCTTCTCTGCCTTTGCTGCCTGCACTGCAAAGACAGGCTGTGACAGTACAAGACACTGGTCTAAACGACAAGGCTACAGGCCCTTACTGGCAGTGCCCAAAGAAAATACTCTGAACAGCTGATATCCAATCTTCCCTATATAACACAGCAGTTAAAATGTGGGGCAGGTGCCTGGGAGTCCACAACAGACTCATCATTCAGTTCTTTTCAAGCCATTCTTTTTTCCTTGCTTTTGCATTTGTATCCAGTAACATGCAAATCTTTTGTTTGACCATTACTCATGAAGTACCCAGTGTTTGTTTTTAGGTGCTCTGTTTGTGCAGTCAGTATTGTGCTTCATCTGTGGCATTGTCCTACTAGCCTGTTCTCATGCAGTTAAAGTGCATTTTCTTCATACTTCATGCTGCTGCTGTTAGCTGTTATGGAAGGAGAATGTACTGTGTGCATCCATTTTTTTAATCGTTCACATCTCTCCCTCTCTAAAGAGCCTTTCCTAGTTTTAGTAGGGTTGTATTATAGAAAAGATTGACAGATCTTCTCTACTTAAGAGAAATGACGGCTTGTGCAAACCTGATGTGAAGGCTGCCATTATTTACATATAAGCATGAGACCCAAGGTTGAGAAGTTTGCTTCTAGAGAGTCCTCAATTTCAAGCAGGTATTTGTGTGGAAGACTTGAGTGTTACTTTCACCTGTAGTTCACCTGTCAGCTTTTTTCCTTGTATATTTGAGGTGGGATTATTGTACTCATTGGCCCTAATTTCATCTAGTTAATATTATTTAGTCTGTCTTATTTATTATAAGACCATCTAACTCACTCAGAAGTTTTAGATATTATGGTGATCTAATCAACTTGGTCAATAGCTCATCTTGCATTGTCTGACATCAAAATTCAACCATCAGAACCATTAATTCATCTGAGAGAGATGAGCTACATTTTGCAAAACTGGGAAGGATTTGACAAACCAAGAATCTGGCGGTAGTCTATATTTGAATCTTAAAGCCTAAATATGAAGGTTTCTGTTTTGTTCTGTACTGTTTTGCTTGAAAGGATACTAATAGATCCAGTGTATATGAGCCCACAGAAGCACTGTAAGGGAACTTTATTAGCTTGAGTCTAGGCATTTAAGTTCTGTATAGAAACCAGTAGAGCTTTATGAGAATATATATTCTGAAGCATGCAAATGGCACTATTTTTATAAATACGAGGATACCGTTAAAGTATTAGTGTAAAGCAGGTTCATGTTATGTGTACGTGCCTTTACTCCATTGTCATCAAAGCTGGTAGATTAGATTTTACTCTGTGCTTGAGAAAATTCCTTAAAGGCTTTTCCTGAACACTTAAAATATGCTACTGCCTTTTCAAAACAGCAAAGAAAATCCCTCTTTAGTCATTAAATCCTTCAAGGTAAACTCAATTAACTGCTATTCTTTTACCTAAGAAAACATTGTATTCTCTACCAGGCATAAAGCTTATTAAATAACTTTCTGCAAATATCTTTTATATCAAAATGACACAGAATTTGCTTAGGAATAATCCAGTTTTAAATACCTAAAATGCTAATTTTATAAAATCATAAAATTCAAATCCTTGATGTTAACAAACCTTCTAAGGGCCTAGCTCTGTTTTTCCTACTTGGACAAAACTTCAGCTAAAGTCAGTGGGATTGCTTTTTAGTATGAAAGCAGCCTAATCTTGTCTCTTCTATTTTGCATTTGGCCAAAAGAAGAGTGTGCATATGATGAGTTCCCATGACAGAGCTGACAGGCAGGAGCCTTATTAGGCTGTGGGAGATTGGTCTGGCAGCTATCGAGTGTTCAAAGATAAGAGTCTTTTGTCAAAGTAAAGAATATAGTTTAAAGCTCCCCTTAAGTGTGCATATGTCTCAATCTGTGTGCATATAAAACCATAAATATAAGGTTTTAGAAATGTTTGAGCAGCAGAAGTTAGCTTCTGTTAAAGATCTGAAGCTGCTGCTGTCTTAAAATTCAAACCACTTTTTAACCCATCTTTCAGGTATTCAGGTTCTAAATGCTTTTTTCCAGTATTTTTCACTGGAGAAAAATATCTCTGCAAGTCTGTACAATACACCTTTTTTCCTTAGGATATTTGTTCATGGCAAAACTATCCTTGTGAAAGACAAATCTCTGTAAAAATAGCATATTGGTATTGTGACTACTTTTAAAAACTTTGACCTGATTAAAAATGCCGCTGTTTTGTTCCAGAAGGATGTTTATCTTATAATTAAGGAAAAAATATTCCAGAAAGGTTTCTCTTAGCCTCATCTGTTTTGCATGTTTTGTAACAGTAGAGCTCCCCTAAATGATTGAAGATTCCTGCTCTACTTGAATAACAAAACTTGAATTGCTTAGGAAAAAAGCAGACTGTCAACCAGACACTTAATGCTGCTGAAATTTCACATCACAAACACAGCTCAGCATGTAAGGTAGTTGGTTTGTAAAAAGCCTGAGCAGGCTGCTGCAAATTATAATTACTAATGTAATAATTACCGTAAATAACAGAAATGTGACTTGACTTTGAGCTTTCTGTCCTCATTAAACTTGTTCACCTTCTCTGAAACTCTCCATGCTGCATGCTAGCACGGAGCAGTCGTATCCCCCGACCCAGCATGAGTCAGGGGTGCAGCCGCGATACCAGCCGTGAGAGCAGTCGAGATACAAGCCCTGCTCGGGGCTTCCCTCCACTTGGTGAGTACATGTAGGCGTTGGAGCTTTAAGGGTCAATTTTTTTTTTTTTCCCTTTTTGCCTTGTTCTGATTGCCCTTTCAAGACACCGCCAGGTGGAATGAGCTTGTTTCCTGTCCTCTGTTGGATTCCTGACACACTCCCCGTTTCCAACCCTGTTTCCTTTCTGTTTTCTTCTGCATGCTTCAATTCTGGTTCTCAGCATTTCTCTGTTAGTAGGAAAACAGTTTAGTTTGAACTTTTGTAATTTTTAGTTTCATTAAATCAGCTTATATGGGGCTGCTGAGCTTCACTTTACAGCACTGATGGAAATCTATGGGAGAGCAAGCCTCTGTTTTCTAGGTCACAGTGAAGTAGTCATCGTAGCCTGTTGTTGAGTGACTCTATTCATGATCTGATTTTCTTACAGCTAGGTACAGTAACAGTATATAATTTCTATACTAAATCCTTCAATAGATACAGAACTTCTGTTTTGTAGAGGTTTTGCATAACATTGTCAATCATCAATGAACAAGTTGCACATGCCATTTTGTAGGAAACTTTTTCAAGCAGCCTAAAATCGTGGAAAGGTTGAGGTTTTAGAGGAGCATCATTATCGTGCAGCTTAAGTGTACAGTACAAATAGAAAATCTCATTACACTTACCACATGCAGAAGTTTTTTTCTGTACAAGGCTAAAAACAGCAGGATAGTTAATGTTTCTGATCAAATACCATATCATATATTCAACCAAATACATTACTTGTATGAAAGATTTGTTTGTCATCTCAGACATAATGAAATGTAGGTGATCTTCAGGCCCTCTTCCTTCATGTAGTAATTTCATAGCTGTGCATGTGGTATTAAAAGTGAGAGAAAAGTGCTTATAAATTTCATCAAGGCTGAAGAACATTATTACAGGATCTATTTTGCACATAGTGACAAAATACAGGTATACGAAGTAGTGTATAAGTGGAACATAGCATTTTGGGCTTAATTCTGCAACTTTAATCCAATAGTGAGAAAAGGTTATGAAAAATATGGACAGATGGGCAAAATTTTCCTGTTTGGTTCTCATACTTGATCAATATACTGTACTTTAATCTTTTAAACTTACATATCTATCGTCATTACTGGCTTGGTTTTTCATCTCAATTTCAAATGCTGTCAGTGGAGAGTCTTGTTGACTTCATCCATATGAAATCATTGGCAAAATTCCAATTGATTTCAATGCTGTAGAGTGGAATCTTCAAGTTAATGTAAGAGAGGCTTTTGGGTTCAAAACTTCATTATTTTGAACTGTAGTGAGCTATAAAAAAATCTATTTGCTTTATCTGTAATATCTCAAATTTTGGTGAAAAATGAGAGTTCAACTTAACATTCAGAACTTGGTTCATAGCTTTTTAAGATAAATAGATTAACTTTATATTGATTAAATAAAGCTGAGCTGATACCAGAGCTATAAAAGAATAGTAGATATGCAACTGCAGCTCATTTTTAGTTACTTGTCTAGCTTCAATTTTGGATGATTTTCTCCAACTAAAGTGTTAAAGCAGGCTGTATTTCATGGTTAACTCATCAGTGTTCTATGTCATTGTGCTGTGTTTCATTTTAGTGAAAATACATTAATTGAAATACTGTCTTGAGCCCTTTTTCTGAAAAATAAATGCAGTGTACCAGAATCACAGTTGGTGTGAGTTTGGTACGCTACCACCACCACTGAGTCTGACTTGTACATTGAATATAAAATTTCAGTTACAGATGTCTATTACACTGGTTGTAACAAACTTTATTGTGGGGAGGGGGTAATTTCATTTTAACTAATGATATTTAATTACTTGAAGATTATTGCATTTCTAGAAATACATTGTTATAAAAGCCATTAAGGGAAGGTGGGGAGGAAGTATCAATACAATAGTAACCCAATATAGGTGTTATCCTATTGTCTTTTTTTCTTGTGTTTTCATGGAAATGCTTTAAGCTCGAACATGTTCATGAACTTGTTAATTATGTAGTGTGTAATTCATCTGAAAGGAATTTTTATATGTCAATTTAAGCCAAAACAATATGATTCTACTACAGTATTTCTAGAACCCAGTTAATCTTGCATTAATGCTAAGATAATGTAATCCTACTGTGCACTATTTTTGCTCATGAAGATTAACTTGTATATTAGTGAATTATACTTACACTAGCTATATGTAAATGACAGGATTCTTGCATTTAATGGTATTATGGTCAATGTCAACACTGACATCCTGACCCTGCAAATTGCTCTGCTTTGTTTTGGGGCTGCTATGCAGGTATGCGTGTCTGTGCCCCAGATGTCTTGCTTCCTAAGTTAGGAAACACCAGTGAAGAGTCACTCTACACTCAGCCTCCTTGCAGAGATGTGATTTTTTTTTGTTTGTTTGTTTTTTTTTTTTTTTTTTTGGTTATTGCTGTTTCTTCACGGGCCTTGCTCTTGCAGTGACATCCACAGGGGCACAGCGGATGGCCTGGGAGAAAGCAATTGCAAGCTCAGAATCTTAATTGTGAGGTTCAGTCCATAATCCTGCACTGACCCTGCAAATCTTTCATGAGTTTCTTAGTGTCAGTGGGATTGTACTCTTGAATAAATGCATGTGTTCTCTATACTTAAAGACCACATTGCATATTCTGTATAGCTTTTCATCAAGCTCTCACAGCTGGGAAAAAAACTTAAATTTTATTTTTCTCACTCTGCTGATTTCTATTTTATAATATTAGTATTTGTGTTTATGAATGCTTTGACTTTAACAGAAGACTTATAATTTTTCTACTGCACATGTATATGCATAGTTGACAAAGCCTATTTCTATTAGGAGGTGATTCTGCTTTGTTTTTTTCAGTTTCTTGACAGTACTAGTAACGATGTTAAAGCAACAAGGCCTTCAGTGAGTCTGTGGTGATGAATTGCTCAAATGAGCAATCAGTTTCTTGGGTCAGTTTCTTTGAGCTAGGTGAGCATGTCATTGCTAGGCACAGGGAAAACCTCTTTAGAAAAACTAGATTTCTGTAATTTGGAAATGGCTGGACCAGCTTTCCATTTGCTTTCATAAAGAACTCAACTTCATGCTGAATCCAAGAACTGAAAACCTCTCCAAAGGCACTTTGTGATTCATGTGCTGCTGACAACTGGGAATTGAAGTGGGAGCTGTATTTGGCTTCAGCTCTTCTGCTACTGTGTGTGCTCTGTTGCTGTTAACAATTTGTATACATGTGGTGCAACTCTAGACAGGTGTATGATGTGCATATTCAGATTATCTGTGCATGTACATACTTAAATTCAAGAAACATGTATGCAAAATTTGTTAAAAGCAAGAGACTTTTGATAGTAGCAACAGCTATGATATGTGTGTACGTGTGTTTGCTTGGAAAAGAAACCCAACCAAAGACCTATCTGCAGTGGTTGGCTGACCTCCCTGTATGACTCTTTCTACTTCTGTAGTTACTCATTCTCTTTGTTAACATTGGGTTTTTTTATGCAGAGGCTAGAATGTTGTGGAAAAATACCTGCAAGCACAATTCCTAACCATTTGTCATGGCTTCACTTTGGGGTTTAGATCAGACACATCTAAATCCTGCTCTGTAGTTATGTGCTCCACGTTCTCACGATGGTCGTCTTCCAGATCTGCGGGTCTGGAACGTGACTGGTGTGCACTGGGTTTTTTTGCTGAACTGCACCGGGTTTGGGACTGTTACAAATGAGTTTTGTCATGCATCGTGTTTATGGTCATGGGGGAAATGGGGGGAAGCTACAGGTGGAGGCGTTGCTGTGGGGCTTGCACTGTATCTGTTGTGCATTCATATACAGCATCATTTCCCTGTCACTATGAAACACCTTTACTGGTAGCGGTCACACGCATCCCCTTTGGATTGTGGCATTTTCTGTCTCTGGTTAAATGTGTGTTAATCCTGTGGGTGTTGCCATTCCTTCTACTTGCAGCTTCTCGACGTCATTCCAGGTCCACTAGTGCTCTCTCCACTGCTGATTCTGTTGGGCAGTCAGGTGAACAAGCGCTAACTGCATGAATCCGCTTCTTATACGTAGTCTTGTTTTACACCATCTTAACATTTGCCGTCATGTGCATCAGCCAGCACTTGGCATGTGCTTCTCACTGCTGTGGGGCTTTCTGTTCTGTTTTGTTCAATGTGGCTTTTTGTTTTGAATTTCATTTATTGGATTTTTTTAAAAATTGTATGTATTTTAGGAACATTGTGAGTAGTGTTTAAACAAAGGGTGATCCAGGGCTTTCTCAATTTTCCTGTAAATTGGATCAGTTGTGCAGCATGGGCTAAATCCGGACTGATGCAGAGTAATTGCAACTTCTGTTTATATTTCCTCTTTAGCAGTGTAGCAGTTCCCGATGTCTAGGACCGGAACCCAGTGGGTTTCATCCCATTTATTACTAAATAGTCTGGACTCCTGTCTCTGTTAATGAAAGTGCTTTGCGGGATCCTCTCCAAAATACGCAAGAGCAGCAAGAATTAAGCACCTGATGTGCTTTCAAAATGAACTTTGGAGGATAACATGTGCTAATCCATTCTTCGTATAATTCTGAAGGCCTTGTCCAAAGTACATGGAAGTTGTTGAAAAAATGATTCCCTTAATTTCACTGGGCTTTGCATCAGAAGATTGATGCTTACATATAATGAGAAAAATCTGCAGATTCCAGTGGCTTCTTCCCCACCCCTGTGCTGGATTTGCAGTTGCAGAGAACCTGTAACTCCCTTTGCAGTCAGGATATTTCACTGGGAGTCTTAAAAAGAAATGAATGAGGGCTGCTAGCTTTGAGTCAATAGAAACTTAGTTGTGGAGACAAAGATGATGTCAAAGATGAATGAGGGCTTCCGTGTTTGCCTGGAGGCTAAAATTGCGTAAGGAATTAGTGATACTGAAAGTTATTTAATTAACCCCCTTCAGGTAGGGAGTGAAAAATATTCTGTTTGTCTTAAGTCTAATTAAATGGCTGTCACTTAGCTAAAACTCTCAAAACATTTCCCTTGTCGGGTTACTTGGCAGAAATGATGCAAGCTGATTTGACTCTTTGGCATTTTTCAAAGTAACAATCTGAATTTGTATTTAACAAAAATAATTGAAAAGATTTTAAAAAAGAAATCTCAATTGTAATACAGATTTAAGCTTTGTTTGCATTCAGCTTCCTGTGATAGTCACTTCACGCTTGGCTCCCGTGGTTTGGTACAAAGCATAACCATGTATATGGTTACCTGTGTCCTAAAGAATGCCAAAATCTCCCTAAAAATGGCAAAATTGGATCAAAAATGGTGGTTGGGAGTTTTCACCAAGTTTGTAACAAGTGTAATGAATCTAGCCAGGGAGACAAGGGAATGTGGCCAGAGCACACTCGGCTTATTTCTTGCCCAGTAACATTGGGCTTGCCTGTACTGGTTATTCCTGGAGCCAAATGTGTTCCCAGCCCCATGTTAGAGAGATGCCGAGGTCTCTCCTAAGGTCTAACTTCTGCACTCAGGTATGGCAACAGTGTCTTGGGGAGAAGCCCGGAGTGACTTGGGTGTTAGGAATTTAAAGATCACTGAAAGAAGTATTTTAGAAAATTCCTGATAGCCAAGGAGACAGATAAAAGCCAGCATGCCACACTGTACTTAATTTGTTAAAAAAGCTCCATTTTGTTTCTTTATGCTGGGTATTTAAACTGATCTACAAGTGAGTTACTTTGTCATTCTGTTCTTCATTTTGAAAAAAACAAACTATCTTCCCTTTTCTAATGTAATACTAAATTAATGTGAAAAGAAATGACAATGGTATTTTTTGATGCTATGTTATTTCAAAAGTTAAAGCCAAATTCTGATCTCAGTAATACTTGAGTAATGTCATTGCGTTGGGTTTAAATATAAAACTGAGTCCAAAACTTGTCTCAACATTTACAGCCCTTGTACTGTACCAGATATCATTTACACTTAAGAAATTACTTGTCTTCTGTACATCTTTGTAGTGTACATCTCTGTAGTAGTGACTTTAGTTTCAATCAGACCTAATGCATTATCATCTTCTCTGTGCTTCTATTAAGAGTGTACAGATCTTTCAATTTTAGGGATGAAGCAGTTTCACCTAAATATTTGAATTGATTCTTCAACCCAAGCGCATTAAAAAAGGGGATAGTAGTAACACATACAACTTTTATTTCTTTGTGAAATGTCATGATTTGATTACTTTTGGCAGTAGTTCTAAGAAGTTTGTTTATTTTTTTCCCTTGTAATGTGTTTTGTAGAAAATGTGCTTTTGTTGGAAATCAGAAATGTCTTGTCTGGGTATGTAACTCTGAGAAGCCGTACATTTTGATAGTTAACACTTCTATTTGAAATAAATACTAGTCTTCAGGTGTTTTTTTTTTTCTTGAAATACTTCAGATTTAAAAAATCTTCCCTATTTCCCCTCAGTAGCTTGATCTCTGACACACTCGGGTAAAGCTTTGGAATTAGGACAGTAGACTGGCAAACTTCAGTCTCTGATTTAAATTATGCATGTCAATGTGAGCTAATTCCTTAAAAGGTATTTCAGCACAGTAGGTTTTTAAAGAAGAAAGCAATGAAGTTTCGTGATAAGTGCAGTGTTTTTAGTTATGCATTTTGACAAACAGTATTTTCCATTCGTTAAATTAAATATAGATGAATTAATAAAAGACCTGTGAGACTTGATCCCTCTCTCTTGCTGCTTGATGACTGCCTCCAATGTGGAGCAGCTGAAGGTCTATTAAATGGGTTCATGCAGCTTGATTCGTGCACTTCTGAATTTGCTGGCAAAACTCTTATTGGCACGTGTGGGTGCAGGGGACAGAGCTGTAACATATGTCCCAGGAAGGGTGTTCCCAGTCCTTCTTGAGCAAAGACAAGCCCACGTGGAAACAAAAACTTGGAATGCCAAAAACAATCTCTTGCTGCTTATAGACCAGAGCCAGGATCCCATTTATACAATTATCTGATCTACCCCCATCTAGAAGGACTGTGCTGCCAGAGCCGGGCCTCTGATACTCAAGTCACTGATTCTGTCATACCCCTACTAGCATGGCTTTCTGAATTTGGCCTTTGCCCAAAGAAACTAATTTCAGTAACTTTTTTTGGTAGACTGGGCAAATTATAAAGTAAACTAACTAGTATTAGGAGTGTAAATGGCATTTCGGACTCAATCCTGTTGCTTTGGATGCCGTTGAGAGCTTTGCCATCAAATTCAAAGGGAGAAAGATCATATTGTTTGATCAAAAAAATCAGTTTTGATATATCATAGAGCTTTTAAATGGCGTTTAAACTACTTCTCAAGAACAGTAATAAAACAAAAATTGGAGTTGCTTCACAAGCAAATAATAAACCTTATTTTTATACTGTGGGGCGTAGAGGGATATTCTACTGGCTAATCAACCCTTGAGACATTAAATAGGTTAATCTGGTGTTGCTAGTCTCGCATCCTTGCCTGAGAAAAAGCTGCAGGATGGATGAGTGCTCGGGTATTAACATGTTCTGACGCTGGGCATGATTCTGTCTCTCTGAAGTTAATGAGAAGCTTTCTCTTGATTTCCGAGTGTGCCAGATTGGGACCGGCATGTCTGCCTCTGACATTAAAATAAAACTTTGAAACAACTTCTGCATAAAAAGAAACACAAAATAGATACCCTGCTTCCCAGCTTAAAAGAAATTAAAAAGTTGCCCTGAGGATCCAAAATTGTCTCTGGGGCCCAACAAACAATAGTTTGTTTCTTACTCTAATGGCAAACTCTCTAGAGCTGTGGATAAAAGTGTTTAATGGAAAAGCACTGCGAGTTCCCAGAGCCCGTGGGGAGAGCTGCTTGGACACCTGATTAGGATTCCAAGTGAATGTGAATTCATTTAACAATCCCTTTCAATGTTGTCTTTTGTGCAGACCGGTTTGGACTCGGACAGCCAGGCAGGATGCCTGCTTCTGTGAATGCCATGCGAGTCCTGAGCACAAGCACAGATCTGGAGGCTGCTGTGGCCGATGCACTGGTAAGAGGAAAAATACAAAATGCTTCCAACACCGGAAAGTGGCTTAAAGTTACCTGTACGTACGTTCTCCTCTTTCTAAATAGCTTTGTTCTGATTGTGCCAGTGTCTGATGCTGTAGAGTTAGTTACCTTTTGCTGTTTTGTGTTTGGGTATATGAGCAGCAATATTTATTTCCTTATTGCATGTTAGTTCTCCACAGTTGTTATCAAGCAGACTGCTGTGGCTCCCTGCTTGAGCTGCAGGATGGGTTGAATCAGGTGTTTGCCTTTCACTTGGCTGATAGAGGATGAATGTGGCGCTGTGGGGGTGCTCGGCACCTGTGGGGTCAGGGATTTCCATCAGTCCTGTAACCTGCATGAAGACTTTGTCAGAAAAACAGTGTTCTCTGTTAGTGTCGATTCCTGATCAGGTTTCAACAAGAACTGAGAATTTCACAAGTTCCTGCCCTGTGTTATTTGCACCTGGCTAGATACTCGGATCAGCTCATAATTTGGCTTGTCTGTAATCAGTACCATCTCATGCAGTTAAATTGAAGTGTATTTGTGTAGTGTGCTCCTTGTACTTTCTAAATATTCAGTGCATTTCCAAGTAAATTTATTGTCACATATTTGTCCTGTATAATCTTACTGTACTATAATATCTCTTGGGTAGAACCCAGAAAGTGTCTTCTGCTCTTCAGAAAACAAGTGTTAAGATAAGCCTTTGGATTTACCTTGGTTTTGGGGGAGAGAGGATGTGTAGAGGCAGGAGTAATTATTCTACAGCATTACTGGGTACCAGTGTACCTTGGGTCTTCTCTGGCTCTAGACCTGAGCTGAGGGGAGGATCTCCTGATGTGTCTGAGGCAGACATCTCAGATCTCTCTCTGAGAACGAACCGTGTCCCCAGAGTTTGAGATGTCCTTTCTCCATTTCCTAGTTCACTTTTCCTAAGGATGGCTAACATCATTTTCCTTTTTGTATTTGATTATTACCCAGCTCATGTCACCTCCATTTCTAGATGATTATTAGAGTACTCCTAGAGAAATGTCTTTTTCTTTTTTTTTTTTACAAAGTCTACCTTTCCATAAAAAATAGAAGTACTTGTGAACAATATAGAGGCAGGACAGTATATAATAGATGGCACTGTTGCATTTAGTGGGCTGAATTGTTAGTAGGCATTTTCATTATCAAATACAACAGCTTGTGAGGCAGTTTCTGCTGTTAGCACCTCAAATTTGCCACTAGAGTAGTTCAGGGCATAATTATAGGTGATGGTTTGCCTGCGTAAATGAAATCAGACTGTATCCCTGAATGTGAGCAGTTGCTGAATATGGGTTTCTTGAGGAAGGAGAGGTTAGCAGTGAATTCAAACACCACTGTGATCACTGAGATGTCTTTGGATATGACTTAATCTTCAGCTAGACTTACGGAGTTCCCTTTTAAATATTCCACTTTTATAAACTAAACATTATACTGGAATGCTAAAATCTTAGAGTTGAACACTTAAAAGGGAAGTGTGGCTGGAGACTAAGTAGTGCTACTGCCCGCGTTGTCAATCTGAATTTGGATGACTTTAGGGGATGCAACATGATCTTGTTGTCCCCTTCTTTCCCTCCACACCAATTTGCTCTTGGTTGTTTTCTGACAACAGACAATTTACAAACTCGGTTCAGGCTCCTTTTGAGAGAGTGTAGTGTGATGCCAGCTTTTACCCAGAAGCCTTGTTCTTGGATGAGTATTCTTTTCCCTGTAGTAGGAAATGAAAAGAACTTCTCCAAAGATGGCTTCAGCCAAATACTCAGTTTAAACAAAACACAGTGGGTCATTTTGTGACCTCTACTCCATGCATAAAATTCCTGTTGCATTCACTGCTTCTGTTAGAGAGCTGGACTTGGCCTAAACCCACAGTGTCTATACTGGGAATCAGTGCCCAGATCTGTCAGAAAAGCTCAAAGGGTGATGGAAACTTTGGCATTAAGTAGGGCCTTTAAGCCAGGGGTGCCAGCCAGGGGGTCTTAAAAGAAGCTAAGCTTCAAAAAAAGTGTGGTGTAAGAACTGTGGGTTGAAAGAGAACTTGGTTAAGTGAAGTTGATTAAATGTGCTGTACTATAGATAGTGGTTTCCTGACATCAGAATTTCTTTCCAAGACTCTAAAATCAAATGTTACTGATAATGTGTGGGGAAATAAATCACTACCAAAAAACTCTGGTATCTTCCAGAGCAGCGTTTCTGAAAAGTAAGCAAAGAGGTGCTGTATATAGATCTGTCATCAAAAACCTTATTAACAGATAATCTCACTTCCAAGCTTCCTAATGGACATGGCAGGGTATACGAGTAGTGCAGCAGTTAGGAGATAAAGCCAGGCGTTATTATACCCACTTTTATTTTGCATAAACTGTATTTTTTTTTATTTGCTAAGACACATTTGCTATACGTTTTTGTTGCAAAAACAAACCCTACATAAGCTTCTGACATAATTCTCTATGCTTTTTCCCACCCTTCAATATTTTCCTGCCTACAGCTGTTAGGAGACTCCAGGAGCAAGGTACTAGTGCTTTCTTGACTTTTTTATTTCTACTTTCCAACTTTCCCCACCCTGTTGCTAACACCCATGATACTGCACTTGAGTTAATTTCTATGCTTCAATCCTGCAGTCCTAGTGGAAGCAAATGTCTGCTGGCTTCACAAGTCCAAGAACTGCAGGACTGGACACTGGAAGGAATTCTGTAGCAAACACTTTAGAATCTAGGCGGTCTTCTGATACATTGTCTTATCCTGTTCTGTTAAGGTTCATTTAAGAGTTTGTTTTGCAGTATAGTATGCAATTTGTTTTGCTACCATAATTTTTCTAATATCCCTTCTAATATCAAGGTTGTCAAAGATGTACCTAAGGGAATTAGGTCCTCTAATGCCATGCTGTGGAAATGAGTGGGATTTGAGTACTCAACTCCCTTAGGAGCCTCTGGAAAAATCCTAGCCCAAACTAACAGAGAAATTGTCATGTCCTATATCCCAGTGCATTTCTAGAGTCACTTCATTATCAGTATCAAAGTGACTGTGCATGCCAGCACAGATTCCTTCAGCTCTTCCTTCCTTACCTTTTTTTTTCCTTGAAGTAGAGGTTGTATCATCATAGAATCTGTAACAGTGGAACTGGCCATTATTGACAATAAAACAACATGATTTCATTACCAGTAGCTAATTACACTGGGCATAAGTATCTCGCTTTCGTGCTGGGGAAGGCAGGCCCTGCTCCCATTAGTCACTTGAATATTCTCATTGAAATCAATAGGATCTGTCTTGCTCTACTGCGAGAGGTAAGCAGGCAGTGCTCGGTGACGTCTTTAAATGCTTATGTCACTAGAACAATAGCAATAATCTTCCTTTTTAGTGATTACGGATAGAATGTTTTTCTTTTGGTATTGATGTAACCATATATAACTTACTAAGTCTGAGTTTCCCCTTTTCCAGAAAAAGCCAGTGCGAAGAAGATATGAACCCTATGGGATGTACTCCGATGACGATGCTAACAGCGATGCATCAAGCGCTTGCTCAGAGCGCTCCTATGGTTCCAGGAATGGGGGCATTCCACACTACCTGCGGCAGACTGAAGATGTGGCCGAGGTCCTGAACCACTGCGCCAGCTCCAACTGGTCTGAAAGGAAAGAGGGGCTCATAGGTCTTCAGAACTTACTGAAAAGCCAGCGGACACTGAGGTGACCTTGGTAGTTTTATAGTGTCGGTCATTTATGAGAGATGGCTGTAGTCAGAATTCAGTAATATGCACCTGCCTTATGTAGACAGATAGTATCTTTCACAGCTGTGAAGGCTTTGTCTCCACAATGTGGAACTTTAATTACTGTTGGAAAAATTTCTGCTATGTCATCAGTATAACTCGTGTTAAATTTGTAGCAGCGATGTAGAAAGGACTCAGGTAAGCATGCTGTCTTCTCTTAGCCTTTCTCTGTCTTGTGAAGACCTCCAACGGTAGGTGCTTGCTGCAGCACAGTGAGATTTCCCACAATGATGGTAATGTGGTACCATTACCATTACCACCCCTTTCATTATCAGTATCAAAGTGACTACCATTCAAAGGGTGGTACCATTTTTACATTAGCCTGTTTGAACCTTCAATATTTTTTCCCCAGCAACTTAGCTGGTGAAGCACACACTCACTGTACTTATTCTAAAATGACTTAGGGTGTGTGTGTTTCAAAGATGAGATCAGATGATGCTCTCAGTATATTGAGTATACTTTGACTCTTTATGAAGGCTGTGTTAGGTACAATTAGAGATATTATTTGTAAGTCTTGAAAAATCTTGTATCAGAAACTTGAGTCTCCTATAAATGGTGTAGTTTAGAATGTAGAGGGAAGTTTCTTAAGTCAATGAAGTAGGTGTAGCAACTCTGAAACTTTGCTTATGGTGGGAGATGCAGACCTTTTCCCTTGCTGAAAGCCAAATAAACCCTTCAAGCACCTTTGGCATGTCACACGTTAAAACAGATCCTAGAATTACCCAGTAGTCATGTGGAAACTTCATGTGGCCACAGGTCACGTTGACAAAAGACAACTGGCTCTCAGGCCATAGGCTTTTCACCCTTAGTTTATGGTGAAAGTATTTGGAAACAAGATGTTTATCTTTTGGTTCCTTTGAAGATAACATTCACAAATAGCTGTGATGTTTTTATTTCCCTATTATGAATATTATGTACTTAAATTATAACCAAGTTTGTAAGTGGTTGTTGTATGGTTTATAGCCTACCTACTTGGATTTGCACAATTGTTTCCATTTTAAAAGGCCTTTGCTGGCTGAAAATATTTGATGGTTCATGTTAACAGACTGAATGAAAATGTACTGAGAGCAGGCCTGGAAAGGTTATTCTCTTGCTATCATAAAAATATTCTAGCACTTCACATGATGTGATGCAGTCCTTAAGTGGGAAGTGTTACAGTTTTTTCAATATGGGTAGTTAGTCTCTAGATCAGAGGTGCTTTCTGATGTGGCCTATTTACGAGTCTTTTAAGATACTTCCCACATGTATGCTGTCTTTTTTTTCCCTCTTTCTTTATTTTAACGAACTGTCTGGAAAGACTCTGGCACCTCGTATACTTGCATGAAAAAGTTGAGTGAGACTTTGATTTTTGCCACAAAGGTGTGTGAGGATTATAACCAAGGTTTTAAGTCCTGTTGGGGATAGTTCAAGGGAGGAAATGCTGAGAAGGCTGGATGATGGGCTATTTATCCAGATCAGTAGCTCTTAGCAGAATTGCCAGTAGAATTCAAGTATTGTTTTCAATCCTGCTGGTTGCAGTTTTTGAACTGTACTGCTGTCACTAGTCCCTCAAGCTAGTATGTTTACTTAGTTTTAATCCTGAATAGTTTATATACCTGTCCCAGAAACTACACCCCTACAGAGTTATTTTTTTAATTTGATACTGGTTTTAGTACTCTAGATTGTTTCCTTTGGTTTGCGTTCGGTCTGCTTCCTCCTTGGTTCAGGGTTGATCTGGTGCCTGTTCTAATGATTAGATTTTATCATCCTATTTGTTCCCACGGCATCTTGCAGAACATCATCAAGGTCATTAGTCCAAGGGGCAAGTCTGTCTGTCTTCTAATTAAACCTGATGTCTTCTGTTGTGGTATAACAAGTTGAATGAAAGGCAGTGATGTGGCTAGGTTTTCTTTAGTACTCTGAACTGAAAAATGGCTGATCCTACGTTAGCTGTGACTTGCAGTATGCAAGTGGTATGGCACTTACCTATCCTCTGTTTCATACAGCTTCACGTGGTCTAGTTCTCTAGGGGCTCTCCATAAGGTCTTCTAAATAAAACAAGGCCAACAAGTCCCTTAAGGAAATGTTCTTCCGCTGCCTGTTTCAATTTGTTACTTGCATTGTTACCTTGGGTCCATGAGCTTTTAGAAAGAGACACGCTTATACGTGTTGTCTTCATGTAACCTTTGTCCAGAAAGAAAATTCATTAGAGTCATAAATAGGAGTTCATTCAGAGAGCTGCAATCTGCATGAAGTCAGGAGAGCACTGTAGAGTAGTTGTTTTGAGACTGCGCAGTCTCATCCTGAATGAAGCTGACAGCTTGCTGTGGTGTTGTTACAAAGACTTTTTCCTCTACATCAAACTCTTAAGACCATTGTTTTTGTGACCTTTTAAAATTTGATCAGCCTTTCATGCATAGCTTTATTTGAAAAAATGTCCTGTGTTGCTTATAAACAAGCTAACATAAAATAATTGCAGACTACTAGCATATTCTGGCCTGTTCTTTGAAGCTTATTTTGAGAGAGAGGGAGATATGTTTGGTGGATTGTAGAATTAACGTCTTTCTGGAAAGAGGGTACCTGTAGTCAAGATCTGAATGGCTGTTCTCTGAGCAATAGATGTGCATTTCGCTAGTTGCTCCAATTACATAGTAATTGTGAAAAATATCTAATTGCGTCCATAGTATGCAGGAAATGTTACCTAACTGTCTTGCTCTGTTTTGCTTGCACAGTAAACAAGCAAAACTTCTGCATTCTTTGGCAGTTTGCCTTGCAGGAAAACTAAGACTTGTATTTTCAATACATTTGCAAATAAGAGCTTTGGCACCAAACAGTTCTGCATTTGACTCAAACTCAGTATCTTATGAAGGGGACCCATACATCATTCTTTTTTCCCCTGGCATAAAAAGAGCATTACTGAGCACCTAATAATTTCTTACTAATAGGAACTTAAGTTGTGCCTTGATTTAATTATCTTCTGATTTACTAGGTTGCCCACTTGTTAATCTGTCCTCCATTTCTATGTATTTGTCTCCTTGATGTGCCTGCTCTCAGACTTTGGAGTCAGTTCTGGTAACATGTGGTATGTTAATACTGCGTGGTTCTAGACTGATTGTACTGAAACAACTGAGAATTTAGACCAAAATATTTATGATTAGTATATATGCAAACAGCATGAAAGTTCTGATTTTACTTGAAAATTTGAATTCCCTGGTACAAAGGAGACTTGAGAAACCTATTCCTAGGCTGCAAAAGACCTGTGTTTCAGTGAGTCAGTGACCTTGACACAGGCAGAAAGTAAATACCTCCCGAATGTGCACATTTCAGGTTGTCTTCTGCAATCCAGAATATAGAAGAAAATAGAAGCAGCAGAAAATACAAGTGTCTGGCTTATGATTTTAAAAAATGTTTTAGATTTCTTAATGTAAGGCTGGTGATCCCAGCAGTTAAACTGGAATGCCAGTTAAGTCTTTGCCTAGATAGAGTTTTCAGAAGTGTGACTTAAGTAACATTTAAATAAAGAAGGTTAGATCTTTCAGCTGTTAATATTTATTAGCTTTTTTGCTGCAACTAAAGCTTTAGCATTAATATCATGTTTTATTTATGTATTCTAGCCGAGTCGAGTTAAAAAGGCTATGTGAAATATTTACTCGCATGTTTGCTGACCCTCACAGCAAGGTAAGATCACAAAGACTTGGCTCACTCTTACATTACCATGTGTGCACATTTGACACTGTTCCAAGATGAATGTTCTGTATTTCTACCCCTGCCATCTGCCGGGGGAGACTGGCATTTATAAATCTCCTTGATTTTTATCTGTTTTACAATGAAGGGCTGTGTCTCAGTCTCTCTTATGTTGCTAGGAACTGGTTACTCTGTGCTTCCCAAGGAGCAACCTAATACCTTTCAGATGTCAGGTCCTGGAGTAAGAAGTTCAGTTTTATTTGTACATCTCTGGGGAGTGTCTTGGTGATACTCAGTACAGTGAGGTCTGTGAAGGGTAATGAGCCACAGTTCAGCATCATGGTCTCTGGGGTTTGTGTATTGTGTACACCTGGGAGCAGTATGGAGTCTCACCAAGATATTGTTCTGGATCTCATAAATAAATAAAGTCTTTAATATAGCCACTTTGCCTTCTTTATAACACTGACCTTTGAAGTTAAAGGCCGTGGCATGAATTTACAGACATCTCTTAAAAAGAAGCAGACTAGGGAATGGGGAGGTTGGGTCCACAGGCATGTTCAGACCACAGGCATGTGGTCTTCTGTCGACAGGTAAGCAGGAGCAGGGAGAGGGGAGAAGGGAGTTCTCATGCCCTTTCCTGAGGAGGTTTGCTGGTTGAGGGCAACCAGTAATGGCTGGGTAAAAACATCTGCTCTTGGGTTAAGTACAGTTTGAGAAAGAAGAAATTGTATAAATATTTGTACTTCAGACCACTTGGTAAACTAGTTTTAATAAATCATTGTCAGGTGGAAATCCTGTGGGCAGGCATAGTTGCTTGTCACAGGTCTTGCTTGAAGCGTGCGCTTTTGGCCGTAATTATAGTCTGGACCAGCTGTCCACAGGCCTCACCGAGTGTGGCAGTTCCTACCTGTAAGGTCTTAATGCTTTGGCTCTCAAAGGTTCAGTATGTGTTGTGGAAAGGGTGAAGGTGTAGCTATTTATTTGTAAAACATTTCCAATTTCTGAGTAATGTGAGGGTTTATTGAACACTGGACTCAAATATGTCCTCTGTGGCAGCAGTGGTCTGTCATCTGCACTGCTTTTATAGAATTATTGCTACAAACTCATTAATTGTGGTGTTAAACATATGTAAACTTTGTTATATATAAACATATGTTACTTTTGTGAGTGAGGAGACTGGATCTCACCCAAGGTATATAATGTTTTAAGTAACTCTGCTGAGAGGAGATTGTTTTAAGAAAATGTAAACTTTCAATGAATGCATCTTTTATCTGTTGACAAACTGCATCTGAACAACCAGCCTTGATCACTGTGTGCTAATGAGTGGTTTGTTTTGTTGCATGGCCTGCTTTGCTGTGGAATTCACAAAAGAGAGTAAGTGTATTCTACCCCCTTCCTTCATTCGTTTCATGTGGTATTTTAATATGACACGTTTGAGATGTGTCTTGTCTGATTTTTTTTTCAGAGCAATGTAGTCACTAAAATCATTCATTCATGAAACTGTCTATAACAAAATCATCCTGAAACTCAGATTGTAAACGCCTCCCCTTCGATTATTTTTATTTAAAGCATGGTATTCCTTTTCGTGATACTTGTTTTGTTTATAGGTCTTCAGCATGTTTCTGGAAACCCTGGTTGATTTCATCATCATTCATAAAGATGACTTGCAGGATTGGCTTTTTGTTCTCCTGACCCAGTTGCTAAAGAAAATGGGAGCAGATTTGCTGGGGTCTGTGCAGGCAAAAGTTCAAAAAGCTCTGGATGTCACCAGGTAGAGTACTCCAATGGCAAATGTTATGGAGGTTTTTGCAGGTTTACAGGAAGGCATTTGATGAACATTTTAGAAACCCAGCAGTGCTGTTTATTTTGAGGGCTCAATCTTGATCAATACCAGAATAAAGGAGAACAAAGTTATGTCACAGTATTTCAAGCATTGAATTAAAAAGGCCTGTCTCTTTTCTAAATAGATAACTTTAAAGCATAACATTTAAAATGTCTAACTGATTGATTTCATTAATTTGTGTGTTTTTGGTGTGCATATGCTTTGATATCAATTTTCTTTTTGATTGATGGAAAAAAGAATATTTTTAGTGTTCAGAATATGAATGGTGCTTTACCACAAAGTTCAGAGCATCTTTCATGTTGTTCAAACAGCAAATAATGGTAATGTCAGGATAAGACCTTGAATGCTGCTGCAATGTGCACACCAATTCTGTAGTCGATGTCCTTTTCTAAGGATGTCCAGCACAGGACACTGTTACAATAAAGTTCAGCTCATCCTGCAAGTAGGATAATTAAGAAAGAAGTAGTAGTAATCCAGGAGGAAACAGGATAGAGGATGGAAAAAGAGGAGAGAAATCAAAACCAGGTATGAACTCTCAGGACAAGATAAACCAGGCTGCTACTAGAGATAAGGGAACAAAGCACAGCCTGAAATGAAGAAGGAACGGACAGGTGGGCCAGAAGCCGGATAAGTATACAGCAAGCAGATAGCGTAACAGTGCATAAAGGTATTGACTTAGCAGTTTTCTCCAGTATTAAATCAACAGTCAGCTAATCCTTAGACTTGGAGTTTCTCTGGTTGATGGTAAAGTTAATAAGAAGAGAAGTGTGATAGGTGGTGAAATCTGTTGTGTAAGCTTTAATGTATTAATTTAGTCCTGAAAATTTGTTGCATTACTTTTTTGCCTTTGTTTTCTTTGGACAGGGATTCTTTTCCATTTGATCAGCAATTCAACATTTTGATGAGATTTATTGTAGATCAGACCCAAACGCCAAACCTGAAGGTCAGTATCAAAAGCCTTTTCACTAAAGCATAAACATGGTTGTCTTAGCTTGCCGTGTCAGGCATACCATAAAGCATAGAACTCATGATAAGATAACTAATTGTAAGTACCTGCATGATACAGAAATGATATCGGCAACTTTGGTTAACTCTCTTGTTCTCCATTTTAATAAATCTAAATATCTTTAAAATAGGGCCCTATGACTCATCACAAGTCCCTAAGAGTTGGGCTTTAAGCACGCTGCAATGTGCTTAAGGTTTAGACATGGAACATTCCTCTTCACCCTGGTCTTGGTCAGAAGAAAACCTGTCTGTGCAGGACGGAAGGGACCAGACCCTGTCTGAACGGCTGGGAAGCTGGGACCCTAAGCACACCTTAACAAGTGCTGCTTGCACAGATCACACGTAGCACATGTAGGGTCTGAAGGAAAAAACATCAGAACTTTCTATTACTGAATCCTCCCAAAGGGATACTGTTGTGCAGACTTTTTCAGGAGGCGGCTGTTTCAAGGTTATAGGAACACTGTAAACTCTGGAAGTCATACACATTTATTTTCCAGAGACAGGAATATACAGGATGCCAAATGACTCAAGTGTTCTTTCTTCAATATCCCAAATTTTGGATCTTTTGAGACTCCAGCATTTTGGTTTGAGACCAAAAGCTATGGTTTGGCATCTGGAACAATAACTGCTAGTGGAAACAGCGTGGTGGAGTACTGATTTGCTTATGCAAACGCCCAAGCAGACATATGTAACTCAAGCCAGTTCTGATAAACCATTCCAGACTCTTACCTCACAAAATTTATCCTGTGTAGAAAGTTGCTCTTGATTTTTGAAACATGACATAGAGACATGTCACAGGGATATTTTTTCCCCCATGTGACATAGGTCTTGTCAATCTGTAATGGTGTCTGTTTATTATGGGATAATCCATCTTTGCCAGCTCATAAGATTAACAAATCCCTTTTCACTTCGCAGGTGAAAGTTGCTATCCTGAAGTATATTGAGTCCTTGGCAAGACAGATGGATCCAACAGACTTTGTGAACTCCAGTGAGACAAGACTTGCTGTATCTAGAATTATAACTTGGACAACAGAACCAAAGAGCTCAGATGTGAGAAAGGTAAGCCAGAATGATGAAGTATTTGCGGTAATTATTGTTCTAAAAAAAACAACAAAAAATGGTCTTAAAGGAAATGGAAAATTCAGTGGTTAAATTCTAATTTTGAAAAATGGATTTTACATACCTTACTGTCCAAACCAAATTGTCAGTTCAGTAAAGACATTTCTGAAGCATGTCTTCATATATTTTTTTTCTAGTAGGTCCTTAGCCATGTGACTTTGACTACTATTACCATGCAAAAAGAGATCATATTTTGAAAATGTGGTTTTTTTCTTGAGCAGTCTGGAAATATCTCTAGGTTTTTGTTTATTTAGGTGAAGGCTCTGTGCTTTGTAGACTCAAATGAAATCTAGCATGACTTCTGTGTTGTTACATTGTTAAAAGAAAGTAAATAAATCAGTAAGCTGCCAGGGGCTCTCAGCTCTTTTAAGAGCTGTGTGTTTATCTCAAACTGACACATTTAGGTCAGGCCTGGGTAATACAGTTACCTTGTTCTTTATCTTGCTGTAGATGCAAGTGTCAGGCAAGCTAAAATGGGCAGATAGTGATACTCATCTCTCCCAAGAGAAAAGTGAGACGTAGTTTTATATACCTGGCATCTGTAACACAACTTAAAATTACCTTCTCTTCCCAGCCCAGATGTAAAAATAGATTCCAGTAGGAGTTTAAGGCTTTGAGATGTACTTGGATTAAAAAAAAAAAAAACATTAAGCATTTCAGAACGTAAAAATTGTATGAGATTTTGACGCTCTACATGTATTTAAAATGTTGAATTAGTACTAGAATAACATCTTTTATAACTTCGGAAATAAGAAAATTATTTTTGTTATTAGTGATTATTTGATTCTGATGAAAAGATCACTGGGTATCAAAGGTGCTGCAACTGCAGCATTTTCTGATAGCTGAGACAAGGCTTCAAAGAAGCTTTTTGGGTGCATGCTGTTTGCTTTTTCGCATACAGCTGATTTGATCTAGAGAACAATGTCTCATGCTCTTTTCTGAAGACGGGATTATTCACACCAGTGTGACTGAAATTTGCTTCTGCAAGACAGTCTGCCTCAGGAAAAAAGGGTGACTTTAAATCCTGGACTGAGATCTGGAATATGCATTTCCATTTTCATGCTTCCAGGTACAAAGTCAGAAAGAATTAAACAGCCAAAGAAGCTGCTCCTCTGTTACAGTACAAGTAAACCTCAAGCAGTTTACTCTGGTGGTGGTCTATGAGAGTGAATTGTAATTAATTTAAGTAGAAATATACACCAAAAAGCAAAACCTCTGCATATTGCTCAGCAGAAGAAATATTCCACCATTAGGGGTCATCATTGCTACATGCAAAATTGAGTGAAGAGTATCTGCAGCAGCTGAAAAAACTGGCTGTTTGCTGTGAAGCTGTAGGATGTGGAGGGCGGGTGTTCAGTGTGGTGTCCGTCCTTCTATCTGTTTCAAAGACTTGCAGAGCTCTGGCAAAACTTCCAGCAAACTCCACCTGAGCAGTACCTGGGCAAGTGCTTTGGGGGCTGATAAGAGATTACTGCATCTAAATTCTTTTTATTAAACCTGCATGTGACTTGGATTTGCCTCTGATGCCTATAGCTTTCAAATAAATTATTACACAGTTAAACTAACTTAGGCTACTAAAAATGAATGCCCAGGTGATCTTTATTTCATCATCCTGTTGCTGTACTATGATTTTCTTAAGAACATAATACAAACCATGGCCTTTAGAAGAAACACTGCAGCAAAGGATTTATAAGCAATCATTGGCCATTATCTCTGTCAGGACTGTAGTTAACGGACTAATAAATTCATTATGCAGTAATGAACTGGATTACCAAGGGCCAACCCAGACAGGTGAAATGTTCTGAAGAACACAATTAAAAAATTGTCCTCCTTTTTTGGACACTGCAACATGGGAAAAAAGTACCTATTTTATATCAAGTTATAAAAAAGGATCAGAAGATTCTGCCCTTGTGGAAGGTATTACAGTGGCCTTCAAGATCTGAGGTTTTCTAAGTGCAAAGCAGACCACGCATTGTAAACATTGTCACAACCTAAAAATGGAGACAGCAGTTGAGGTTATGGGGGAGAGGGAGATAATAAGGTAATTTTTCAATAGAATCGGATTTGAGACCACCAGTGCAATCCATTCAGCTTCTGCAAGCTGACAAGAGCAGACTTTATTTTTGGTACTGAGGAGTTTTGGCTGGCATAGTCCTGTCCACGTATACCACTGCAGCTGACTTGGTGAAACAGCGATGCTGGTGCTCAACTGCTTGCAGAGGCAGGGACTCTTTCCTCCAAGAAATGTAGTCCCACAGCCAATGTGGTTCTCACCCAGATTTGAGTTACTGCATGCTACCTTAATGCAAGTAGCATCTGTGTGTGTGATGGCCATGCTTTTCTGTCTGGACTTTACCTTTGAGCAGATGCAGGTAAAACAAGCTTGCTCATGCTGGTGGTGAAGTATGTAAATGGCCTCTGTCAGTGGGGAAAGCATGTGGCTGCTGTGTGCACATGGCAATTAGTCATGCAGATCTGATCCTATGGTAGCAATCAAGGGATCTGGATTATATTTTCAGTCAATAGTGGGATTATCCTTTTATTAGTGATCGTCTGTCCATTACTGCTATTCACTGTGTGATGGTCATGGAGGTCCCAGCCCTGTAGTGTTAAGGCACTGGAGAAAAATAGAACAAAAAATGGCATTTAGTCCAAAACCTTTTTCAAACTGAATGATAGAGCTTTATTAATAAACTTTGCATATTCTTATGATGACTAATTGAGCACACTTCACCTGTTACAGGTCATGTTTTACAGTAGTGAAATCAGAAAGAAACTTAGTCAAAGGAGATGCTGTTGTGCATAAAACAGTTTATGTTCTCGTATGGAATAATATCTGTAGCTAAACGTAAGTTCTGTTATCACAAGAAAAACATGATGTACTTAGAGGAACATACAGTTGATATTACAGAGCGTCATTGACAATGTCGTGATTCCCTCTCAGGGCAGAAACCATTTAAGATGCTGATAGTAGCCATGAACTTTGTACAGTCAAAATTATTGTCTAGCTTTGTTTATAATAAGGTGATCTGCAGTGTGTTACAGGTAAATATTTGTCTTGTTTTAAAGATTGTTAATACTTATGGGTGTTTACCCTGCATTCAAGTTAGGATTTACTTCCTGCAAGCAGTGCTAGAAGAAAGGTGAAAGACATTTGTCCTCTGTGCTGAACACAAGCCATTGGGTAGGAACAGGCCGCGCAGCACTGCGTGGAGACCTGGATGGGATGTGGTTCCAGTGCAAGGAGAGCACCTGTTTGTAATTTCCGCACATATAGCTGGCTTGCTGCTTTTTCTCCAAGCAGAACATATCGATGGGCAGGGCACAGATCAGGACTTCAGATAACTGAGCTCTAATTTTGATTGTACTAGCGTCTAACCTTGTGCGATGCACTTGACTTTCCTCTGCCTTGGCTTATTCCTCTCTGTAATAGGGCGTTTATTCTGATTTTTCTCTGGAAAACATTTAAGATTTGATGAAATCATTTTACAAAAGCCAGTTAATTACCATATAGAAAGGTAAGACAAAATGGCAATGCAAATACCGTGATGACTGGTCTGAGGACATTAAGTCAGTAACTTTACCATGTTATCACTCATATTGCCAGCAAAGTTATTGTGCAATCCTTACGTAGGTGAAATGCTTATTGAATTTGGATGACAGGCTTGGGCTCTGTGTGGGAAAATACTTTGATCTTGGAAAAGAGCCATCAGTTTGAGAATGAAAATTAGAATGAGGCTTCTGATTTGACTCTGGCCAAAGCCTAAGGAAACCTCATGTTCAAGGCTCAGGTGAATGGAAACTTTTATTAAACATGAGTGCTCAGCATTTGAGGGGGTGGAGTTGTCTGTGAGGGCACACAGGAGCTTGGCATTTAGGAGGAGCTTGTACAGGCTGAAGGGGAACAAGGCCTTCCAAGGTGAAAGGCCAATGACATTGCCCACCGTCTTGTTAATCAGCCAAGCTCTGGTCGTAACGATATATAACAAGATCTGTATTGCCTGATCATCATTTGGACGACTAATCTCAGGGAAGAAGAAATATTTCCTTTGTGCCAGATATCCTGCCTGGCTTCTCTGTTGACGAAATATTCCTGTGCTAGTTTTATTTTACAAGCCTGAATGCATTTTTACACGTGATGGGCAGCCTCATGTCACGGGTACATAATGTTCTGCCTTCCACTTATGTGACTGGGGAAACTTTTTCTTTCAACTGTCCCACTCGTTACCGAGTTTGGCCAAGCTGCCCTTGAATATAGACAGTAGATGGGACTTGGTAAGATACTCGAACCATTGCAATGAATCAAAAAGCCCAGGAGAGTGCTTGTGTTACTGTGATTTGCATTAAGATGAAGTCCCCCTCAGACTACCTAGGGGTGGGCCCTCCTTGGATTGGCGCCACTGGTTTGCAGGTGAAGTCTAGAGGTGTCCAAACAAAACAAGCTTGGGATCAGATTTTTTTTTCCTAAAATGGATTAATTGAGAAAATGTTTCTGAATTATACCAGAATATGAGGAAGATTTCAGAGAGAAGGTTGCAGGTCAACAAATTCTTCATATGCTCAAACAGCCAATGAAGATGTATTTACTTCTTTAACTGGTAGTCCTAGATGTCATTTTTCAAGAAATATTGATGTTGTCACTTTGATAAGGGAATTGTATCTATCAATAAAGCCCAGAGCAAGTTTGGATAAAATATTGCTGTGATGTCTGTAGGGGGACCAGTGGTAGACAGGAAAGCAAACACTGCTAAGGAAATGAAATTGGGCTCCTTTGCAGCTTGATGCCATGAGACCTCTAAAATCTCTCCTGGAGTTTTAATTTTTCAGCTAGCATCAGGCAGATTTGAGCAACTCTGGGACAGAAGCTTCACTGTAAAAAGCAGTCCCAAAGACTCTTAGTGAGCTGAAATGGCATCGTTCATCTTTATTGGTGTTGGGCAGTAAACACTGTTGGTCATGGCCTGTTACAGTAGCAGTGGCAAAGAAGGTGTTTGCAGAAATGCTTTTGAATGGCAAATTGTTTTAATATTCCCCAGTCGTAGGCCCTTGCCTTTCTGGGTCGGACGTTTCTTTAGCACTCTTGCAATATTCCTACACCAGATTTGTGCGTCTCATGGACTCCATGAAGAGCCAAGTTACCAGAGAACCAGGCCTTAGGATTTCATTTCAGGCTTATGGAATCTTAAATAAGACTATGTCCATACTGCTGAGGTCAGCCTTTTAGCCAAAGGATATTCCTAAAGAAGTCAAACTCAGCCTAAATGCACAGAGGAACTCCTTTCAGGCATTTAAACATAGTCAGTGTTAGGAAAAATAGTGTAATACATAAAAAAAATGGCATTTGGTGGACTTCAGTGTTTACTTGATTTAATGCTGTTAGAACAAAAAGGATCTCTGTGTCCTAGCTGTGTTTCCAAAATAATAGCCATCATTTTCTGTTTGTTTTGAATTTGATGCTAGAGAGCTATGAGAGCCCAAATGTTTTTAGTGTACACAGTGTAAGGAAAATGGCTTTTCCCAATGTTAGTGGCCAGAAAATCATCACGTGCTTGTTGGAAACATGGTGCTGGGGTAGATTTCCTTAAAATGAAACTCTTCACTTTATAGAGCCTTCTAGTATCCTTTGAGTTGAAAGCAGTTTGTAATATAAGCAGATTTTCTCAGTTTGCTTGAAACAGTAAGACCTAGTGCATGATAATACGAGATAAGAAGAAATTGCTTCACAGGATGTGTATACTCATGCTTATGTGTCTGTGCATAATATGTTTGTGTGTGTGCGCGCCATTTATATAAACACACACCTACATAGGTATAGGTGATGTATCTATTTTGAAAATTGACATTAGAGGTGATATTTACATGATGCGTTATAGAGCCATCCAATAAATAGACCACAGGCTGTCTTCTCTGCACTGTGATGGATAAGTCTGCCATACTTATTCTAGCATTTCAAAACTCCGTGCAGATTAAAGTGCATGTTTTCATTACAAACCATCTTACTTCAGTAGCTTTTCTTCTTTCTTAGCTTATATGTGGGAACTTTCCCCTCAGAATTCACTTATATCATGCTAGGTTTATGATAAAAGTTCCTCAGTTGGTAATGAAATGTAAGCTTTGTTTCTAGTCCTGAAACCTGTTTTTGCAACAAATGCCATTTTGGAAGGAGCAAAGTTACCCAGAGTAGCCTTCATCAGCTTGACTTCTGGGGTAACATCTGGCTCTCCAGAAATAATGAACATTTTTGCCATGGTCTTTGCTGTGCCCAGGTCACAAAACAACAGCATGCATAAGGAGTCGTAATCCATTATAGAACAGTAATCCGAATATGTGATGATTCAGTGCTGCATAGTTTTTGCTGCCACTTGTTTGACACATGTAATGCAACTATCCATGACTTGTAAAAGCCTTTCATGATATATTAAGTGTGCTGTATAAAACACAATAGCACTGTGGATTTAATCTGTACATGAATTTTGTATTTGAATCTGTGAAACAAATTCTTCCTTTTCAGGATGTGGATGTAAACAGCATATTCTAATAGAAGTCTTTTGGGAAAACTGTGTGTTTAAAAACTTGTGCTCAAGCTAACATGCTTGGATTATGTATGAATTGGTGAAGCCATTGTGCTTCATATTACCATACCAATAATGTGGATGCCCATACTCATCTGATTCTAGACCTGAAAAAGGAACAAGCAGGCGGTTTGGTTTGGTAGATAGTTGGTTAGCTTAGTGCCAGCTAACACTTAATTGTCTGCTGGAAAGTACACTTAAATAACACTCATTTAGAGCCTGCAAACACTCTCAGTAGATGTCAATTAACTCATTTAACATCAGCTATGCTCATCAGAGAATTGAAGCATTGCCCTATGCCAATGTGTGCTAATACAAGCTGCCTAATGTGTCACTGCTGTCTCTCGATCTCAGTGGACCTATATTTGATCTGCAGTTTAGTATAATTCAAAGTGACATGAGAGAGAGCGAGCTTCTCTGTTCCAGTGTGCCTTAAGATATTAAAACCACATTTGCCTTAGACTGGATGGTGAAATGAATGATGCATACAGAGTATGATTATGTTTGTCAAAAGTGAGTAGATGTTAGTGTGGATCTTCGCCAGACCAATCACATGATAAAAGGCATTTGTAGACAGTGTTGGTCTGTCAGACTGATGCCTGGACTGGAGTCAGGAGTTTGCAAGTTCTTAACTGCTTCTTCCTCTGAACTTAGAGGTCTGCAAGGATAGGTACAGGCAAATGCAGACACCTATTCCCCATCTGGCTGGCCAGATGCCAGTGCCATCTCAGCGCAGCACTGCCTAAGCTCTGCACCTCAGCAGAGGTTTTCAGGTGCTTATGGAGGCCATCAGGAGGTTGCCAAAGCAAAGCCTTGTAGGACAACCAAGGGATGCCTGTAAGCCTGAGAGTTGTGGCTGAATTTAATTTTGAGCCAGTGCTGCTCTCTGCTGAAAGGAATGCTCTTCTGGTTAAATCAAATATTAATACTTTTTGTTACTTGAAATTAAGCAAGCAACTGATTAAAACTCTTCTGCAAAAAGATAGCATGTGTACTGTTTAGATGATTTAGTTGAAATCTATGCTTTCTCTAAATAATACCAACTTTCCTGTTTGTCAAACCCAGACCATGCATAGTTGGGTGGGTGAGGATTTGCCAGCTAGGACAACTACGGCTTCCTCAGGGCCCGGTGAAGGAAACTTGGAAGAGAAATGTAAACAGGTAGACTAAAAGCCATGTGCACTAATCACACTAATCGTGTTTGCAGTCTCAACTCAACTGTCTAGCTGTGTAAAGAGACCTTGACTGGGAGCCTGAAAAAAGCGTGTCTGTCTGTGAAGTAATTTTTTGCTTTGGTGTGCTTTTCTGTTAACTCTCTTGTTATAGTCCCTCATAAGCAATCAGGTTATGAGGCCCTCTCCTTTTATGGGGCTGCCAGTGTTCTGAGCCCATTGCCAATAGAAGTTTGAGTAACTTGAAAATGGCTTTCATATAGCTCAGGCAACTAGCTGCTTATTCAGCTTGGTCTATTGGACCAGCGACAGCAGCAATCATGAGGCACTTGTATTAAGCTTAGGTCACTGACCACATTTCCTCTCTAAAATCAATGGATTTTTCCAGTTAGCCTTGATCTTTTTGCTTAATGAGCCTAAACCATTTCAAAGAGACTTTATTATAATTCAACCAAGTTGCAGAGGTTACAGATTTTGATAAATCTGGCCAACACCAACTGTCTAGGTGAAAACAAAAAACAAAGAAGTTGCTAAAGCATTTGTGTCCCTTTAGCAGCTGACACTGTTGCACAGCATGAATTGCATTGACCTAAGTGTGAAACTTTGGGAGCTGCTACCGGCTTGTGGAACCTGATCCCTCGCTGCATTGTTATAAGGAAAAAATGAAGTTACATAAGCAAATTATTCAAGAACCTGACGTGGAGCCAGACCCCGTCACTAGCATAGTCAGGTGCTGAAGTCACTGGAGTTTCTCCAGCTCAAGCCAGCAGAGAACTGCTTCATTAAGATTAGATAATCTGTAGGGTCTACGTTATATGTCACTGAAAGGAGATGGATTAGTGTTCCACACTAATGGTACAGCGACACAAAGGCAAGGGAAAATTCAGATATTACTCTTTCTTTAAACTGTGTATCATCAAGCACGAGTGTTGCATGAAGAATGTTTGTACATTGTGTACAGAAATAAGTTTTTTATTGCTTGTTTTAAATTTATCTACTCCTTAAGTAATCTAATGAAACAAGGGCCAAGATTTTCAGAAACGACCAGTGATTCTGAGATTATGAAAATGTCTTCTGGTTTGCCACAAGCTGAAAATCCACAGATTTAAAACTCTTAGAAACATTATCTGTAAAAGATGTCCTTTGGCTAGATAAATGTATGCTAGATAAATGAAACTTAGAGGATTATCAAGTGTGTCCAGATCTAACTATTAGACAGGTGTAGAAATGCTGCTCCTGATGCTCTTCATTACTGAAATAAAATTAACTGTATTAGAACTGGGAAGTATTGCAAGAGTGAAACTTGGAGCATGTTATAAACGTGATTTCAAGCTAGCATGGACCTTCCAGCTTTTGAGGTCAGTGGTAAGTGTTCTTGGTCTTATGGTAGCAGGGACCAAGACCCCTGTGTGTTAAGCAGGAGATCGTGGCCGAACTTTCAAATTTCAGGCCTTTGCCTGAAATAAACCTAGAAGTGCAGTTGGATGGCTGAGGACTATTTAAAAAGAACACAGCCAAGGTTAACCCACGTAGCTCTAGTGTTGCTTTTGAGAGCTTTACTGGAGCACCACTCCCAGGCTGTAGTAGTGCTTGGCTTTATTTCAAAATGCATAGACTATAGGTCTGCTTTTTTTCCAGGCCACATAACGTTGTAAGCATTGTGAACGACTGTTCAGCACTTCATTCAAAGCCCAATGACCTATTTGCAGGCAACAGCAAAGCTACTGAAGAGCACCGGGTACACAGAATACTGGCAGGCACTCCTAAAGACAACCTGTATTTTGTGCAAAGAGGGAGGGTGGACACAGTCCTGTTTACATTAAAGCCAAAACAAAAAAGTGGAACAAAATTGAAGTGACTTCTGGGAGCTGAAACTTCACTCATACTCCTGTAGTACAAGGTCTGTGCTATCAGTGTTTGTGTGTCAGGGTTAAACTGAACCAGTTAGATAACTCTCTGCTTCAAAGTGAAGCCACAGGATCGTAAAGTCCCTGGTGGAGCTATGGTGAAGACTTTGCTCAGATCTGTGAGATGCATCTTAGACCTCTCTGGCACACAAGAAAGGTACCTCTAGAACGTCACATCATAGAGTGCGTCTGCTCTTGTGCCTGTTTTGCTCTGTTCACATGGGAGGTCTCAAAGGATGACCTTATTTCTAACCCATCAATGGGAGATATGTGGGACAAAGGTATCTTAAATCCTTGGGCAGCTCCTGACTTACCAGTTGATACCTCCAGATGTTCTAGCCTGAGCAATCTCTCAACCTGGGAAACCTTCGTGATCAATTTTCCTGTATTTTTAATCTCAATGAATGAGATCTGCTTGTTCTGACACAGAAGATCTGCATGTCCACTTCCTAACCATCCAGGGTATGCATGCCATTCACAAATGGGAATGAACTTTGGTGTGACTTGTCACTTTGCATTCAGCTCAACATGCTGATTGTTGTTCTGAGATCTCTTGTTTGCAGTAATATTTTTATTGCAGAAAATACTATGCTGGTGAAAACTTAAAAGTTCTTGGATCAAAATGGACAGAAATACACGTCCTTGTTGGATACCAGGCAGGCTTCATGGCAGAGTTGCCCAAAACTTCAGGTCAGAGGAGGGTAGAGTATGGCATTAAGAAAGCCACGGGGAAATTATCTCCCCACTTCTTTCATCCTTAGATCTTTAGTGTGAAGTGAATAATGACATGCTGTGTTTCTGTTCAAGTCAGAGTTTTGACAGGAGGCAGCATGATCCATCTGGAATGAAGAGTCTGAAGACCTGTTCACTGCAGTCCTTGGAAGCCTGTTGAGTGTTGTGTGCCTCAGTTTCTTTGTTGGCCATATGAAAAGGATGTTACTTACTTAAACTTTCATGGATGGAAAATGTTTTTATATACAAAACTGTTACTGCAAATTGGGGCTGATAGCAGAAGGAACAGTATAGCTTGAATTGCAATTTGCCCGCTGAAACAATGAGGTACTTTGATTCTCCTCCGCTATGAAAGGGTTTTTGTGTCCCCAAGTTCATCATCTGCTAAAGGATTCCACTTCACAGGGAACTGCAGATACACTTAATTATCGCAACTTTACAAACACATTACTTACTAAAAACTCCTCCTTTGAATTGATGAGAACAATGAATGTAGAGTTATTGCCACAGCAGTGAATTATATTTTTACCCTCTTTAAAGTTCTTTCTAAAATATCTTAAAAATGAAAA
>NW_008825100.1:3992387-4004227 GCF_000699105.1 Pygoscelis adeliae
TGTATGCTGTTTCAAAATAAGAGCATGTGTAGCTTTGCTTCTTACTTCGTGAGCCTAAGTCACTGCTTTGTATCCAGATATGTATTCTGGAGGTTGATATATCAATGGCTACACCCCCATTGGAGAAGGTGGTGCTGCAGACTATCAGAGGTCCTTCATCATTGCTTCATTTTTATTGTTCTTTTAATCAATTTTTATATTTTTGTATATTTTCAAGGCAAAGGCGGGGGGGGAAAAATAGAATTGGTGCAGTCCACATGGATTGTATGCTGCTGGTGAACTATAGTTAGGAACATGTGATGTTAATTATTCTTGTAGATCTGCACTCTGATTTTATTCTGCTTCCATTCCTATTTGATTCCATTGTCGTAGTTCAGGATACGCAGAGCTGTATGTTTGCTAATGGAGTTAGTGGAGATCCTGTTCTGGCAGCTATTCTTCCAGGCAGATAGGACAAACCCTGTCCAGTGAAATTACTGGTAAAATTCTCAATTGTATCAGTGGTACCCTGGTTTCACTTATTAAATTTAGGGAGTCTGGTGGGGCTTAGCCTGTCCATGGATGAGAGAAAGGTGGTTATCACCATCCCAGTAGATCTTCCACTTGAGATGGAGTCTTCTGTTACTGAAACAGCCTCAATGGTGAGACTTGCAAGGAGGGGTGGGAAAATAGAAGCAGGGATTGTCTGTCTGATGAAACAAACTTGTCAGATCCTTAGGAAGAGGAGAGGTTGGGTGGGAAGAGAACTAGTCCCATTCGTACTTAAAATAGAAAGCATGGGAATGACAAATTGCAGTCCTAGATTCTTCATACTTATCTGAGCTTCTGGTTTTATTTGCTTCCTGTAAATTTTTGCAATAATTTCTTCAATTGAAATATGTGCTAGACAGGACGATGGTAAGATTTTCTCACTAGCCGTGAGTAGCTGTACACTTCACATCTGAGAAGTTAATGATGTAAATGCAAAAGTGTATTGTAAGCTCTAAGAACTAAAAAGTTAACTATAGCAGTTAGCAATTCCTTATGACACATCACAAGGAATATGTCAAAAAATGTCTAGTATGGGAATCTTCTTTTTGAATGAAACACGCATCGTTTACCGTAAGGATTGTTACCAATAGAATATATACTCTTTTCAAAGAATAAAACTGATGGTCTTTTCTTTATTCTTCTTTTCAGGCAGCACAAATAGTCCTGATTTCTCTCTTTGAATTGAACACTCCCGAGTTTACCATGTTACTTGGTGCCTTGCCAAAAACATTCCAGGATGGTGCTACCAAGCTTCTGCACAACCACCTCAAGAACTCCAGTAACACCAGTGTGGTGAGAGGCCCTTGTCCTTGCAAGCAGCAGAGCCCCAAAGACAGCAGCTCATTGATAAGCTGTTGCAGATGTTCAGTAGCATGAATTAGCTGTAGCTGTTGTCTTGAAGCAATGTGGCAACAGAGGCTTCTGTTTGTTGGTTTTATAGGGACTGTTAAAACAAACTCAGTTATTTTTAAATTTAATATAGTCATAACTAGTACAGATAAAAACCAATTACTGAGAGGGGCATGAAAGCTGGTGCTTTTGAAAATCCTGCCAGTAATGACTTTTTGGCTAAAACAGAAATCCTGATACCACAGATTTTCTGGGTTTACCACTACTATTGAAAGCAGTTTAGTAACAGATATATTATCTACTAAGAAGCTTGCAGGATATTTGTGACCTACAAGGTCTCCTCAGTCTACACCTATTACCTTATATTTTGGTTTTACATGAAGCTCTTGTTTTTGTTTCTCTGAGGGAATTTGTTAGTAGAGGATTTAAGTATGCTTCTAAACTACTTCTCTCCCCACAGCAGCAAGGATTAGGGTATTTTTTGCCTTTTTACGTGGAAATCTTGTGAAACTTGCTGGAATTTGAACCCTCCTATCTTTGCACTTCTATAGGGACAAAGTAGACCTTTGTGTAAGCTAGAACTGCAGCATTAGGCTTCCAGGCAAATGGACTGGATTCTCTAATACCTTCGACCTGTGTGAAGAGAGTCAGAATTGGGAGCAATTTCTACTCATTTTGCTGTGGTATAAATGATTGTGCAGTGGAAAAATGATAAGTTAGATTGCTTGCTTATGCTTATAACAAGCACAATCAGAGTGCTTTAGACAATGCAGAAAATAGCTGCATAATTAAATTGCTAAATTGCCAGGGTAATGGTCTGCATGCTTTGGAGCCTGGAAAATAGTATCTGAGAAGCTGGGTAACCTGGTAGGTTGATAAACCATTTCTCTGGCAATATTTGCAGGCTGTACGTGTTGTGTAGTTAAAATTGCAGGTTCTGTGGCTGAAGAAAAGTGCACATATGCTTTCTTTATCCTCAGAGCAGTACCTTCAAGAACATATTAATGACTACATGAACCATGGCTGCAGATTTTTAGGTCAAGAGCCAGAACCAAAACTGCACTAAGCTTGTCTAGCACAAACAAAGGCAATATTTGGACCTGTTGTTGTGTACTCCTGCCTGTGCATTGCAACACGTTGCTAATCCCTGTCTTCCTGCTTCTGTGCCAGGGTTCCCCCAGCAATACCCTTGGTCGGACTCCTTCCCGGCACTCCAGTAGCAGAACCAGCCCCTTAACTTCACCTACCAACTGTTCCCATGGTGGACTGTCTCCAAGGTAATGTGGCAGGCTAATTAAACCACTTGCAAAATATTAAAGGATTTCAACACTGAGTGTGCATTTGCAGAATATGACTCACTTTGAAAGCAAAAACAAGACCAAAAGTTTACAGTAGATTGCTCCAAAGAAACAGGGTTTGAACATGATAATATGTGGTTGGTGATTGAATTCAGTGTTCCAGTCCTCATGTTATCTGTGTAATCTTAATGTCTTTTCGTATAATACTAATTTTCTTTCATAACTAGGCCTTCTCCAGAATCACATTTGTGGATTCAATAAACGCAATATTAAATGGCAGCATTAGAAATTAGGTCTTGCTGAGGTTGCAAATATCACAAAGTATATGACGACTTTCAGGTCAAGGGTTTCAGATTGTGTCTATTTTTTAGGTGTGCCCTTGTGATCAGTAATTCATCTGACTGTAGTACAGTGCTTGTGCTGCCGAGAGAAGTACTGAATCTCCTGTTCCCCTCATATGCTTTGTGAGGATGCAGAACAAGAGGTGGTGGTGACTGTGTTTCAGTGCTGAATACCTCTCAAATCATCCTCCTGGCTGCTCACCAGCAGAACGGTGGCCTGATCCTTTGGGCAGCAGGTCTATTGCAACCAGGTGTTTTGCTGAACCTGCAGATGCTACCCTAGAATATATTGGACCACTCCAAAACCTTTTATTGAGCAAACATGGACTCTTGGATATTGGGAACATACATGTTTTGCACCATAAAAACTTAGAGCAGAGGAGATAGGAATTTAAACAATATGCTCTGGGACTGTAGAAATATTGGAGGAAAGTATTAGGTTGTTACCTGGACAAGCTTTGATTCATGCTGGGAAAGCTTAAAAGCTGCTGCTCTTGTCTGCCTGTCCTGTCTCCGCATGGGAGGTCACTTCCCTTTGTCACAGAAGAGACAGAAGGAAACATGTTGGGTGAGGACTGCAGTTCGTAGTCCAATATAGTAATTTACACTGAAATCTGTTGATCAGCCCTGTCATGAGTTGCTAAACCCTGTCTGGCAGGATGCTTAGACGTGCGAGTTCCCATGTGTCGGGAAAAACACAGGCTTTTATCCTTTAATGAGTAGTTATACTAATTCCAGCAGCATATGAGGAGCACATGGAGTTTCCTGAGAAAATTTTGGATATCTAAATACATCTTTGTGACCCTTAAATCTGCTGTAATCCAAAACTAGACCAAGAGGTGACAAGCCAAGGTTGAGTTGTCTATTATGAGTTTTTTTTCAACAAAGGTTTCATTAAGAAATTAAGTGGTAGAGTTTCAGGGGAATGGTTCCAACTATATTGCTTCCTTTTTGACTAGTTTGAGCACTGTTGCCCTGCTGATTTCTGTCATGGGAAATTATAAACTGAGATATGTCTCCCTGTGGTTACGTTGTGGCTTTGCTGGCCCTGTTTGCATGTGGCACCTATTTTATAAATCCATGACCTTTTACCATGCTTTTTGGGTTTTGCCATTGGGACACAACTGTGTTTTCCACTTCACTCACTGCTTTTCGGTTTGTCTTTGCATTCTTCTCACCTCTTGATGTCAGGATGCATGTATCAAAATACTGATTAAAGCATTCAGCGTACACTTCATACTTTGTTGTTGCTGTTGTTTTCTAGCATTTTGAGTTTAGGAACTGGAGTTTTTTCCCCATGTGATGTGTTCTCAAGGAATAGTTAGAGAGGGCGTGTAATTCCAGAGTATTCTGCCATTATGTTGTCAAGACCAAAACTGCCACTGGTGCAGTGGTCCAGGAATTTCCTTTAGAAAACAATCATTCCTTCAATTTTCTATGGAGTTCTTGGGAGATGTTGATCCAAAAATTTAGGTGTCTTTTCAAGAAGCGTGTCCTGCTTCCTTGCTGGATTTAGTTATTCAAGAGTGATGTGTAAAAGTTACTCTTCAATGATAGGTGAAGGTGGAAGCTGCTGTAAAAGCCCTTGAAAATATTCAGGGGAGAAGTTCTACTTTTTTTGGTGAGTGAGCTCTGAGCAGTAACAGTAGCTCCAGATTTTTACCATTTGCAGAAGAGGTGGTGGCAAGTACTGCAAATCAGTGGCAGTAGCTTCTGTTGCTCTGCTGGACTGCATCCTTCTTGAAAATGTCTTGTGTAGCACAGTTTGAGCATGGTCCTGACTTAGAGAACAAGGGAGAATTTAGCTCTGTTTCTGAAGAGTACATGTGGTCGTCCTTCTTTCAGAAAAAAGGCTTTGGAAGATGTGCTAACAGATTACTGGAAGTAGGGTACACTGCAGTATTGCAGTTGTTGGTATAGAGCTTCTGTGTCATGTTTCCATTACAAATGCTTGTCACTTGCTATTCATCAGTGGTGTAAAATGTCACTTTTCTCTCTACAAACTTGGAAAATGAGCACACCCGAGTCATTCTGATAGCAGTGTGAAAGTCTAAAGATTCCCACAGTTCCTCTGTGTAGCCCTCCTCTGACACTAGGCTTGGCTTTACGTTTTTATGGGACCCATTGCCAAAGGGGTGCCATTGTACCGAGGTTGTGTTTGCCCATTGCTTCCTGGGGTGCTCCGTGTGCAGGCCCTGCTTAACCTCGTCCATGCCTATGTCTTGTACAGGCAGCCTGAATGCAGTCAGTTGAAGGATTATCTCCAGTTCTTAATGCCAGCTTTGGTTTTGAAGATTATACTTTCCTTTGAATTTTTTCTTGATGCACAGGTTGGAGGAATCTTATCTAGAGATGTATGTGTTTTTGGGGCTGGGATGTGTGTCGAAGGGATAGTTTGGGTCCTGTAGGAATATAAAAACGCTGCTAAGCCTAACTGCTCTCCCATATTACTAATGGTTTGTGGGCAATATCCTCAGTATTAATCAGCAAGGCTTCACTGATACTGACTTTCTATAGTATGTATGTGTGCTATTGCCCTTAGGTCACAATTACTTCTCCCGTATTACTGCCATCACAACTGAATTCCAGATGGCTGATCTCTTATTTTTTGTGTGTGTATTTGTGTGTATGCATATTTGAGCTCTCGGGATAGATTTTGAATGTTTTGGTTGAACTGGACTTTGCTGATGCAAATAGCTAATTTGCCTATCCAGGTGATAACATCTGCTTAAGTATCCCCTGATGTTAGTGTCTTCAGAAGGGTAACTTTCAGAAGGTGCTTTCAGGGCCTTGGGCAGAGTCCTTCCTTCTCCTGCTTTCATGTGCTCCATCCAGTTCTGCTTCATGATCACTAGAACATATCCACTGCATCTGTGAGTTACTTCTGCATTTGTACCTGCTTTTTTTGTCTTGACAGTTTTAGTTTTTGGGGAGAGGAGTTATGGAGGAAAGAGGTCTTTTCTGAAGAAGAAAAGCAGGGGAGGGCGCTTGGGAAGACTGAAAATAATAGGAAAAAACCCAGACTTCTGACTGAGAGGAAAGAACGTTTCCTGGGCAATGCTCAGATGAATGGCTTGAGTTTGTGTTGGACAGAGAAAATCTTCTGAGATTTAGTAAATGATGTAGTATGACAAAAAGGAAAATACTAAGTTGTGAAGTCCTCCAGTGTAGGAATACTATTCTGAATGGCAAATGAACTTCTGTAAACTCAAATGTTACGTTCAGGTTGTGAATTTTCACCTAGAATTCTATAGAAATATTTGAAGGAATATCAAATGAATAGGTTTGCCCTGCTGTTTCTGCCTTTACTAGTAGCCCAGAAACCTGTGCATAGTTCCAGTTACTAAAAACCCAAATTTAGGCCTTCAAAGATCTTTAGAGGAAATGCATCAAAATAGAAAGCTAACAATTTTATTTGGCTAGTAAGTTTATGTGCTTGGTTTTTTACTGACAATAAAAATACCATTAAAAATAAAATTTGACAGTTTCAGTATTAAGTTGAGCAAGGCAGGGCATGGAAAAGGAATTAAAATAAGCCATCCACCGTATACAATAAAGACAAGCCTGCATTGTTTGGTGGCCCGTTTGCAGGCAGGTGAGACCTGAGCTGTGAGACTTCTGATCAGCAGTCTGGGTGTCTGGTGTATTTCCATAATAGTTGCATGTAATAGCTATGGTTTTGCTGGTTAACGAGTGAATTTCTTGACACCACTCTTCAGAGACGTTTTCAACTGGCTTTGCTGCTGTTTGCACTGGAACAATTCTTGACTTGTTTGCCACTTCTGATCTTGCAATATCTTTCACTTGTGTATACACAAATGTGACTTTCCGAGGCAGTGTACTTAAACTTAATAGAAACAAAGTGGTGTCCTGAATACTCCACCAGCTCAAGCGTCTATATTCTCATTTAGAAGATGATTTTGAAAATCCATGTACCATAAAGGGAATGGGACAAAAGCAAAGGTTAGACAAATTGGCACAGGGATGGATGCCTTGACCCAAAGATGCAAGATCAAACAGTAACCAGAAGCGGCTTGTGGAAGTTTGATGAGAGATCTGAATCGACTTAGAGGCTGGTTTCATCCAGTCTTTCCAGGTTTGTCTGCTGAGATCTGGGCCAAGTCCCCAATTTACATGATAAGTTTACACTCTAGACTGACTTTCACTTGCTGCATATTTGGGATCAGTTTGAATCTGGTGAAATAGGATCAGATCTTAAGCCCTGAAGAGGTTTGCTGATTGTGTAGGGCCTGATTGCAGGCTCTTATAGAGGCACCAGGAGCCAAATTTGACAAGCTACCTTTGTGTGTCTGATAAAATCAACTTCAACTTTCCTTTCTTCCAGGGAGATCCTGTTGCTTGCAAATACCTGCTTAGAGTTTGAATACAGATGTGTGGTCAGGGATTGTTTACTTAGAGCATTTCAAGAGTTGTTTATAGAGGCTATATCCATCTGTAAAATTTACTGGTTAGTACAAGCAGGGACTATTTTTGTGTGAACCATATTGTTATGTTAGGAATAAAAGTAGAAATGAATAATAAAGGCCAAAACAATGACTTGTGAGGCTCAATGGAGTATTCTTGTTTAATTTTGTTTCTATTAATTTTTTTCTCTCTCTCCAAGGCAGCATGACAGCACTAAGCCACTCAGATTATAGTTTCTTTTTTTCTCCCTCTCCTTTCTCTGTTTTTTCTCTCTTTCGTTTCTCCTCTGATCACGGCAGTCGGTTCTGGGGTTGGAGTGCAGATGGGCTGTCGAAGCACCCCCCTCCCCTTTCTCAGCCTAACTCCATCCCCACTGCTCCTTCCCACAAGACTTTCAGACGCTCTTACTCTCCCAGGTAACAAGCTACCTGTTAAACCAACTTGTCTGAGGTGTCACAGTATTATTTACCTTTCACACTGTGGGATTTGTTCAAATGCGGGAAATTATTTGCAGAGGCTTTGGTTGGAAAAGGAAAAGAGATTATGATAGCTTTCAGAGAGTGGAAGTGGCAGGCAGCCACTTGCTCGCTGCTTGGAGAAGATGTGGCATGCAGGTGGAAAAAAAAAAAGTGGATTTTTCCAGACTCTTCCTCCCTGCCAGGTTCCTGAATGGGTGTACATTTCACAGTTGGTTTCCAACGCAGAACACAGTTGCTGAGCACTTTCGGCAGGTACCGGTTGCATTATGGTAGCATGGGCAAAAGGTCTTTCAACTTGGCTACACTGTGCAAGCGGCACATGAGTACTTTCAAACAGGCAAATGGAGCTCAGTAGTGATTTCACATCTGCGGTAGTGAATATCCATAACACAATGAGGATGAAGCTTGCATTTATGATTTTACCAGCTGTTTGCACAATGTGATTGTGGAACATCTTGGAAATTTGTAGTATTGAAATTAAAACTGTCCTCACCACAAGATTTAGAGGTTATCTATTGCTAATTTTGACATCTTTTCCTACTCCTGTGCCCTCACATTTTGTTCCAATCTGCATACCAATCTTCAATCAGTATAGTGGACTAAAGCTGTACACTGGTTTTAATCAAAAAAACCCTTCTGAATACGAATCTAATTTGTCAGATCTCTGTTAAATTCCTTGGATTTTTTTTTTAAATTTATACCCTGATAACAGGCTTTCTGTAGATGTGGTTTCTCCTGACTTAAATATACTCATTACCTGAGAAAGGACGATATATAGTCTTTCCTAGAAGCAAGACGTTCCTAATGGAAAACTATTGAAAGAAAAGCAAACAAATTGTTCTTTGAGGGCTCAAAATCTTGGAATCTGTGGTGTCTGAGAGAGAAAATAGAATCCCATAGTCTGTACCTCTGTGAATACCTGCAGAATTAAAACTTTAAATCAGTGTTCTGACTCTTCTAGGACACTAAGATATCTGTGGAAGAGATCCATTTTGATTTTTGGAGGTAAGCTAGTTGAGAATTTTTTTCCTCCTTTCATTAGCTGACACCAAGGTTTGGAATAATTTGACGTATATTCCAGCCCAGAGCCTGAAAGTGCAAGGAAGTGGGTTACTGTGTACTGCTTGAGGATGCTAAACTGTTGATTACTTACACATAGTTTGGTTTGGAAACTGAATAATAGTTTATGGAAGTAAAATGTGTTTTATGTCAGACTGGAAAGCTGTCAAATTGTATCTTGATAAACTTGTAGAGAGCTGCATTGTTTTAGTGCAGCAGAAGATGGAAAATAATGTTGTGACATCCCTAAACGCTGCTCATCTCTACTCACTTCTTATTCATCCTGTGACTTTCCTCTAGTTTTCTGCATGGGTCATAGTTTTTTTTCCTTTTGTACCTCTTTTTTTTTTTTTTCCTGAAAGGTGGGTGTAGTTCCATTTTATTTTTTATTCCCCCCATCGTGTTGTCTGTGAAGTATTCCAGCACACATACTGTCAATAGACATGTGTGTTCATATGTAGAGTTTTCGTTCATGTAGAACTACACAGCCATAATGTGATCTCCTACACAGGCTTACTCTTGACATATGAAATCACTGGATTCTTTAGATTTTTATTAAAATGTGGTTTTGTGCTTTGAAAAATGCATCAGATTGGTGGCTCTTTGTTGAGAAATTGCCTCAGTCCTTTAGCATTGCAGAGTCTGTACTTCGATCTATTCTGTGGTAGCAGTATAGGGCAAAATTTATCCCTGAGGAAAGAAGTGGTGATTTTAGCAGAAGATTTAGTGTCAGTGTATCTGTGATTATTTCTCATTTTTTTGCCATGGATTTCATTCTGTGATCTTTGGTAAGTCATGTCATCTCTTGGTGTGGGTACACGGGTGCAGTCACATGTATACCTTCTCGAATTGTGGTTTCATTGCTCACATAATATTGCATGAGGAACCCCTTAAGATCTATGAATTAAACATGCTTGAGCTCAAAATTAATATTTTCGAGATCATATGAAACAAAGGTGGTCCTATCCCTGCCTGATACTTACAAAGAATCTAAAAACTGCCTTCACTTCTGTCTGGAAAGCCATCACAGTGCATTAGTATCATTCAGCTGTCTGAAAAGCCCTAGATACTTTGATTTCTGTAGATTTATAAACAGCTTTTGTTTCCTGGTCTTGGTCTGTTCTTTAAGTGGTTTCTCTTTCTTCCTGGCCTGACAGACACTGTTTAAAGTTGGGGAGTTGTTCTTTGGTTTCTTTGCCAGAATACATGGTGCTGATGCTTGTGTGATCATAGAGTTGAGCGTGTTGCTTGGGAGCCAGGGATTATGGCTATTTTCAGTGTGTTAATCCCAAAGGAATCAGTCAGCACCAATCTTATCCTCTGTCTGAAGTTCTTGAATTTCTTCCAGAAAAAAGAAGCAGCGGTTCTAGATATTTAATATCCTACTTCTAGGATGTTAGAATTTTCTATTGAAAATTATAGCTGTGTACCCAGCATTCAGAAAGGATTTTCTGGTTTTATCCCCCATCCGCACCCCCCCTTCTTTTGTGGAAAAGGAACACAGCTCTTTGTTCAGCCATCCTCCTCCAAGCCCATCCTGTCACCTTTCCCCAGCTGTTAAGAAATAGTCATCCACCCCTGTAGGGAGCCACTTCTTGCCATTTATCGACAAACAACTTGATGTAAATGTCTCGAATTCTTTTGGTTTATTTGCTTCTGGCTCTACTAAGATCCAAATCTCCCCCAGAGAAATTGTTCTCAGTTACTGGGTTGCTTCGTTAAATTTCTCTTGGAAAAATGATTGTCGTGCAAACTCAACTTTTCCTCCTAGATGGAGCAAGTCCTGCCAATAATGCCTTTTCATTTTCTCCAACCTTGTAGGAGCTTCTCTTCTTAGCCACATCTTTTCATATTATCTGCCCTTGCATGCCAGGCATTTTTTCATGGCACTTAATTTTGGATAACCCTTCAAGGAATCCCAAAACTTGTGTGGCTTTATGCTGCTGAGGAGTTTCTGAGGAACAGACAGACTGCAGGAAAGCATCAGATTTGAGTGAGAGAATTCCCAAACTTAGGCTCAATACTGAAGTGCATCTTTTATCAAGACATCGTGCAAGTGGTTTTGGTTTTACTACTCTATAAACGAAAATGGGACATGTTAGACTAAGGTTTACGTCAAGATACATTTTCCTTTCCATTTAACTCTGTCACATTTGAATCCATTGATAGAATATATTTGATACATTATGAAACTCAAATTTCATTGATTTCATTTCCACTAGCTGTCACAGCCCTTTGAGTTATCATAGTGATTGATTTTCTTTATTTTCCTTTTTAAATAACACCATTACCATGCTGGGGATAATTTTTTTTGGTTTACAGAAGCTAGCACGCTCACTGCTGTGGAATGTAACAAACAGTGGACCTGATTTCCCCTCACTTACAGCGATGTAACACCACTGATTGCAGTGGAGCTTCTCCTAGATTTAGCCCTGTTTGAGGAGAGACTCAGACCCGAAGTCTGCTTTGATTCCACCCATGTTTTGTTACAAGTCACTGTTAGAAAGGGTACACCAAATCATCTGTCTTCGACTTGGCATTGTTTTTGTTAAGTCAAAAGCGGATTCCAATTTCATATGTAACGTTTCATATACGTTTGGTCTTTAGTATGCTGGATTATGACACGGAGAACCTAAATTCTGATGAAATCTACAGCTCTCTTCGTGGAGTCACAGAAGCGATTGAAAAATTTAGTTTCCGTAGTCAAGAGGACCTGAATGAGCCAATCAAACGTGATGGAAAGAAAGACTGTGACGTTGTAAGTATTTGATTGATTAATGTCCCCAGATAGGTGAAATTTTAAAATGTTGTGTTCAAACCTGGCTTTGGATTGTTAGTGTACAAAATGTGGTTATTCC
>NW_008825100.1:4004264-4005069 GCF_000699105.1 Pygoscelis adeliae
GCTTATTGGTTGCTAACTTCTTATACGTAAATTGTAGGGTCCCACTAATGTAGTCCCTTGCTCCCTTTGAACTCTGGCCTCCTGTGAAATGTGCTCACGGGGTTTCTGTGGGAGTCTCATGTACAGAGGAAACAGTGCTAGTGTTCCTCAGGCTCAACATGGCTCAGCGATGGCTTTTTCATGAAGTGTGTGTAGTCAGGTCTGTAATGGGAAATACTGGTTCTTAAAATGCATGGGTGGTTTCCCTCACAGGCTTATTACTTCATCTATAGGAAGGACCCATAATCACTTCAAGTGCACAACTCATATGGTACCTTATGCTGCATGAATGGTTACTGAATTATCTACCATGTGAGATGCTATTCATTTCAATTAAATACATGGACTTCAAAATTTATGGGAATCTGAAACGATGATCCTTATGGGTCCCTTCCAACTCGAGATATTCTGTGATTCTATGACAGTTTTGCTTCCTATCTGGACAAACGAGTTTAGATTAGTAGATTAAGTTAGCCTTCAAAGCTAAAAATTCTTGGTCCGAGACTTTTCTTCGGGACCGTTCAGCTGTTCACTTCATGTTAGCTTGCAAAGCATCATCCAATCTTCTCTACCAGTAGGTTGTGAAGTTTCATGAGGAGGACATCGCTTTTGCTTCCTTTCCCTTTCTTAGCAAATTAACCCTGTTCCAGAGTTTATGATCTTTGCCACCTTGTGCAGTTCTAGCAATATTAACTTAGATTTGGGAACGTTAGCGTAGCTTTTTGCCCTATGGTCATGAGATATTTTTGGAACAGTTGTAGTTATA
>NW_008825100.1:4005100-4034374 GCF_000699105.1 Pygoscelis adeliae
AGTTGTAGTTATATAAGGGACAGAGGTGGTAATCTTAAGTTTTAGTCAAGTATTATGTATGTGTAAACAATTCTATGCCTCTTCATGTTGGTGGGTGAACTCCAGAAAAGCTACAGCTTCCACAGAATTTGAGTTGTCTCATGTCTTTTCTGTCTGATCCCCCAGGTTTCTCGAGATGGTGGCCTCGCTGTGCCTACCAGTGATGTCCGTGGAAGCAGTGACATTGTGGAAGGTGGACGGATGGCTCTAGATAACAAAACCTCCCTACTTAACACCCAACCACCCCGCGCCTTTTCAGGGCCACGTGCTCGAGAATATAACCCCTATCCTTATGCTGACACAATTAACACTTACGACAAGACTGCTCTGAAGGAAGCAGTATTCGATGATGACATGGATCAGCTTCGGGATGGTTTGTATCAGTGTATCTCATAAAACTGCAGGCAGCTTGCTCTGTTTCTGGTTTATTTGTGTATGGGTAGCGCTCTCAGATACGTGCCTGCCCATGCATATGTTGTGTATTACTTTGCATCTGAGTTGAGGCTTGATATGAAATACTCTGCGTTCTCATGTACCAGCAGAACCTGATCTGTGGCTATTGAGAAAATGTTATACTGTATTTTTAATTTTTGTTTGCCTAGAGTTTCCTTCAAACTAGTCCCTTAAGCATCTAAATGCATCTGTAGGGGCACTATTTTGGGGACCTTCCACTCTGACTGAAACATCTCACTTAACAGCTCGTTGTTACTGAATGTTTCACTTCATTTAAGTGATGCTACACCTTAGCTTTATTTTTTTGCAGTACACTGATGAATCACTGTACTTTGATCTAAAGGTCATACATGTGATTGCTCGTTTTGGGTGTGTGTGTCTGGGAAAAACTGTGGCAGTTCTCATCTTGTAGAAGTAATTATTGGAACTGGATGAAATTCAATCATCATCTCTTCCTGGTTCATTAGAAGCCATGTGCAGATTCATGAGCTGTGTTATGAACTCAGGTGAAATTGTGGGCTAGTCGGATTCTCTTGCCTGCTTGACTTAGGCCACCTGGGATTTGATGCATTTTTTGGGGACCCCTTGTTACATGCACTTTGTTATGCAGAGGGTTAGTAATCTTGGCATCTTTGATCTTTTTCCCCATTTCCCCAAATGATTTGCTGCCATTTGTCCTAGAAGTACCCATTGACCATTCAGATTTGGTGGCTGATCTTCTGAAAGAGCTTTCCAACCACAATGAGCGGGTGGAGGAGCGAAAAGGAGCTCTCCTGGAACTGCTAAAGATCACAAGGGAAGATAATCTTGGAGTTTGGGAGGAACATTTCAAAACCATTCTGCTCTTGCTGCTGGAAACGCTTGGAGACAAAGATGTGAGTTGTAGATTTTTGTCTTAACTCCCCTGTACATTGCTTCATCTAGGTTGATAGTTCCTCCACACTAGTTTAAATGAAACCTGCTGCATTTGTATGGCATCTCATCAGTGATGCTGCACTGTTCATTTTTTCTTTTGAACGTTGATGACTCTGCTTTTGTTTTCAGTGTGTTCAATGATTAATTTTAAGCTACTCTGAAGTGTCCCAGTTTTTCCCCTTCCCTCTGGAGTGTTAGTAACAAATAACTAGGAAATTGAACCAGAATCAGAAAACAAGTTATCTTCTAATCTTGCACAAAAACTATCAAGACTTCAAAAGTTGTTCTCTTCCAAGTTAGGATGAAGTTACAAGCTCTTAACTATATCATACCCATTCCCAAAAAAAGGAGAATAAAGGCACCCTAGAATAGATTTTTTTTTTGTCTCTGTGTGGTTTAAAGATCCAGGCTATTAGATCTCATGGGATGGGTTTCTGTCTCTTGCAAAAATGTCATCAAAACCAAACTGCTTTTATACGGGATCTTGTTTTGAAGTATTAAAAAAAAAAAAAAAGCTGTGTTATTATCACAGCTTTATATTTGATAGCAGATCAAAGTGATAATTTACAGGCTAGACTTCTACTTTTTCCACTTGGGGCTATTTGTTCAGCTTGCAGCACAATGATATTTGGTAAAGGCTTAGCTCCCTGCTGTGCCTTCACATCAGAGCCATGCTCTGTCTGAATGTTACAATATTTAGGCTTCAAAGCACCAAAGCACTCACAGTTTTTTGGTATTTTGGGGTGGTTTTTTTTGTTTCATCTGATTCAAATCCATTGTATTTCTTATAGTCCTTGTAAAGTATATGGCACGCTCTCAGAAATTTTAACTCTGAAGCAGTGTAGGTTGCTGACACTTTCTCAGTTGTTGTTTGTAGTATAAGCATGAGCTGCTCTAGTCCTACATGTTTAATCATAGCATCATCATACGTGTATCAGAAGATACAATGGCTTTATCTAAGTACATGTGAATTGTGCTACTGCATGAATTTTGTAGACGAATAGCAAAGGACGTGCTTTAAAGGCTGAGTATAGAGTAAAGTAAGTATTCCTCTGCTGAAATAATAGAATCTATTTGGAGTGGCCACAGGCCAAAAACTTAATATAACAGTTATGAAATTGAAGCAGGTGTTATAAATCCCTTCTGCTAATGATCTTTTGATATAAAGGATTACCACATAGGTCAGTGTTGACTACAATGACTGACTGTTCTTGAAAGTAATTTCCATAGCAGTTACAGGAAGAGAGTCGGTTTTACTGCATTAGTACATGAGAAACAGCTTTGTTGCATGGATGGAGCCCAGTTTGATATCCGCAAAGCTAAGCAAAAGAGGAAGGGCAAAACAAATATGATCTGAGCTTCTTTGTAGATTCATGTAATGCAGACATGCTGCTTTGGGTACACATTTATACTTCATTGCCAAAAGAGTATGGAATTTAACAAAGTAGAGTAATCTGATTCTTTCTTGTACCTGTGACAACAGTCATGTTGTGTGAATTTTTGTGCAGAAGCAAGCAAGGAGACCAATTCTAAATTTTAGTTATATTGATTACACTGCTTACTCCACTGGAGCTGGTAGAGCGATATAAGATTTCTGGTGGCATAGGGAGCTATGAAAATTTACTTCAAACTCTAGTTTTGAGAAGTGACTTTTTCTAATGTGGATTTCTCTTGACACAGCATTCAATAAGAGCTCTGGCGCTGCGAGTCCTGAGAGAGATCTTACGGAACCAGCCAGCAAGGTTTAAGAACTATGCGGAGTTGACCATCATGAAAACGCTGGAAGCACATAAGGATTCCCACAAGGAGGTGAGTGAGCCTTTCAGTGTTGCTGCTGGGAAAGCAATATGGACCTGCTGAAGAAATGTAGGAACAGTGAAATTTAACAGGCAAACACGTTGACCCATCTTGACAGTAGAACAAATTGATATTATGTCTCCCAAGTATGAAGAGACAGGATTTTTACATGCTGAAGCAGAGAGGAATAAGAGTTGAGACTGACAGAGCTGCTTAAGTGGATTTGGACTGATCTGGAATTGCAGGCCACTGTTTATCAACTTCCCAGGATTTTCTTGCTCATTCTGGGAGAATGAGTACTGTAGTAGAAAAGCGCACGTTTAATAGTTTTGCAGAGCACACTGGGGGCACTGTGCTCCCTCCATCTGAAATGTACTGGAGAACACAAAGCCCATGTTCAAGCAGAATTGTGCATGAAAACTGAATGGTGAAATTGGGCCATGATGGAGAACTGGGAACTGGTGAGTAACAGGAGAAAATGGACAAAGAGGCCGTGCTGCTGAAAAGAAGCTGGGGCAGAGGAAGAAGCAAAGGGAAGGGTGAATTGCATTTTCCTTTTGTGAGAGAACTCGTATGTAAAACTGAAAGTATTCTTCTGGAGTAAAACAAAAATAAAGTGACATGATGATAACATTTGAAGTAGATCAACTGAAATTACATTTAAAGTCAATCTTTGTAGATTGACTTCCAAGCTGAATCTTTTAATCTACCTTGTGCATGTTGCAAGTTTGAACTAAACCTTGGAAAGTGCCACATGAATTTCTCTATATGCCTGTGATGGCTTTGTTACCAAAGTCCTTGCTTTGAAATCTAAGACACTTATTCTTCTCTGCAACAGGCTTGTCCTAAATAGCAATTTTAGGCATCTCCATCTAGAGAGCTTTCGCCATGAAAAAGATCGTTGTATAGATCAGACTGCTCCAGAGCATTGCGTAACTGGCACAAGGTTATGTTAGCTGTGTGTAGCAGAAACTGTACTGTTTAAAAATAAAAACAACAAAACAAACACCCTCAGGGAAAGAAACTAACAGGCTGGATTTCTCTAAAACACAAAAGTAGAAAATGCTTAATCCTTTAGTGAATGAGGACTGCCGTACTCTGCCTACCTTCTTTTCCTTGATTTAGAGCCCTTGCACTCCTGTCACTTTCAGTTCAGAGTAACAAGAAGCAGTTGTAAATTGATTTCCTGATAAAGCAGTCAGACAAAACATTGTGTTCTGAAGGAGTGCCTTTTATTGGCAAGTTTTCCTGGTTGCATACTTCCAGCTCACCTTGACTCAGTGCCCTTTGTATTTATTTTTTTTTTTTCCTGAGACTCCTCCAAAACTGCCATTTCTAGCAGGACCTTTCCAGATTGTCTCTGGCATTGTTTTTAATGCCCCTCAGAACTCACTGTCCTCCTAGGACTGGTGGGTTTTATAGAAATCAAGCACAATGTTGAAAACATGACACTTCATGCCTCTGTACTCCCCACACTGTATTCTTCATGCTTGTGGTATGGGAAGGTTCTTCAGGATTTGCATGAGGTGCCTCCTGAGGAAAAGCAGAGAAGAATAAGTCTTTGCTACAGAGAGAGCAAAGCTCAAGCCAGGAATGGAGAGATGCGAGTTCTGGCACTTCTATAAAGAAGTATTGCTATCAGCAAGTAGCTGCTGTGCTGTATGTACCGTTGTGAATCAAAGGCATGCTTTTGCATAGCATCTTTATAATTTAAAAAAATCATATTTGCAACTGCTGCAATGAGACCTTTGGGTGACAGCTGTCATAGCAGGCTGCTGCAGGTATATTCCTGTTTTGCTATCTGTTGCTAAACAGTTGTGTGTGCGTCTGTATTAAGTGCTGGCACTGGTGCTGGATTTTTCATTCTATGTATGTGTTTTTTCTTATCCCTGTGTAAATGGGGCTCTCAGAACCATAATGCAGCCCCTGAAAGGCATCATCTGTATGTCAGTAGTTTGAGAATATCAGCATTCATGAAGTAAGAAAGGTTTCCCAACCTGCACTTGGGTATCTCCATGAGCTAAGCTAAAGATATATGTGGGAATATGCTTTAGGTATTTTTACCTGTAGCTGGGGCTTGCTGATTCGGTTAAGTCTGTGAAAAATTAACTGAGAGTCCATTTGGGCATGGCTCAGTTGGTCAAACTCATAGCCCTGGGCCAGAAGGTCACAAATTCCCATCCCATGGTGGCCCTCCAGCTTGCTCTCACTGCTGACTTTGCAGCGCTGCTCCCTCCAGGAGGGGTGGAGGAGCTGCCCTTTGGCTTGATCCCACTGAGCAGGAGATTAAGTGAATATTCACCAGTTTGTGATTGAAGGGCACTTTCAAAGAATAGCTGAAGAAGGAAAGGGAAGATCTCGGCGGTCTGTTCTACAGTTTTCTTTTTCACTAAATCAGAGCAATGTTAAGGGCAGTGGTGTACCGTTCTTAGACTACATAAAATAAAATCTTCCTCTGTATTGTAAAAACTACTTTGAGGAAAGCTGCTATATAATTTGGTTAGGAAAGTGTTAATCCTTGTGCTAGTAATGCTCTGATAGGATGGCACTCCAGGGTTTGTTATGTTTCTGGGCTGCTTCTGCCTGGTAGTAGAAGGCAGGAGTGAACCTAGTTTATGGTTTGAGATTCTTTGGCACACAACAGGCTGTGTAAGTCAGCAGAAAATTACTGTTTTCAACGAGCTGTATCTGTTTCACTCTTACTTACCTGAGGGACTGCTAACTTCCCTAAGTTATTGCTCCCATTTTCCATTACATATGGCCCATGGAGAATCAATTTAAGTGACCAAGGAAAAAGGAAAGAGTTTGAAGGAGAGAACGGTACAGAACTGTTAGTCTTGGGTACCATCTCCAAGAAGTCATTTTACTAAGAGGCAGTTCTTTGGAAATCAAAAAGAATGTTTGTCTTCCCAAATTCCAGTATTGCTGCTGTTCACCATGACCAGGAGGGATCAAATAACAAATTATAACTAACATATTCACCACCTAGCAAATACCACCACCCCTCCCCCATTTGAGTGCCAATATCTAGTTAAAGATTCAGTCTGAAACAAAAGGGTCTGTGGTTTTCTTCCAGATTATGTAACTGGAAGTATCAAAGCAGTGTTAGTGTAGTTGGATATCTTGGGATGCCTGGATACTTGGCTGTTTTTCCAAGTCCAAGCTGAAGTCTTTAGACAGTTGAATCTTTGCCATGGCTAGAACTCTTCTGCCTTCTGTTGCTGAAGGCAAGGTCTAGGATCAGTGGAGCAGCACAGCTCTTCCCAGGGACACAGGAGAGGAAAACTTGGTATATGGAGTTAGATGCTGAGTCACGCCTTGTTGTGAGCGCAAATGCAGGAGGTTAGCAAAGCACAGACCTCAATGGGGGTTCAAAATTCATGTAACCCTAGGCTACAGACTAGAAGACTCTGGGTGGGGATCCATCTTTAGTTTGCATTTTTTAACTTCAGCCTGTTTTTATACTGTTTGTAGTATAACAGAGTATTCAATGCTGTTGATTTAATGGGGTGATGTGAAGAGTCAAGCCTGCTTCAGTCATAACTGTAAATATTTATGGGGGTTGACATGTAAATGCCTTTCACTTACTTTTGGAGCATTAGAACATAATTGAAGTTGTGGACGGTATTAAATCTTGTTGATTTTTATCACTCTTTGTTTGGAGTTATTTGGAAGAGAACCGTCTTTCTGTTGCCAATTAGTTAATATTAACTCATTTGTTCCAGTGTAGTTACTCACCCATTACTAAGGAGAGATGCTGCCTGCTGACCCAATACCATTGATATGACATTGTTTCAGATTCATACCAGCAAAATGAGTATAAGTTCTTATTATTGAGTATATTAAAACAGAAATAGTTCATTATCTTGGGAAATGGTTACAAAACATCTTTACCAGTGAAAATCATAGGATAGCTAATTCCCTGCTTCTGTCTGCCACTCTGTTTTTCTCTGCATTTAAGCCTATAGACCTAGCAGATGAGTATTTTCTGTGTGTAAGGAAAGGATATTGTGCCATGTCTTAAATATCTAATTTTGGTCTCTTATTATCTGGATGGTCCATAAGCATAATTGAATGTAACATTCTTTGTTGTAAACCTGTAAAAGACAGTGGGGAAAAAAAAGAAATCACAGCTATCCATTAACTGTAGATAATTGTTACTATCTTGCTGAGGTGCTTTTAGACTGGCCTCTGACCTTTATAAGATGATTTGCAGCTGTCCTCTGATGGTATGATCAGTCTAGGTTTCTGCAAAATGTAGCTTACTAAAGAAGAAAGGCACTAAATGATGACAGTCTTAAAGGTTAATTGATACATAGTCCATGCTGGAAGCTGCCAAGCACTGCAGCTTGGCAGTTGTTGATGTTTCATAGTATATGTTTCTGTGCCTTTTCTAATTCCCAATGTATTTGAAATATTTAGTGCACAGGAGAAGCAGTCTAATCTACTTCATCTCCTCTGAATCCCCTATAAAAATCACATTGTTTTTTCATCTGCTTAGCACTCCCCATTGCTGAGTCCACTTCCTGCTTTGAAACCAAGTTCTTAATTGTTTGTTCCTGTCTGGATCAGACTGTAAAGCCTTCAGGGATGGGAGTTTGCCTGGCTAGGTATTGGTAAACCTCCATCCCCTCCAGCTTAGATTATGCAGGCTTTAAGTATCCACCTCTAGATGGCAAAAATTGGCTCAAACATAGCCACATGCCTTGTAAGCCCGAAAGCAAAACCTTGTTCTCTTGCTTAATAAACTTCATTGGCACTCTGCGTTTCACAGTAGTGTACAAAGCCTTTAAGTTTTCAGTGGGGTTTTACCTACACTGCCTTATTCTCTACGAGTTTCTGCAGAGACAGTGCAACTAGCAATCGTGGCAAAGTACTCCAGCTTAGGGTCCTACCTACAGCTCTTATCCAGGTGTACAGGTGCCGCTCTGCTGAGATCTCAGCATGTTACACTCACGCCGTGTGTAGCCTTTGAAACTGGCATGTTCTGCCTTAGGTGAGTCAGGACATATATTTTTCTTTCCTTATGTGTCAGTAGTTTGTGTCACTTCAAAGCAGAAATGAAACCATCAAAACCCTTTAGAAAGCTGCTTGCTGCAGCCACCAGGCAGCAAGGAACATCTGTAATGCACTGAGAGTAATAGCTGAGCAGAAGAAATTATGCAGAAGAGATGGAGTCTTGGTTCTGGCTGTCTTATTTGAACAGGATCCCATGTTCATTGTGAACCAGGTAAACCAGTGAGAATTATCATCCAAAGTTTGTTCAGCAAATTTTGTGGAACGTCAATGATGCCAATGTGCTTTTCTATTAAAAGGGATCTATGACAGGTGGCTGTCTTGATCACGCTGTTCCTAATACCACACATCAGCAATATCCCCTTCCATTGAAATCAGAAAGCATTTCACATGCATATTCCTGGGACCGCCCAACCTGTTACTTTGAAGCTTACTCCTTTATAGCATTAAGGAAGACATTGTTAGAGGTGAACAGCCTACCTGTGTGCTACATCTCTCTGGCTGGTGCATGTGAATATGGTTCCTTCCCTAAAGCAAACTGGGTAGAAGTTTAACCATTTCTCTCTTTTTGGGAGACTCACTGGAAAGGTCTTAATGCACTGCAGATGTTTTTCAAGGAACCCACCAGCAAACACAGCTTATGTTATGCCAGCAGAAGTCAGGCCGAATCTAGTCTCTAGCGTGTAGAGTGTAAGGTAAGCATTTGGAAAGGAGAAAAACCTGCTTCTTTAAGGCAAAGTGCTATCTTTTAAATCTGCATTCCTGGGCTACCTGCCCTGTGGTGAATGATATCGAACTATCCAGTTCAAGACATGGTTTGCTCTAAGCTTTTACTGGGAGGTAAAATCATATTTGTGACATACCTTACACAGAGCTTAATGTCTGTGTTTTAATAAAACACTGCAGGCTCTCTCTAGTCTTGCACATCTTGCTTCATAGCCACCCTTTTAAACTTGCTTCTTCCAGGTACCATCATCATTTGATGACTTTGCTAGTTTTCCTTCATATTTCTGAGATCACTGAGAATAATTATATTAGGTCAGAGAAAAAGTTTGCTTCACTTGATACCCTACCTGACAGTGACTAGTAAGAAGCAAGCATACAATGATGCTTCCCTGAGGATGTCCTCCCTCCTTCCAGTGGTCTGAAACTTACAGCCTTCCCATGCTAATGGCTCTGCCTGCCTCTCTGTATTTTGGCCTTTGTTTTCTCTTCAGTAAACTTGTCTAATTTTTAATCCTCTTGTGACAGTGAGCTACCCAGTCTGAGCACGTAGCAAACAGCACCCTTTCTTTCTCTCGGATTTAAAGGATGCATTTCATAGCCACTACTTTTGGTGTCTGCTGTTAGTATGAGCCATTCCTGTCACTTCCCAGTGTGTATCTGTTGATCTTACCTCCAAAGATGGGAGGAAGAAGACCTGTTGCTTGATGCTGTTTGCTCATTTTTCCCATTCCTTTTAAGGTTGTTTCACTCTGCTGGTCAGGTTAAAGCCCTGATTAAAAAAGATGTTTGATTTTTGGATGTTGTATGGTATGTATAATTTGCAAGACAAAGTGTTGTGCCTCATGGCAAAATATCTTTGCTAAACTCTGCTATAATTGCATGTTCTTGTCGCCAAATGACCTGGCAGTTTGTATCTTTTGATAATGCACTTCCCTTTATGTAGGAATGCTGCTGATTTCTCTGGTGTTACCAGGTGAGCAGGACTCTGACTGTGCTAAGCATTTAGAGACGTGCTTTCCCTTGTAGGATGCAGAGACAGTCTGAATAGCTGAATGTTTGTTTTAGTCTGCCAAAGCCAGAAGGGAAGACCTTTTGGACAGGGCTGGTACTTGCATTGCAGAATGGTGGCATTCAGCTTTCTGTGCCGGCAGGGATGAGCTTGTCCTTTTGGCTCACTCTCAGCTGGTATTGCCCTACCTCTTCCTACACCCTGTCTCCTGCTGGCCCTTTCCAAGGGAGCCAGGACCTAGTTACCTGCAGAGGCTCTGATTCAAGCAAGCATGTAAGCACACGCTTGAATCCCATTGACGTCAGTGAGACTTCAGCATGTTATTAAACATGGTTAAGGGGTTTGCTAAAGTGTGGCTTAGATGCAGACACTGTCTGCCAGATGTGCTCTCGGAAGTCTCCCTAGTGTTGTCACATTTACAAGCTAATATCAGCAGGAAGCTTACTGGACATGTGTAATACATCCTTCTGTATTCAGAGGGAAGGCACTTCAGGGAGAAGTGATGTGAAATACCCAACTGCTGTGCAAACGCGGCCAGATCCTTGCTAGAAATGGGCAGCTTTGCTGAAAGGAGGACTTGCAGGGGCATAAAATCCTGCATCTTTACAACTTTTCTTGCTGACCTTACGATGTGCAAAATACGTGTGACCTTTGCTATTTGAATCCTGGCTTGTTTTGTGAAAAATTTCAGCTGTATTTTAACCCCTTGTGCTTGGAATTGGTAACAGGCTTTTAAAAAAAGGTTTTCTCTCATACTTACCTCATACCTGCAACTTAATGTGCATGGTAAACTTTATGCACGCAGGATGTGGAGCTGAAACGCAGATAGAATTACTCATTGATTTTTTTTACCTACTCTAGTACTGTTTAAAGTTTACAGTAGTGTATTTGAGATGAGAGTCTGACTGTAGATGCCTACTGAAATATTGTTACTTTCTTATCAAGTAGGATGCCAGGAGGATTTAAGCTTTAAAAAAAAAAAAATTCTTTTGTAAGTTGTGATATATTCAAGCTTTTCTTTCTCAGAGTGTCTGTGAAAACATTTGCAACAACTCCAAATACTTCAGTAAAGCAAAATCCCAAGCAGCCTGTGTCCAAATAGTTATAGTTAATTTTTTTAGCTAGCGAATGTTGTAGACTTGCTCGTGAATGTTGTTGATTACAAGATATCTGGGCTCTCTAAGTCCACTGCATTGTTTGTGGAAAGCTTGATAGTAGCAGTATTTCAGCACTGGGAAAGCCAACATCAAAAGCTGCAGTGCCAAGAAGTGAATTCCTTTAAAGGAGACCTGCTGGGAGCTCCTGACTTCATCCACTCAATTCAATGCCGTGGTACCAAAGCATGGCATTCAGTTTCCCTTAAGAACTCAAGTGTTTCTCTCCTTTCCCAACAAAATCACATAGTGCTTCCTTCTAAGCTAGTACTGGCTTACATGGAAAAAATATTAGCTTTCATGCTTCTCGTGTGAAATTGAAGAGGAATTTGCAAAGAAATAGCTGGAAGAGGGAAAACTTGCTGGAAGAGGGGAAAACAAGCATTCTGTTCTGCTTAGTTACTCATTCACAGATCTTTCAGGATGAAATTTTTTGAATACTGACCACATTGTGGATTGCCATTATTTTCTGAATGTTTTAACATTATAATTAATTGCTGAGAAAGGCCTGAGGTAGATGGAGCAGCTTGACAGCTGATACAGAAGCAACCAAGGTCTCGGGTCTGCTTTACCATCTTGTCTGTACCTTGCCTGCATACAGTATTTGTACTATGTGGAGTACCTGAGATCACTTTCACTGTTGGGTTTGCTTTAGAGGATGCCGAGAGCCAAGTGGATGAGTTTTTTTTATTTCCTGGGTGTACAAGTATCTTGTGGCCATTCCTGTTTCAGGGAGGTAGCTGTCAGCATGAGTGGAAGGTTAATGATAGTGGTGTGGCTGTGATGCTAAGACTGTGGGTGAAACAGGCTTTGTAGATGGAGATGATCTCTTCTGGTCGCTATTCACTGCTGCTGTCTTAAAAATCAATTAAACCTTTTTGGAAAATGTTTTGTAGTCCAGGCGGGGAGACATTCTTGTCCTAGTAATGACTGAGAGAGACTTCCAAATACTCCTGGTTCGTGCATTATCCACAGTGGTTACTTAAAAATAATGAAAGCTTGCCTTATTTTGAGGCTTCGATAGAGCCGCATCCGTCCATGGGTTGCCTTAGTCAAACAGAAATCCCAGAGTTCGATACTATGACCGTGTGTGGAAGAGGGGAATGAGGAGAATTCAGCAGCTGTAGCTTCAGTCCAAGTGATGGGAGATCTGTGGTTTGATTTATTTGTTTTCTTGCGGATTGCCTGGGACAGATTTCCTAGTGCTGGTTTCAAAGTATCGACTTCAGACAACCCCAAGTAGTTCAGTGTAGGATATGTTAAAGAACTGGTGCTAGGTGTCCAAGCTTCCCGCACAATCAGGAAAGAGGGGGTGCCTTCAAAGGCTGTGTTAGTACGCCTGGGCTCAGAGTTAGGGACTGCCTGGGGCTAGCTGGGAGATCCTAAGCATTGAGGATTTGTGAATGCTTCTTTCTTTTTAGAGTTGAGGTGTTGGATTTAAGTCTGTCCACTGGGGCATCTCTGTCCATTCAGGATTTACCCTCCCTTAAAAGTAAGCCCTGAGAAGAGGGGAGTGAGAAAAGGTGAGCAAAAGCATCCTCCATCTTTTATACTGAAACAAGAATGTAAGGAGCAAAGAGTGTGTGACTTGTGGCCAGGGAGAGTGCAGCCACGGGGAAGCTTCATTTTGTTGCCTGGCAATTAGCACAGACACTTGAAAAAAAGAAAACCTGCCTTTCCATCCTGTTTCTTTATCCAATTACTGCAGAATGTAAAATGAATAAACTCTCATGGGAGGAGAGACCACAATTGGGTCTGTCTTCTTTCAGCTAGCTGTCCTACCTGCTGGGGGAGAGTGTGAAAGTTGTGGATTTGCCTTCCCTCAGGCTAAGAGTGGAATTGAATTTGGTATCTCCCTTGTTTTGCGTGGCTGCTTTACAGTATGGGCTAGTTGCAAAAGGTGTGTGCTACCACTGTTTCCACTTGTTCTTCCTCCCATGTTTTATAGTGATCCCAGTGCTGTCTTAATGGGTTAGATGTTCTGAGAGAACAGCTGCCTGGTCAGGGACACCCTAAAGCCTGTTTGTGTCTGTAGCCTGGGTTTGATTACAGCATAGTTTAGCTGGGAAATGGCAGGACACATCTGTGTAGGCATGAATGTCTCAGCTTGGGCACCCAAGCACTCAGCAGGTGAGATGCATACTAAAAGGTACAACGGTGTCATTCATTTTCCCCAACATTGGACACTTTTAAGATTCAGCTGGACAGGGTGCTGGGCCATCTTGTCTGGACCATGCTTTTGCCAAGAAAGGTTGGACCAGATGATCCTTGAGGTCCCTTCCAACCTGATAGTCTATGATTCTATGATTCTAATGTTTAAGGAGATAAATTTTGTATTAAGTCTAAGCTGGTGGGTTTAGGTTCTTTGCCAGTGGCTGGAGAAATACCGTCATCTCGCTTCTTCTAGGATGGGGGTGCCTATCTATCTTGAGTGACAGATGACTCTTTCAAACTAGCCACAACTTTGACACAGTTGAATTAGGCAGGATGCACTTCTTACCACTAGCTGGAATAAAGATGTCACTGGAGGTGAAGGATGTGAATTCTCGGAGTCAATTGCCTCTTGATAGAACCTCCTAATGAACATCCCCAAGCATTTTCTGGCAGTCATTCCTAGTACACACTGGTGGTTTTGGCTGTGATGTGTGACCTCATTAACATAAGGTTTTGCTCTGCTTTCATTCCAGGTCGTCAGAGCAGCTGAAGAAGCTGCTTCCACCCTGGCGAGTTCCATCCACCCCGAGCAATGCATCAAGGTGCTTTGCCCCATCATTCAGACTGCAGATTATCCAATTAACTTAGCTGCCATCAAAATGCAGACGAAAGTCATCGAGAGGATTTCCAAGGAATCGTTGCATCAGCTCCTTCCAGATATCATTCCTGGCTTGTTACAGGTACAGAATTCCATGTCACAAATGCTCCTGAGCACACACCACCATTGAGTCATTTGTGAGGTCTGTGACCTAGGAGAGAACAATGGACTCTCTGGGGCCAGATTTTGCTAAATTATGGTTTTAATCCCTCTTAAGTTTTTGTATTTGAACTTTTGATGTTTTTAATGTTAAAAGAAAACTCAGATTCCTATGTGTTTATTCCATAATTAGACGTCTTGGCCTGACTCCTAAATAAGCTGGTAGCAGCCATGTAATAAATTTGAGAGAAGGAGTTAGCCACATCTTACGCTGTCTCAGTACATCCCAAGCAATACATCTCGTAGTCTCCTTTAATTCTGCTGAGCTGTTCTGTGCTTTGATTGTACTTTGCACTTGAATTTGAATCCCAGCAGGCAGGCTAGTCCTTTCCTCTTTTCTCTCTGAAATAAGGATCGAACTACTTGCTGACTTCATTCAGCCTCTTTCATAATCTCTCAGGCTGGGTTGGGAGCTGTGTTTTTGCCAGTGCTAAGGCTTAGTCTTACATTGTGAATTTAGCTTTCAGCACTGGCTGTAGAGGTGTTGTCTCCTGTTCCCCTGCACAGGCAGCTGGCGGTGCCAGCGGCTGGGATGAGGCTGCAAGCAAGAAGGAAATAAGGGGAGGTAGCAGCGAGGGAGGAGAGAGAATGTGTGTGTATGTTTACTGGGGAGGGATTGCAACAGGAACAAATCAGTCAATGTTGAAGGGGAGACATGTCTGGGTGGGTAAGACTTCTGTGGAGAACTGGGATAAAGAAGCCTCCTCATTGTGAGCGTAAAAAGTTGGAAGGACAAAAGCAAAGTCAGAAATTCCCTGAACAATCTGAACAGTGGGGCTTCAATGCACCGGAAAAGTTTGGGAGCAGCATGCCTTTAAAAATGCAGTTATATTTGTTTTATTAAATTGCTTCCATGTCTTAAAACGGATCTTGTTTTGGAGCCTAGTTTGCTATTTTTCATCTTGGAGCTGCCAGTGATATTTCCTCACCTTAGAAACTCATAGCGGTCAAAGGAATCTACTCCTGATGTTTGGGAAGTATTTTGGAATCCTTCTGGCTGAAGGACTGTGTGCAGAGGGAATCGCCTGTGTGCTTGTTTACTATGCCAAGGGTATCGGCAGAGTGGAGAAGAGGCGAGGAGCGTCGGACAGCAGCAGCATGAGTACAAGTGTGTAGCTCAGCAGCACAGAGTGGGATCCCCATGACCTGCCGTGAGCAGATGGAGGGGGTCATGCAAGAACAGGGCTTGGCTGGGGAAAAGTCGTGGTGGAGCCCTGGTCCCAATGTGGAGCCCTGGCTCCCTTGGAGCTGGGGGGATAGAGCTGGGCTGTGAGGCACTCTCCCATGCGCTGCATCTCGATGCCCTCAGGCTGAAGAGAGCTTTAAGCCAGTGTCATCTCCTGAGCAAATGCTCTAACCATTGTGCTGTGTTATTAAATGCCAGCAGAAGAAGCAGCCGCTGCCTTGCAAGCAAGTTGGCAGATGGAGAGGTGGGGTGATGGTCCCGCTGGCACATACTGGGCAGGCTCTACCAGCCCAGTGCCCGCCGGGACACAGCCCTCTCAGGCCTCAACACCACACGGATCTGTCTGCCCCCACGGAAGCAATTTGGGATGCACACATAAGCAAAATACCAGGTCTATAGGGAAACTTGAGGTCAAGCAGAGGCATCTAAGTTCAAGAGCCTTTGGATTGGGACCCCCAGAGAGAGTCCTGCGTCCCAACTGTCCTCCTGGCAGTGGGTTGTGTCTCTGTGGGTGTTCCTCTGTTGTGGGCGTGGGCTCAGCCTTTTTTCCACCTCGGTCCTCAATAGCTTGATGTTTCTCTGAGCTCACCTAGGTCTCCTGCTTTTCTAGTTCAGTGCTCTTTGGGATTGCAAACTCTCATTTCAGACTGTATTTTGGCCCTGCAGCTAGAACATCAGCCCTGCTAGTGGGCAGCCTGGCAGCCCCAGCCATGTCGCATCCCTCCTCTGGGCTTTCCCAGCAGAGGTCACCCTGCATCCGGAGGAGCCAGCGTCCCGCAGGCTGAAGTGATGTCTGTGTTTCTCATGGGATGGCTGCTTAGTGATGAATCACTGCCTGAGTACAGGACTGGTGTCACCAGCTGCTGAGTGACCTGTTGGCTAGTTTGAGCTCTCCTTGAAGCTGCCAGAGATCCGACACACCTACGGGGGTCTTTCAACCTGTTCTTTTCTGTGGTATTTCCTACCTGATAAGTAATCAAAAAGCTCCAGGTTACAGAGGCAGTCCATCTAATGGACTAGCACATGTGTGTAGCACTGTTATACACAGTATTTATGCCCAGTGTTTTTAAAGAGTTGGAAAACATCCATGATGACTCTGATTTTTTGCAGTTTCTAATGCCTGGATAGAGCTATTCTGTCCAAATAGATATTTTGGTAGAATATCCGTTCACAAAACAGGATTCCGGCTTTCATGTCCTAAGTGATATAACCGTTAGGCCATTTTGCTGCAAAATTCATGTCCATTTGTAACTTCGCTCTCAGGAGCAGAATTGGTTTCCTTTGGGTTAGATTTGGGTCAGGAAAGACTTTTCTGAAGGCAAGCTGGGAGCATGAGGGCTCCCCTCCAAGAAGTCCTGCCCATCCAGGATAGCATATAGTCATCTGAAGTGGACACAGGAATGTGTATATTTGATAGAGTCCTAAGCTTATGTTGGGAAACTGTGTGTTGTTGCTTAATGCTATAAATAACAAGATGTTAATAACTTACAACATGATGGTTATAACTAATAATATAAGGAAGAAATAGGATGTACTGAATGATCGTATTCTCTTGCTCTTTGAGTATTCAGGTTGCAAACTGCTACGTTAAGCAGGGCCTTTCTATTGATCCATTGGGTCAGCCACACTTGCAAAATGTTCATCAGCTCTTTAGTATATTGCTCTGGAAGGATGTTGGCGAGTGCTGTTTGACTTCTGACTTTTTTTTTTCTTGTTTCTTAGGGTTATGATAATACGGAGAGCAGTGTCCGTAAAGCTAGCGTATTTTGCCTAGTGGCAATTTATTCAGTAATTGGAGAAGAACTGAAACCTCATCTCGCACAACTCACAGGAAGCAAGGTACAAGAGTAATGCGTCTCTGGTGTTTTGATAATAGCCAGCTGAATGGCTTGCACTACTAGCAGCAAGACCAGTGGCTTCACAGTAGCTCTGGGTCAAGTTCCCTGTACTCTGTTAAATCCTATCTCACCCTGCCAAACCACTAGAACAGCACAGCACTTGCTCAGCAGTGTGAGCATTTGAAATCCCATTAAGCAAGTTTTGATGGGGTTCGGGGATCGGTTTCATGACACGTTTGATCCTGTGTAACTGCAAGCTGCCACCGAGCGGGTCCTTCCCACTACAGCCATGTTTACCTTGCCCCTTCAGCATTGCATCCAGGGGTGACCGCGCAGTGAGTTGGATCAGCTGGCTGCTCTGGCTGAAAAACAGATCTGCAATACAAATTAATTAGCTTTCAGTCCGCTCTGCAGCTGCACAGGTAATCTAATGCAAAGAGTGGTAGGAATGCATGGCTGGGATGAGTGGGAGAGCAGGTCCTCTCAGCAGCAGGTTGTGATTAGGGCTGGTAGAAATACAGGTAAAGCTTCACTCCTAATAGCATGGCAGATGTGTCCCTTTCCTCCTGGAACACCAGCAAGCTCAAGTGACCCTTCAAAAGATTTTGTGCCCTGCAGTCAGTTTAGCAGCAAAACTCAAATTCTGACCTGATGCTGCAAGGGAAATCAAGTCCTTAATTCAGCTCTGTCCTTCATACAAGAGCTGGCATTTTGTGTTGAGGTGGGTGGTGTTTGATTGCTTTTCAGAGCTGCTCAGGAAGCCGGCACAAGATTTCTTCTCCTGTTTGAAGTCATTATACTCGAGATTTCTCTGCAATTTTAAGATGAATTCTGCATTTTTGTTTCTGAAATAGATCTCTGCATGTGAATAGCTACTTAGTTCAGAGGGCTTCGTTCTGTTATTTTGAAGCAATAATTTCTTTCATGGATAAGAAGTGTGGTGTAGGCTAAAACAACCTGAGACTGAGGACACTTGGATTTTATTTCTGAATTGAATTGCCTTGTCCTTAAACAAATTACTTGTGCCTCCAAATTGCTGTGGAAAGAGACAGCTATGGGTGCTGAGGTTTACCTCATATTTGGGCAGTTAGGAAATCCCCATATAAAATGTTGTAGAGGCTTTATTATCCCAGCGTTCTAGGTGCCACAGACCTACTCCACCACATAACTAACTATAAACATGTGAGTAATTCTTCTGGGTTTACGCAGACCGTGTGCATGTTTAACTTTAAACATGTGCATGAGTCATTGCAGGATCTGGAGCTAAGGTGGTAAGGCAGAAAAAGAAAACAAACCCATGCAAAGGAAGTATATAGTCATAACAGCTGGAGTTTCACTAGATGTACCAAGTTAGTGAAGATATTTAAATGACATTGAAAATGAACATTTTATAAAGCATGGAGAGTCCAGGGTGTTTCCTAGGAGCAACCATGGCTATTGGATCGCTGGTGTGCCTGCAGTCCCACTGACCTCCGTGGGAATCCTGCTTGTTCAGAGCAGGCTGCAGGATTGAGGTCTGTGAACTAATGGCTGCTGAAGTGAAATGCAAGAAGTTTTTCTAAATCCCATTAAATCTGTCTAACTTCAGTGGGACTAGGCATACGCTCCTGCCTCTGTTCTGAAATATGCTCAGCTTTGCTTCTGCTTTTCCTCCAGAGAGCTCAGTGTCAGCTCACTCAAAACTGAGTTCACCGCAGAACACGAGTTTTAAGATTTGCAGTTGACTCTTGTCCACCTGTTTTTCCTGGCATTTTCTCCTGATGTTTTTGTTTCTTTCAGATGAAGCTACTAAACTTGTACATAAAGAGGGCCCAGACCACCAACAGCAACAGCAGTTCCTCTTCAGATGTTTCAACGCACAGTTAATGGAGATATGTGGACATATGTGTAGACTTAGAAGCAATCAACGGTGCCTCTCAGAGACCTTTCTGCTACTCTTCACTGGCGCGCTCCATCAGCTCAAGGAGGCCATGCAGATATTTATTGCAATCAGTATTTTAGTCCCTTAAAAGCTTTTATGTAGAATCTTACTGGTATTGAATGTAAAGGAAACAAGGTCTGTGTTGCAGTCTTCATTAAAAGTGAACAACAGAAAGCCATACTTAAACATATTTGTATAGCCTGCTGAAATCTTGGAAATATGTTTAGGTTAGCGTTCCAAAACTGAGTCCAAGAACCTGGACACACGTAAAGGTCGAACAAATCTTGTTGGTTTAGTTCATACCCAGTTTTGGTTTCTGTGTGCTAGTTACCTGCTCTCTCCCCATGGCCGCAGCCGTTCTGGCTAGGTTCTTCTCTTCTTACAAGTCTTGTGGTCCTGTTTTGTACTCCCTGTTGCAGCTTGCCTAACATGCAGGTCTTTCCGTGGGGAGATCTTTGCAGATGTGGCTGTGATTCCAGCCTCAGATGCTTTAATACTGGGAGATGTCAAGTGTGTAATGAAAGTAGGTTTTTTTTAAACATCTGAGTTTTTGTACATAGTTCTTCTGATAGACCTCTGGGCTGATTTCTCTGTAACTGCTCTCCAGCCAGCTGTGCAGTGCAAAACAGCTGGGCTCTTGCTCCTTTCTTTGACTCTGTAAATATTTCTCCCCTCCCAACCCATTTGGCTCTTTCATGTGCTCAAAAGACTCTCCAGGTTACTTGTTACTCCCCAAAGGGAACCTGAGACCCAGTTCTGGGACTGATGCCTGCGATGGGACACTGGAATTAGGTGGGCGAGTGTTGGATTAGGCTCCGAGTGTGTCCGTGGGTGGGCAGTGGGAGCTGGCAGGGCTGTATCTCAGTGCTGCCTTGTGAGGCTAGCTGCATTTTTCTTGAAGTCTGTAGTGTCAAAGGGATGATCATCTGCTCTGACCTGACCCACTGGTGTTGGGTGGTGAATGGCTTTGTCCCCACAACTCCTTTGTGCTTTGGGCAAAATGTTCATCCCAGAGGACAGAAAGGGCATCTGAAATGGAACAAAAAGGACAAAAAGACCCTGTTAGAAGCACCTACTGAGCCAGCTGGGACAGAGCTGGTTGCTGCCACAGCTCCCCTCCTGTGCCATTGAAGAGCCTGCAGTGCTGTTAACTGCCTTTAGAAACCTCTTTCTTCCTGGCCAGCCCCACGCACAGCCCTGCTGGGTGCTCTGTGTTTCGGAGGGGTGCGGAGGGACCTCGCTGGGCACTGCTGTCAGCAGGGTGCTCTGGGTGAGGGTGCAGCAGGGCAAATCTGATGACACAGACCAAATCAGAGCCAAACCAGCAGCAGTCAAATACCCCACAGCAGCACCCTTTCCCAAAGGGAGACCTTCTGTTTGCAGAGGATGAGCTCCCCCTGCCTCTGCTGTAACCAGGGGAAGCAGGAGGATGCTATGTGCTGTGTTTGGCCCTGGGCTGGATCCTGGCTGACGGGCATGCCCACCCCAAACCTGCAATGGATCAGAACTGGGTTTTTGCCCCTAGTGCCAGTGATGCAAGAGGATGGTGGACCTGCAGCTTACGGCTGCAGCTGTGGTGATGGATATGTGCTCCCTGGCGGCTCTCGGTGCCTTGGTCTCTCTCCAGCCCCCTCCATTTCCTCTTTGGGGAGCTGAAGGGACACCATGGTAGCCTACTTGAGAACATGAGAGTTTCCAGTACCACAGCAGGGAGGGTAAAGCCCCATTGTCCTCCCTTTCCATCAGTGCATCCCTGTGTGTCTCAGCCCCAGCCCTGAGGAGCTATGCTGGGAGGTGATGCTTGGTGCCAGCTCCCCTCCCAGTCCCCAGCTCAGGAGGGCTTGGGGCTGGTGGGGGACTGTGTGGGATTGGGCTGCAAAGCTTCTTGCTCCCTTTCCCTGCTGACAAGAGAGCAAAGGAGGTGACCTGCTCCTGAGTTTGTGAGGATGTGTCCAGGCTTTTGCTGGCTGCAGGGCTAGTTCCCTCATCTTTCCCAATGAGTAATACCATGGCAGGAGAAACCATGCGATCCTGGTGGGTGGGATTTCCCCAGGGTCTTTCTGCAGGCTCAGAAAAGCCATCCTCGCTAGAGGGAGGATTGGCTGCTCTATGGTTGGTGTCTCCCTTTCCGTGGACCATTCCTTTTCAACATCTTTCAGTATGCTTGTTAGAATATTCTTTTTTAATTTTTTGAATGATTCAAATTATTTTAGTTTAACACGAATTTATTTTCCCTTTTGAGGAAATATTCAGCCGACTTGTTGGCAGCAGTTAGCTGTCTTGTTTGAATTTTTAGTAGTGGGTTTGACTTTTTGTTGGTTGTTTTTTTTTTTTTAATTTGTACTCTAACTGCTTAGTATTTATGCCTCTCTTTCTCCCCATGTCAGTTCAGCATTTTCTGTTCCAGCTGGGGGGTTCAGAAGGTCAGCATAGCTGGCCAGATGGCATTTAGTCCCTCCCAGCTGTGGTGGAGCTTGGTCCATCACCGTTTGCTGTTTGGTTTTTTTTTGTATGGCACACTGTAGCAAATCTCCAGGAATTGAATTCCTTCTCAAATGATTTTATATGTTTTATAAAATCCTGTTAGTATGCACTGAGAGTGAACGCACTGTAACGTCCCCGAACTGACCCTAGTGCATGCGCTGACACTACAGTAGGAGTTAACAGCTTGTCCTTCAAAAGACGCCTGCAACCTGCTGCGACTCCAGCGACGAGCGTGTGTTTTCCGATACTATTGGCACACTTGGGGCTGCAAATAGTAGAACCAGGCCTTACTTTCTGAATCAGATTCTGTTCTGTTTGTCAACAGAAGCTCATTAACGTGCTACTTAATTTGGTTATGTGAGTCAGTCGAGGACTGTTCATCCTTTGAGTACTCTAGAAGTATGTTATACCTGTATACAGTAGAGAGCATTCTGCTTAGGTATTTATAAATCATTGCGTATAATGTACATAATAAGGTTGTTTAGTATGTTGAACATGACCCGGTTTATTTTTTTTGTGTGTTTCCTTTGAAGTACTCAAAGGGCTAGCTCTGAATGTCATCTCTCTGATCTCCAGTGTTCTGACTTCAACAAGCTGTACAATCATTTTGTTTTCTATTCAGCAAGCATAAAGGTCTCTCTGGCTACAAATCACAGTGTCCACGCATGCTTGCAGAGAAAGATCTGCATGCTGGCAGTGCCTCACCGCACCGGTGAAGCTTGTGTTCACGTTCTCCCAGCAGTAGCCACCTACTGCAGCTGCCTTTTTTTTTTTTCGTCCTTGCTGCCCATTATGCAGGGCTTCAATTTTTCGTACCTTAAAAAAAAAAAAAGTGTATTTTATTTGCCCATCATGCTTTAAAAGTCTGAGTGGGAGAAGACTCTCAGCAGACAGCGGCTCCTGGCTGCAAAGTTGCCGAAATCTCAGATGTGGATGTGTTTTCTGCCATTGGCTGCACCAGTGCTCCGTGGGCATGGGCAAATACCGGATCCATCCGCCCCACAGGTCTACGTACTGTAGTTCTCATGTAGTGCAGAAATATCGAGGCATGTGGCTTTCTTAAGGTACACTATGTGTGCTTGCCTGGATTACAATACAATACGAGACTGTCTTTTTTATTGCTTATTACTAGCTTACCAATAACCTGTATAAGTAATGTAACTCACATCTTTGTCATCAAAACCTTTTCTCCCCACCCCTTTATTTATCAAGCATAATATTACATATTAAGGGACAGAAAAATAGACCTTCGTAGAATACAGCAGGACGTTGCTAACAATGTTTTAAATGGGAAGTAAAAACCGCTCTGAAAAACGCCAACCATGAGAAATGACTTTGTTGGCACCGTGTTCATGCGCATGTGTTTTTTTCTATTTTTTCCGCTTTTGTCATGTTACATCCATATCTGTATTTATATCTTATTTGTTTCACTTTTGAGTGTATCATGGCAATTGTACAGATGTTTTTGTTAACATTTATGTGATAGAATTTGCTAAAAAAAAAAAAAATTAAAATAAAACCTTTTGAGTTTGCCCTAGAAGAAGTGGAAGTTGGATTTCTTTTTGGGGGAGAAATATTAAAGCAGATTCATTATCCGACACAGCTCCTCACTCCAGCAGCCTTCGCTTGTAAGGGATTTGCTCTTATTCCTGCCCTGGCTGCTGTGTTTCCATGTGTTAATTAGAGGGTGCATGGTGGTCTGGCTGTTTCCTACAGGCACCAGTCTGTGAGTGGTAGTGGGGCCAGTGGGCAGCTGATCTTTTGGGGTGCTGGTCTTTCGCTGTCAGCTTTTAAAAGCTTTTGGGAAGTCATAATTTTAGGGGATTCTTGTGACGTTACAAACCGAAGAGCCATATGCTGTTTGAAAGCTGATGGTCTCATGCAGTCATGTAACCTAAGGAGCAAGGGCTTCAAAAGATGCCTGTGTTGATGAGGCTTGTTAAGAGAATTGCAGAGGTTTTAAAATACATGGCAGTAGAAATTTGTGATGAAGTGTTTGGGGAGGTGAAGGGGTGCTAGGAACTGCACAGGTCTCTGTGCCTGGTACGCAAAGACAAAGAACTTGAATTTGAAGTGGCCGTCCGTGGAGCCTGAACACTCAAGTGCTTGTGTGTTATCCTGGGGGAATAACAGCTCGTGACAATTTAAAAACCCGTAGTGAAGCTGTGCTCTACACTAGGGAAACAGATCCCCTAAGGTATGACTTTTACTTTGATGCTATTTCTTTAGCATCAAGGTAGAAGGTCTTTAAATACCTTGTGGTGGGTGCAAGGGAGTCAGGAGAGCGCTGGAGGTTCAGATTTCCTGTGGGAGGCTTTTGGTGTGAATATTCCCAGACAGAGAAGTACATGGAGAGTGTTACGGTGCGTAAGCACCAGCATTCAGGACACGGTGGTTCTGGCCATGCTGGATGAGGCATTGCTAGTTAAACTATCCTCTCTCCTCCTGCAAGAGGATTATTTTGTCTGCCCTTTTTACTCTCCAGCTAGTTACTGAACTAGAACAAGTCTGACAATTTTGGGGAGAAGTTTCAGACATGCAATAGTTTTGTGTAGCTGCAGACCCTTCGCAGTATCAGCAGCCTCACTGGTGTCTCCTTTGCCCTGCACTCCCGGCTGCCACCAAGCCCTGCCCGTGCCAGCCCAGGGACCCTTCTGCATCAAGATTCAGGGGCCCAGCTGGGAGTGAGGAGCAGCGATCGCTCTCCCTGCTGCAGACGGACCATCTCATCCCCGCGGTGGCAGGGTCTTTTTTGTCTCTGCCGCGTGTCAGAGCAGTACGAGGGAAGGCCCAGCCTTGCCCAGTGACCCTGGATTCTTCCCAGAGCACTTCCCACGTGTTTCTTCTCGAGCAGTGCCAGGTACCTGTGGTTATAAGAAAGGGAAGAGAGAATGAATAGAGCTCTATCTTGTTTGTGCCTTGTAAAACTCCAGATGCTGGCCTAAATTAGCCTTACAGCCCTGAGGAATTTGGAAAAGCTCTGAAGTCTGAGGCATTGCAAATGTGGTATTAGACAACCCGAGCTGGGGAGCTGTATTTCACTGATACGTGCTTAAAATGGTCAGTCCTTGCAAACCCCTTTGTGGAGGCCGAGGAGAGGGACATCCCACAGATGCAGAAATAGGTCATTCTGGCATTTTGTGCAAGACTCACGCAGAGGGCTGTTTGCGTGGCTGGAGGTCTCCTTTCCCTCCGGAGCACCAGGCAGCAAGGGTTGGACCAGAGGAGGCTGGGTGTTTGCTTACTCCATCTCCAGAGAGCACGTCTCTGTACCCTGCGACTGGGTTTTACCGAACCTTCGCGCTGTTGCTCAGGTTACGAGGAATGAAGGCCAAGATGGAGCTACAGCTGCTGGCTCATCACCAACCATCGTCAGATGCACAGAGCTCCTCTCGGGGAAGTTCTCTTCTCCCAGCAATGGCTCATGCCTTCAGGCACTCACTGCCCAGGTCTGACCCTCTGCTGATCTCCTTGGAAAATACACAAATACGGGCCTTGGTGCCAAGACTTGCACCTGTGGGGGTGCCAGCACAGGCCACCCCTCTTTGCTGCAGGAGCAGCATGGCAGAAGGCAACAGTTTTGCAGGATGCAACTGCAGCAAGTGAAAAGCTCAACAGGAGCATCCCAGAGCAGTTACTCCCAATGAAATACAGGAGCAGAAGAAAATAATCCTCTCAGTCTCCCAGCTCCTTCTGTGCTGGATTTTGGCATGTCCTTTAGGGCCGAGACTCCAGCGTGTTGACAAGGGGGTGTTTGTTTACTGAACCACCTCAAAGTATCTGTCCCTTGTAGCTCCTTTGTCACGAAGTCCCCTGTTGTCTTAAGCCACATGATTGCTTCACAGATGGAGAATGAGGAATGGCTGTAATTGCTGGCTCAGATGGTTTTGCTGGGCTCTCCCCTGTGGTGGAGGACTGGAGTTGCTGCCAGCCATTAAAGGTAGTTAGGAGATTCCAGGCAAGTGTGAAGGCTTGCTCTAAGCACTTGTAGCCTGTTCTCAATCCATTTCTCTGTCCTGGAGGGTCTGAACTGCTGCTGATTTCTTCGCAGCCCAGCACTTTGCAATCCCCCTCAAAAGATTTTGCGACCCCTTCCCTCCCACTGAGGGATGCGCTGAGGAGTGGCTCAGTGCATGTCAGCAGAGTTGCACTCCTGGACCAGGTGCCTTATCTTAATTTGCTCCAGTTAAAGAATAAGATGTTTTGGCTTAAAACCCCTGAGAAAGTGCAGCTCAGTTGATCAGTGGTAACTTGTTAAGTTAAATAATTCCACAGCTTCTGATTGTGCAACCCAATTACTTGCTTGTGCAACCCTTGTTTACCCTCCTCAAGCAAATATCGCACACCCCTCTTCTCCCTTTACCAACCCAACACATTTTTCCTGCTTTGCTTTTTCATACACATCCATGAAGTATGGAAAGGGCCCTCCCTGGCGAGCAGACCCCAGCCCTCCTGCTGGGAGGAAGTTCAGCGCAGAAGTGCATGTAATACTGACCTCGGGGAGGAGAGGACAGACCTTAAATCTCCATCCCCTGCTGTGATGGAGAAAAAAGTCCTGCAAGTTTTTTGGGAAGCTGCTGGGGCAACATGGGCATGGAAGTCAACCCGAGCATCAGGCTGGGTTGGAGGGGGCCTCTTGCCAGCAGACACTGGGTGGTTGTGTGTTTGTTTAGGTCCAGAGAAAGACCATCACTCATTGTGATCCCCAGTCATGGATCCATTTGTGGGTAATATGGTATTATAGCTAATATGTGCGTGGGACTGGAGAAGGTTGCTTCAGTAGCAGTGTCAGTCTCTGACGGCCCGTACCATGTTCGACTCTCCCCTGCCAGGGAAGTGCTCATGCACGGATGGGAGGTCGATTACACTATTGCAGCCACTGTGCTCCCCTGAAGCACTGCAGCTGTAGCACAGGAGATGCTTACACGTTTCAGGTTCTCCCTGGGGATCTGACTGCAGCCAAAGGCTTGGGAAATACCAGGCCATTAAACCCAAGGTCCTTATGCAACATTACTCCGCTCTCCATGCTGCTTTGTCATAACTTGGCAGGTACCGAAACAGGCCAAGCAAAGCCATTGCTTTCTGAAAAAGGGCTATTTATATCCAGACTCCAGTGCCAACCCATTAACCAGGAGCCAGTGACTCTCCTTGCCTGCCCGGCACGGGGGCCAGCGGGGACAGGTGCTTGTCCCTTGGGGCAGGCACAATGCACAGGGATGATGCTTGTGGGGCTTTGACCCACTGAGGCATCCGGGGCCGGGCAGCTGCCGGAGGGCTCATCAGGAAACAGGCACTCGGGCGCAATGCAAAGGCAAGAGCTGGCTTGGGAGCAGAGGAGACAAGGAGCAGCCAAGTGGGCAGCGGAGGGGAAAGCAAAGGCAGCGTAAACCAGACCGAGCTAACGCGGGGCTGGGGGGATTACAGGATGCTGGGGAAGCTGCTCACAAACACATCGGGGACAAAGCAGCCCTCCAGAGCGAGGGGTAATGAGTAATTAATGAGGAGAAGGATGAAATTCATAATGACTCAAAAATGGCCGAGATAATGAACTCCTTCTCTTTAAATCCACCTTTAACAAGAAAGCTAAGGGAAAGGATTTAGATCAATTAAGAAGTAAAGAAAAGCAATTTTGTAAAAATAGCTATTGACACAAGCAAGCGGGAGAACAGCTGGAAAGTCTCTCTGGGCAGAGGCAGCAAATGGCTGAGGCCTATAGCTGAGGGGGTTTGAGGGGGAAGGTTTGGTTTTTAAATGATGGAGAATTGCAATCAAACCTGCCTGCACTCAGCCCTACGTTTGTGCAGCCATCCCCATGCAGGGAGCAGCGGTGACCCTGGACCAGCCGGCCAAGGGGAGCTGCCTGGCTGCTGGAACTGCAGCAGGTGAAATGGCGTGAAAAATACTCCCCGCTGTCTGTGTGCTGCTGCTGGCACAGGAACTGCATTGCTGGTGGCACAGGACAGCCTGTGTGTGTCCAGCATGCAGCAGCTTCACACTCGGAGATCTCCATTACAGGCAGCGGTTGCTGGCCAGGAACCAAACCCCAACTCTCAGCTAAGCAGCTACGACACCTTTTTTCACAGAATCATAGAATGGTTTGGGTTGGAAGGGACGGTTACAGATCATCTAGTCCACCCTGCCTGCCGTGGGCAGGGACATCTTTCACTAGGTCAGGTTGCTCAAAGCCCCATACAACCTGACCTTGACCACTTCTAACAATGGGGCATCCACAACTTCTCTGGGCAACCTGTTCCAGTGCCTCACCACTCTTGTCGCAAAAAATTTCTTCCTTATGTCCAGTCTAAACCTGCCCTCTTTTGGTGTTGCAGCCCTTTCTCTTCTCCTGCAGATAAACTTGGGTCATACTGAAGTCTAACATAGCACGGCAGAGCTAAGCAGCTCTTTCATTTTGTTTAGGGTGCCCCAAGGGTTAATACTGGGGTTTGTTTTTTTCATAATGAAGCTCACGCTCCCCAGATGTTTCTCTGCTTGCCACTACTTTTGGTGAAATCCAGACCTGGGAAAGCAGGAAGCTGAGCAAGCTGGCAATACCCAATTTCTGTATTTAATGACTGTGTATGGCATAAAGGCACCCATAAATGACAGCAGGTAGAGTAGTAGTCAAAGGGGAGCTTCAGGAAGATGGCACCAGCGTGCTCCTGGGACCTGGAGATGTGCCTCTTGCCGGGACTCACCCCATGCTCTACTTGGCTCCTGGTCCCACCCGTTGGGCATACAGGGCACTGGCAATGTGAACTCTATGTATTTGGTGTTTGCCTGATCGCTCCTTGGCAACACTACTAGATTTAACAAATCACTGCAAATTTGACGGGGAGCTGGTGACGAAGTCCGGCTGTCCTCTTGCTGACAAGCTCTGGGGTGACCAGGGTGGGGAGCAGCAGGGGGTAGGGGCCATAATCCACTCCCGTGGGATGGAGCAGCCCCCTGTGACCATCAGCAGCCACTCGTGAGCAACAGGTATGCAGTGGCCCTCAAAGCAATGGCCCCCATTGCCTTCAACCCTGCCAAAGCTCAAGGGTCACAAAAGAGGCTGGAAACATTGGAGTTGCCCCTAAAACCTGTTCATTACCTCCCCTTTAGAGGAAATATTTTTGGCTTGCTCTTGCCATTCTGTAGCAGGACACCGGGATATTCTCTTCTTTGTCCCAGTGGCCCAACTTCTTTACTCCTGTAACCCCATCTCCATCCCCATCATCCTTGCTGGGGAGTAGCTCTGTAAGGTCCATCATGCCCGGACCTGCCTCCTGCCCCCTCTGCACCATGGGGTGCCCTGGCGTGGGGTCTCCTGCTTCCTCTGTGCTGAACCACTCCCTCACCCCGCTGGCATGGGCCAGGGCTGGCTCAGCACCTCGTGGTTGGTGCCTGGAGCTGAAAGGGTTAAACAGATGGCCCTGTCGCAGGGGCAGTTTCTCGGCTGCCGGTCTATAAATAGGAGCTGGGTTTCTAATCTGCTTGCTACTCATTTCCACTCCCTGCCAGTTTTTTCCTGCTTTTTCCTGCAAGGAGGTATCTGCAGCCGATGGTCTGCAGCCCCACGGATGCTACTGGGAGAGAGAAGTGAGCGGCCAAGTCCTGCCCAGCGAGACTTGCCATCTGTCAGTCCTCCTGTAATCCATCCTGATTAAAAAGCCAAAAAAAAAGGAAAAAAAAGAGGGGAGAAAAACAAAGCCCTCCCTGGCAGGGGCTCTATGACCCTGGTCTGTGCTGCGAGTCCCCAGCCCAGTTTTAGACCCTGCCTTGCCCC
>NW_008825100.1:4034608-4049940 GCF_000699105.1 Pygoscelis adeliae
TCCTCCGTCTCTCCGACAGCACTAAAACCTCCATCCCTGCTGAGCAACAGTCAGGCCATAAATCCTTGTGAAGGGCGTGAGGACCTGTTGGAAGAAGGTGCAGCCTGCGTTTGCAGACAAGGGCTGTGAAGAAATGCTGGCTTCACGCTGGGACAAGGAAGATGTGGGCAGGTTGGAGGGTGGCCAGAGATCAGCGAGGACGTGATGACTCCCAGCAAGCTCGACCTGGGTTGGATAATGGGTAACAGAAGGGGCCCGGGGAGACATGAGAGCAGCCCTCAAATATGTGAGAGGGGAATGCAGAGAGGGGGGATGATCTCTTCTCTGCACATGGGGCAAGAAGTCTTGGGCTTAGCAAGAAAAATTTAGATGAGGAAAGCTTGTTAATAGCCAGGATAATAAAGTTGACGTCTCCAGGCCTGATTTTGACAAAATGATTATTTGATTGAGCATACAAAGGGGAAAGTAACTCTTGAATAGTGAATGAGCCAGAGGGCAAATCCTTCTGTTGTCTCGACCTGATGCATGTTGTTCCACTTAACCTGAAAACTCAGCTTAGATGAGCTTTTCTGTTGATGGACAAGGAATAGACTGGAGGGGAATCAGCCAACACGCGGGGCAGTTCGTTGTGTGTCTCCTTCTGAGCATGGTGTCCGTGCAGCCGGGTCTGGGCTGGGTCGGGTGCGTGTCCTGGGAGCCTTTCCCCACGCACCCGCCTCGAGCTTCGCTGCTGCCGACAGGTGCTTTCCAAGGCTGCTGACTCACCAAAACGGAAATGTTCTGCCAAAAAATGTTGAGTTTGATAAAATTGCTAATGGCCCTGCTGGCTTCCCTGACAGCTTGGCTCCGTGCCTGCATTTGGAGTAGCTGCTGGGAGGGAGCTTGGTCTTTGCAGCCAAAGGAGCGTGATGCTCGTGGCTCCCAGGGCACCAGCTCCGCTGTGGCTCTGGATGGGCTGTGCCAAGCCAGGGCATCCTGGTGGCATCTGCAGCCCCACAACCACCAGCACCCCGTCTTGCAGTTGCCCCTAGTGCTTGTTGTGCCATCGGTTGGCTTCCAGGGAACATGTCTTGTTTCAGACACCGATCTAACCTTTTTTTCCCAAAATCTTGAATTTTCATTCATTTTATTTTTTTAGGAATGAAAATTCAGTCTCCTGGCCAGCTTCAGCTCTGCCTTGCAGGACTGGACAGAGCTAAGGATGCTGTGCTGGAAGCAGTTAAATAGGATGCCCCGATCCGCGCCCCAGCTCCTGTTGCCCTGGGAGACAGAGAGCACCTACCTGGACTGACAGCAGCAGCAATTTAGTCCCTGTCTTGCAACAGGCTGGCTCTTCTGGCCAACAATGAGAAATAAATGGAGGTATTTAACTGCCTTGTAGAGCTAACCCAGGTAAGCAGAAAGCCCCAGTTGCTTTTACATCCCATTGATCCTGGAGCAGCGGCACCAGTGCAGCACAGCTCGGCTCCCGGCAGGCTCAGCCTGCGCTGTGCTCGTCTGAGCCCTCATGGGCGCCTCAGAGCTGGGGCTGAAGGTTTGGCCACCCTCTGCCTTGCTCAGCTGTGCCCTCTCATCACTGTCGTGGGTGCTCCCGGGACCTTAAAGGGCTCCTAGTGCCCTTTGCACCCCAAACCTCTCCTGAAAGCGGTGATTCCTCCCTTCTCTGGGGTCATTTCATTTGTGTTAACAAATGAAAAAATATTCTCACTTATTATTGAATGCAAACAATACAGAGCAACCCCTCTCCAAAATGCTGTGTGTGAATGACGGACTGCCCTGCTTGGAGGACATGGATTTCCCAGTGTATAACTGCAAGGATACCCGGTTCTCTCCTTCATGCACGGTTTAGCCTTGCAGCTGCCCATTCCCATTGAAATATAAACTGCAAAAGCGATGTTTGTGCTTCCTTTACATGTCCAGCTGATTTCCCACGGCCAGTGAGCATCCGTCTGCTTCTGCAGGCTTGGAGGGAAGCACCACCCTGTGATTGGGGCAGCAGGAGCTGTGCTGAAGGGTTGTCTGAGGCTTCAGGCTGTCCTTGCCTGGGACACTGTGCCACGGAGCAGGCTGTTCGATTATGGCTGGATCCAGGGCAATGTCTGGCTCCACCGCTGCCAAGATTTTGGTATTCTCCAAACCCCCTTCTGACATCTTCAGCATCTGCTTCAATGGGGTCCCCTTTGCCCTGGGAGCACCTCTCCACTCGGATGGGTACTGATACTGCTGCTGCAACAAGTTCAGGCTGTCAGCCTCTGCTCCCAGCTTTAGTTGCAGAGAAGACCATCTCCTCCGAGGATTTCGGTAAATGCTTCTGCCAACCTGTGCTGACATGCTTCCCTGGCCATCACCATGCAGCCTGAGCGAATATTGGTTTCATGCTTTAGGTGTGTTTGCAAGAGCTTTGCTGTTGTTCAGTGCTCCCTGTCCACCAGTTCCCACCACTTCATGTTGCAGCTCCTTGGTTTATACCTGGCTGCAGAGCATCCCCACTGAAGGACCATGGTGGGATCTGCCTCTGGAAGTTTCGTGCAGCTTGAGAAGTCCCTGGAGGTTTTCCTTTCCACTGAGCTTCTTCATTGTGCTGGTGAGCCAAAGCCGCTTCTGTCAGCCGGGGGCTGAGAGCCGGGAGGTGGTATCCTTCCCCTCCTGCTGCTAAGAGGAGCCTGGGTCCTTCTCCTGGCTAATCCAGGGTGGTCAGCAATAGGTGACGGATCCAGGGTTTCCTGCAGGACAAACCCACACTAGTGGGAGGTGGGGACAGGATAGCCCTTTTCCTTCCGAGTCAGCGGCTGAAATCCAGCCCATGCCAGGGGTGAGCCAGTGCTCGGAGCAGGTGGGAGCGCTGGAAAGGGATCCCTGGAGGGACCTCAGCTCAATCTCTGACAGCTCTGCAACCAGGGGAGAGCACTCTGGCTCTCCAGACAGTCCTCTGAGAGGGGTCAGGGTCACTGCAGATGTAAGGATATAAACTTCACAGCAATAGGTTTAGAAAAGCAAAATCCCTATGAGTCACTTGGCTCTCACCATGCAGCGTGGGAGCCAGATTCCCCTCTCGCTTGCTCTGGGACGTTGCTGCAGATCGGAGCACTCCCTTGAGAGCAGCGCTGCTGGGATGTGGGGACGTCCCCTCAGTAGCATTCTGCCCTGCGATCATTACTGGCGTATGGTTTCTCACTCCATTTCCTTTGACATTCGGCGATCTCCGTGTTTTGGGTGAGCGCTAAACATTAACTTAGATTTGTACTTAATAACTCAGCGGTGTGTTTGGAGCCCAGTGCGCAGGAAGGGGACACACTCAGCCCCCTTCCCCCAGCCCTGTTAATGGTTTAGGGATGCCAAAGCAAGAGAGATGCCGAGTGCGCACTAGTGTTCACTGAGCACACACCTCTGCTTGGCTGAAGACATCTCCAGGTATCCACCGAGTGTTGTTTTCAGCCACCAAAAACCTTTGATTTCTTTGATTAACATAACTAGGAGGTCCTTGCTGATTTGAAAGCAGAGTGAAAAACCTTCTCAGCAGAAATCAAAGCCCTGGAGGGGACCGGTACGTACAGGAATGGCATTAACAACTAATCCCCTCTAATCCAAGATGACATCCTTATCACATGAGGGCATAAAATGTAATTAGACTTATATAGTGCTATCTCCAGAGCACTAAGCAAATATTAACCAATCCATCTTCCCAGTGCTCCTGTGGGGACAGCCCAGTTACCCTGGCTGTGCAGGCGGGGAAACTGAGGCACAGGATGGTGTGCTAGCAGGGTCCCTTTCCGGAGAAGGCCACACAAACCTTGCATCCAAAAAACTAAAATTAGCAAAACGTTTATGACCGCTGGGAGGTCTTTTGGGGGCATGGAGCACATCTTCCTTCAAGGCCCCGGTTATCAAGGGGATGGCGAGTCACTGCTGTTTCCCTGCACTTCCAGGATCCCTCCACAGTTATTACGTATCTGCAGGGAGGTAAAACACATGTTCAGACATGGGCTTCCTCTATTGTTAAAACACATATATATGATATCCAACCATCCCTTCAGCTCTGTTTGTATTACAGTTTGTTTTCTAACCTCGCTTATGCCCCAGATTCTCCCCATCTCATGGATGCTGCAGAAGGTGCCTTTGCCGGGAAGCTTTGCTGTCCTCACCTTGGCTCTCCGAGGTTAATTGGCCCCGAGATGGGTAGTGCCACTGATGGTCCCTGCCTGCGTGGAGCGAGGCTGCTGCCCTTGGGACTAAAGCCAGCATGCAGACTGTACAGCCTGAACTGAGGTCTCCGTCGTCCCTTGGCACTGAGGGTACCTGGACATGGGCAGGGAGCTCTGCCTCAGACACTGCCTGCACGATGCCTTTCACCAGGCTGTGGTGTTTTTTTATTTAACAAAATATAGGGCCTGATCCACTTTGAGCAGTATGACCATTTGCAGCAGCGGGGGATGCGGTCCTCTTATCAACGCTGGTTAGCGTCGGGTGCCCTTGACCAAGAGCTGCTTTTGACAGAGGAAGACACTTACACAACAGCCACCGAATTTCTCAAGGCCTTGGGATAAGATTCTATTTCTTGGGCTGACAATGCCCTCTGCTTTAAAAACAGTTGGATGTATTTGAGCATGAAGTATAAATACCTGGGCTCTATCGGTCTCTGAAATCAGACACCCACAAAAAGGCTACTGGCATTTGAGGGACAGAAAGTTTAATGGGCTTCTCTTTGGTGGGGGCATGGTGGTGTCGCTCCCTTGACTGGAGGACATAATCCTTGAAGATCTATCACAACATACATTTATCAGAGGGCTTGGGAAGAGCTGTGCAGTGCAGGGTGAGGAGGGACAGTCGCAGCGTCCCCTGGGCCCTCCCCAGCTCCGGGCCACCTCTCCTCGCCGCGAGCTGTTCCCACACCCTGCGGGAACCGGTCAGTGAACATTTTGTTTTATTTTCCATTGGGAGTGAATGAAACAAAGCAGTGAAGGTTTGGGCTCACGGGTTTGTTTGCTTTATCAATAAAGTTCCAGATTTTCTGGAATGGAAAAGAAGATGCTGTCTGCAGACAGCTTCAGCAAACTTTTCTAGTCACAAGGAGGGAAGGAACGCCATCGAGGCAGAGAGCTGTTGAAGTGGTTCATGGAAAGCTGTTTTGCCACTGGTGTCTTTGGAGTTGACACCAGGTTACACCTTCAGTGGTACTCATACCTCACTGGACTGAGGGCAGGATCCGTCCCCAGCCCTCCCTTGGCTTCTTCCCTCCCTGCTCCCCTTGCTGCACTGGCACCACCGGTTGCATGGCCACACTGGGACCCAGATCCAGGGACTGATCTGGCTAAGAAGCAAACTGAAGACCAAAAAGAAGCCCTTTTTTTTCTCATGGAGAAAGACCAGTTCCCAGAAGGAGTCGCTCACCTCCTGGCGCTGCTGATGCAGGCGAGGGGAGAGGTGGGGCATGTCCTGCGGTGGGTGGACAGGGGCGCAGAGGGAGGCGACACTGCTGCCTGGGCAGGGCTGTGTCACCCCAGCTCCCGCTGTGGGATACCTCAGTTGCTGAGAAGTCAGTGCCACAGCAGGTTTCTGCTTGCTGAGGAGCTGCTGCTAACTCTGTGTCTAGGATGGCCGCTAAAACCCTGCGCTTAAGATGTTGCCTTCTGATCGTGCGGCAGTTAAAACCCACAAATGCCCAAATATTAGCACGTTGCAGAGTAGGGAGCAATTTTTTTCCCTTTTAGGCAGCTCACCTGACACTGCTTTTCTAGCTTTATAATGCTGCCAGTGAACTGCTGTAACATGTGTGACTTGGCCAACGCGTCCTCTAAAAGCCATTGAAAATGTTCCCTTTCCTTGCCCGAGGGGCCCTGGCTCCAGAGTCACTGGGTTTCCTCCCTCTGCTTCTGGAGCTCAGGCTACCCAGATTAAATCGTGTATTGAAAAATTCCATAACAGCTTCTGACCTCAATGAATAGCATATTCAAGGCCACTGGAAGGCTCTTGCATTATCTAGTTCAATGGATTTCAACCTTTTTTTTTTTTTTTTATTTCCAGTAGAGATAGGAATCCGCAGAAAGTCAGATCTACAGCCAGCTGGCTGGTTCGGTGCAATCACTGTCCACAGACCCCATAGGAGCAACCTGGACCCTTGCAGGGTCTCTGGGTCACTGGCTGAAGTCTCCTGTAGTGTGACCTCTCATCTAGGAGAAGCCATAAGATTGCATCTGCAATTGCTGGCATCTAAATTGCCGTAGGTGACACTGCAGAGGAACACCTCTGGTCACATTTATCCATGCAAAGCTGGGCTGAGCTGGAGCTGGCAACAATACACCTTCAGGCTGGATGAGGCAAACAAGGGATGGCCTACAGCAAAGGACAACCTACACCCAGGCTGAAACAAAGCCTCAGACCATCAAAGGAGTGATAGCAGGAGCATAAAGGTTGGGACTGGAGCCTTGGGGCACTCAGGGAGGAGAGAAAGGGCAGTGAGTCAGCCCTGATGACCCACAGAGGTGGGGTGGGATGGAGAAACAAAAGAAGGCAGTTGCTGTCAGCTCCAGGGTTCAAAAAGCACATCCCAAAGCAGTGAGAGGTCACCAGCCATGGAAGAAGCCAGGATGAGGACTACAGAGCTGTGTCCCTTGTGCTCTGTGTCACTGCGAGGGATCCTGAGCAGACCCTGGACACACATGTCTTGGTGCCTGGATGATGGACAGACCCTTTTGTTCTGGTTGTGAGTATGTGGGTACGAGGGTGTGAATGAAAGTGGGTTTGTTTTTAAAATAAAATCCCCTTCCCCTCCTCCAAAGTCTCATCTTGAGACTTGCTCTGTCGTCATTAACCAACAGGTGAGTATTTCCTACGATCTCCTTGGCAGATTGCTCCCTGTGAGTAAGGCTGATGCTCTCCATCCCTACCCATGCCCTGTGCTCCTGCTTGGTTGTATTAAAACGCACTTTTTTTTTTCTTTTTTTGCCTCTGAACTAGGAGATTTGGCATCTCTCGTGTGTGGTCCTCGGTATGTATCACTTGGGCAATCTTTGTATCATCTATATGGTTAATCAGATATTTAGATTTTTCTAAGTGCTACTAGAGAGAGCTGTGGTGGTACAATTATTAATATTTAAGATTGAGAGGTCTGGTTAAGAAGTTACGTTTACTAAAAGCACATTTCTTTCAAATAAAAAAAGGTGACGGTCTGTGATTATTCCCAACTCCCCGCTGCTGAGCTGGGATAACACCGGGTGTGCCACTCTGACGGCCTCCACCAAGAACCATCTCCCCATATTGTCATGTTATTTACTGTTTGATTCCTTAGATTTGGGCAGTTAGCAAGCTACTTAAGGATTCCATCCCTCCCCTTTTGTAAATACTATCAAAATATGGGTTTTCTTCTGGAATTCCCCATGGATTCCAAGTCATGCTGAACACTGGCACCAATGGTACAAACCACTCTTCAACGCAGTTTATGCTTGGATTTGCTGGAATAAAACCATGTAATTTTACTCACTGCTAAGGTTAGAAAAGTCCAAACAAGAAACCTGTAGGCAGAAGACCTCAAAAATAACTTCTTTTATGTATGTGAAGAAAGAAAGCACAGGCGGCATGCATAATGACAAAATCAAAATGCCAGGCGCTCCAAATAAATGGAGACTATTGAAAAGCAGCTATGAAGATTAGATATAAATCTGACTGCTTGACACTACCAAGTAGATTATGTCACTTTGGGTTTATTCTATTTATTCATAATAAAAATAGTGGTGCTGTCTCACGTAATAACCTCGGTGATTGCTACTGCTCACACCAGGTGTTATGAGCTGGACACTGCTGGACAGGGCCAGCTTCCCGTTTAGTGTTACTGCCTCCCTTCTGTTTGTGTTATGAAAAGTCCCTTCCCAAGAGATGTTTATAAACTATGATCAAGTTTCCTAACCTTGTTTTGATAAATGAAAGCAGATGTTTGGCAGGATTCATCTGATTCATCTCCAGTGTTTACAGACAGCGGAATCTCGCTGGCACGGTCTAGGGTGTCTAGGACACCTTGCGTCCTATCCTAAACAGATGTTTACATTAAGTCAAATAAGAAAGGCAGATCTACACCTTGTAAACGCCTAAAGCTACAACAACTTTATCCTCCTATTTCACACTAGTATATATGTGTATTTTTCACATCTTTAATCCATTTGGAATAACCTGTCTTCAAGACTGCAAATTTCTTTTACAATGGGCAACGTGAACCTATAACGCATAACTCTTGATTTAACTATTCTGTGATAACACAGTTGTTTAGCCGATGTCTTATAAACAGACACGTCCAGGGGCAGCCTGGAACAAGTCCACAGTGTATTTCAGTGTCACAGGAACCCATGTCCTGGGATGAACCAGCAAAATTGTTTTACGGACAGAGTAATGTTGCATTTATATGAACATATGCAGAGGTTCGGTAGTAATTTTGTGCCATCCTGGCTCTAGAGATGGGAATAAAGAGGGTTGTAAAGAAGATGGGTTTTGTGTTAGGCTTTTTAATCTCAGTTAATTGATTGCCAATTTATCTGAGGTGGTTAATAGCTTTGGAGAAGCTGATGGGATGTCTGTCTCAGGACATAATTATTTCTGTCGTTCCTTCCTTGAGCTGAAACTAAATGTTGGTTAATTGGCACTGATTGATTAAAGTAGAACAAAGGAAAATGTCCTCTGAAAGTTTGAGGCTTGTCCTTACTATGAAGTATGGGAGCGCTTCTAGCCTGAGATAAAATCCTACTGAAGACAGTTTCTGCTTGGCACACCGAGCCTTGGCTATATCCACAGTGTCTGTTGTCTCTTTAGTCCTACAGCTGTTCTGCAATCGAACCTAAAGGAGACAAGAAATAGGCAGTTTTTGCCATGATATAGCTAGCACTACTGAATACCATGCATCTGAACTGCTGCTGACCTTGCCTAACTACATCATGAGAAAAATTAAAGCAATGGTCCCCAGGAGGGTTTTGCAGTGAGGTTAGTTATTTCACTATGAAAACAAACCGGCAAGCCTTGGTTTGGGAGTGAGGACATAGCACTTCTGCACTTCGGTCACTTGGATCATCTTATCTGAGGATTTTCGTTACGGTTCATGCCCTCAGACTGCCATCCCACCCCGCTCTGGGAAGTCTTTATGAATGCCACAGGGGTACCTCAGCAGTCAGGTGATTTGTGTATTAAAGAGATACGAAATTTGTGCTGATTTGGAAACAACAGCGTCTTAAACCACTGCAAGTACAGCTGCCCTGGGTTGTGTGGGAATGAGCTAAAATTGTCAAGTTTCTATTGATCTCACTAAGGTTATTGTATAGACGGGTCAAGGTACCCCACTGCTGCTCTAGAAAGATAAAGGGTCTGATCCTTCTTCCACCTACATGGCTTTTACATTTGTGTAACTCCTCTAATTTTTGTCAAACAATTCTTAAGTTTATGCCCGTATGCGTAAGAAGAGAGTGAAGTTGCAGACTTCAGTATAGCATATCCCACCTTGAAAGAGATGGCCTCTCCCTGGTCTAACTGTATGGCTGTTAAGGAGAGCCAGACTATATAGACTGGGACCCATGACCCTGGGATTTATTCACAGATCTGTCACTGTCTCGGTGATGGGACATCAGTTTGCCCTTTAGTTTCCTCACCTGAAAGGTAAGACTACTTGCTCGTTACCTAATGCTGATAGGATATTTGCACACCTAAGGTGCATCCACGCTGTGTGCCATCGTATGAAGTTAACACAAATGTATTAACTTGCCCCACAGGACTTGCAGAGACGAGAGGTGACACCTTGTACAAGCAGGAAATCTGGGATATTGAGGGGAGAAAGGAATCTTGGGGAAATAAATGCATTTGTAACTAGTCAGTAGGGATGAGGCTCTACTCACCTCACCTTACCTTACCTTACCTTGCAGGGGACTTGGGAGGCTTTGTTATTAGGCTTAGGAATTGCTGTGCAAACACAATGAAAAAAGAGTCTTAAATTTGGTTTATTAAAAATTAAGGGAATAACATGTTATTAGAATAATTGTACAAATTACTGTCATTGCAAAAGTGCTTTTATGTATGGATATACCAGTTGGGAATAATTACAGTCAGACTATACGCAGCTAATACAAGAAAACCACACTCCCTTTTCCAGTTTATCTTCTTCTTGGTTATGAATTTGTTGTGTGAATCATCTAATTAGAGCATTTCTATAAGAAAAACCTCATTTGATGGAAGAGAGCTTTGAAGCAAAGACAAAATATTATAATAATAATAATAATGCTCATTGTTTTCTAATATTTTGAGTTTTTACAAGTCATAGTACTTGTGAAGGACTAGTGGTCTTGTGAGCTGTGAATTGTGATTCTGCTAAGCTACAAAGAGTTCTCTGAGGGACTACTGAAAGGCATTTTGAGTACATGAAGGGTCTTAAAATGTTTTCCTTTCAAGGAATTTAAACTGTCTCTAAAGTGTTTAAGGGGAGATGAAAGGCTCTGTAATGTACTTCTTCACGCTTCATGCTGTCCTACAAGAGATAAATGCCCTGGGGTGGAGCATTTCAGAACTTTGTACATGCTCAACTGTGTCTAATTATTATCCTGGAATCATTTCACAGTTGAGGAGTTTACATTGGAGAGGATGCATCTGCTTGTCACTGTTGCTTTGACAGGTCCAAATTATAATAAAGTCTTTCCTCCAGAGTTAAAAATAACCACTTTTCAGATGGTTTTTGCTTAGAAGTCTCAACGGTGCAGGAGAGCACACGCAGTAGAGCAGCATATAGACCTTTTAACCATGAGTGTCTGCAGAAGCTGGAAAGCTGTGGACATCCCATGTGTGCTTGGGCATTACCTGTGTGGTGAGACCTGGACGCTGCCTTGAGCAGGAACGGGACTGTGGGGCACGTACACTAAAACCTGTGTCAGGACCATAGTATCCCTTGTAGCGGGATTTCACAGACTTGTTGAAATGTTGGTGGGAAGGGACCTCTGGATGTCTCTAATCTAACCTCCACCTCAAAACAGGGCTGTAGCCTACACTGGATTGAGTCAACCATGGCTCTGTCTGGCTGAATCTTGAACACCTCCAAGGACGGAGATGCCACAGCCTGTCTGGTGTTCCGGTGTTCCAGTCCTCTAGTGAAGAAGTTTTTCCTAGTGTTCAGTCTAACCCCCAAGTCACAGCTTGTGGACACTGCTTTGATCACTGTTGCTACTGAGAAGGATTTGGCTCCATCATCTTTTGCATAGCTTGTGGACTGCTATTAGGTCCTGTCTTAACTTCATCATCATTACTCAGCAAGCCTGATGCCGTCAGGCTCTCCTCACAGAAGTGCTCTAGGCCCTGAGTGTTTTAGCAGTTCACCTGCTGGATCCTGTCCAGCTTCTCCACGTCCCTCTTGAATTGGAGGCTCAAACAGGTGCAGTCTCACCAGCACCAACTAGAAGGGATGATAACTTCCCTTGATCTCCTGCATTACGAGGAGTCGTTTGCCTCATTTGTGGTGAGAGGGAACTGTCATCTCCTATTTAAGCTGGCTTTCAAGATAACCCATGCGTCGTTCTCAGTAGGGCTGCTCTTCAACCAGTTGGTTCCCAGCCTGAACTGGCACATGGGGTTATTCCAGCTCGATGCAGTACTTCACATGTCTCTGCTAAACTTCATGAGGTTTCTGTTGGCCTCAAGTTTCCCCAGGTCCTGCTGGATTGAAGCAGTGGTGCTCGGCATGCCAACCACCCCACCAGCAGATTTTGTGTTATCTGCAAATCTGCAGAGAGTGCCTTCTGCCTCTTGTTCAGGCTTTTCAGATTCCCTTTTCATGAGGAGACAGGACACAGTCTTGGTCTGGGGGATCTATGGACTAGACATCTTCTGGCACCTCTTTCCGTGCTTTCACACACCCGCCTCTCAGGCAAAGCTGGTTTAAGCAGTCCCTGCTGCAGCCTGGCCCCCGGCTGCTCCATCCCTCCTTTTCCATTCCCTGGTTCCACTGACACCAGTGTTTGGGGCAGGGTGGCAAACCAGACTGGTGGGCAGATGTGGGATACACGCAGCCATCACAGATATTTTTATACCGGCTACAATTTTTTTGCTGCGAAGCAAAGCTTCCTCAGACAGCGGAGCTGTAAGCAGAGCTGGTCTGTTTTCGGCTCCGGGTGACAATGCTTTGCCTCCCGCCGCTGCTCCCCGCAAAGCGCCGGGCGGTGACGGTCCCCCTTGCTGTGCCGGCCTGGTGTGTGCGGGGACGCGATGTTTTTACGCCACTCCATCCAGGACAGCCGAGGCTGCTAGGAGCGGGCAGCACACATGGCCGCAGGCGGCTCCGCGCGGTGACCTCAGGCAGAGGGGCCGTAACTAACCCCGAGGTGTGTACCGGGCACAGCTGTTTGCAGAGTCAGAGTCTGCTGCTGGCCAAAAAGTACATGCTTTTTTTCGCTGTTGTTGTTTTTTTTTTTTTAAAGTCATGTGCTGCTTTCCTACTAGCGCTGTCCGTTCCGGAGGCCTCTCTCGCAGCAACGTAAACACAGCTACTGTGTGTGCTCCATCAGAGAGAGTGCCGGTCCCTGTAATTGCAGCCTGTAGCTCACAATGAGCAAGCCAATGCCAATAGATATATAATGAGCATTTAAAATGCACTTATTTTGTCATCCAATCACTGACCATCCTCATTGTGTAAATATTTTTTGTTTCCACAACAAAGCGACTTTAAAAGAAATGTTCACCAGGAAGAAAAAAAAAATTGATTCTGCTGATAAAATCAGGACAGTCAAAATGATTAATATGACATTGGGGAAAGTTCGCAAATGAGGCTTAATTTCTGCGGCAAAAAGACCTCGTGGATTCATCAGTGCTTGGTTGTGCCTGGAAATTCAGTGGCAGCTGGAAATTTGATGGTGACCTCTGATAAGCAAGAAAATGGTGAGGGTTTTAATGAATGAATTGAATAAGAAAATAAATAAGCCAGTCTGTGTGGTATTCTTCCTGATATTTGTTTTGCTATTAAGTTCGGTGAATGCGGTTCTCATTGTGTCATGATGATTGTGTTGACAGCACATCACGACATGAACATTGCTGGGAGTTTGGCTGCCGTGGAAGGGGATACATCGCCTTGGACACGCACGGCAGAACGGGGAGGTGACTAATAGGAAGACATTTGGAAGCCTTTGGCGAGGCAACGTCCGAGATCGTAAAGATAGAAAGGGTCCCAGTGAGCATCTCTGTTCTCCTCTGTCGAACTGGCCACAGGACCTAAATGAATTCCTTTCTGTTTAACTTCTTTTTTTTAGGAGAAAAATTTAGTCTTGATTTACGTCTAGAAAATGGGGATGGGGAAAGGGGACTTTAACCACAAACTTTGGGAAAGTTGCACTCATGGTTGATTACTTGCCTTGCTAAATTGTGCAGTCTGTTCTTAGCCTCGGTTTATTAATTTGCAGTGTTTATTCCCTGGCTGTTGTACCTTTGCTGTGAGGTTTAGGAGCATTTGTTATGAAATGTTGATTTCCCATGTGAGTATTTATAGGCTATGTTTGAGTCACCTGTTAATCTTCCTCTGGGTAAAACCAAACTAAGCTCCTTGTTTCTTTCACTATAAGGCACATTTTCAAGACCTTATTCATTCTCAGTTTTTCCAGTTCGGTGTCCTCCTTCTGGGTTGTAACACCAAGACTACATTCATACTCCTGGTGGTAACCATCGCCCGAACTGCTGGCCACCAGCTGCTCCCCGAGGTGCTGTTCAGTAGAGGCCAATGGGAACCCATCTCGGCTGGTCTTCCTCTGAAAAGTGGACCTGCACAGGATGGATGAGGAGACCTCAGGGGTCAGTGGGCTACCCAGGAGAGCCTGCACTTGCCGCTGGAAGCTGTCCCAAACCCAGGCAAAGGCATAGTAGTGATTTTCCAGCTTTTAGAACAATAAGGGCTGTATAAAACCTGTTCCTTTCTTCATTCAGAACATTGCAGTTGGTTACAACCTTGGGTTTTCAGACCTTTCTTGTTTCTGGTGCCTTCAGTGTTTTCCAGGGAAGGTAGAGCAAATTAACCAGTCACAGTGCAGCCAACTTTTCTTGGTTATCTTGCAGAGCCTACTTAAATATAGTTCCCCCAGGGATCCCCAAGTCAGAGGCTGGAAACCTGTGAGCTAAAATAAACACAGAGGCAACACAAAAGGCACCATGCTGATTTTTTTTTCTTAAAGCATATTCAGTGATTGGGTGATCATCCCAGTAAGTCTTCCCAAGTCTCTGCAGCTCATTTCAGATCCCTGCAGTTCATCCGGACAGGCTGCAACTCAATGGCCCATGCATCAGGAGAGAGTTGCAGTAATCCCTGAATAACCTTGACTAATGCCATAATGAGCTAATGGCAGCTTTTGGAAGCTCTTCAGCACAGTATAATGTTCGACATTGATCCTTTAACTAAGTTTATTTTGGGCTTCATGAACACAAAATTGCTTATCTGATGTAGAAGCTCCTGTTAGACTTTTCAGAAGCAATTCAGATGTTTGTGGTGGAATTCATAAAGGTATAGAGATGTTTTGCTTCCTTTGAATTTGGTGGGAGTTAAGCGCTTAATTACTTTTACCGATCTGAGCTTTTACTTAGCCATCTCTGCAGTGTTATAATGCTCCCACGCTCACATCCCTTTGCCCCTTGACTAATGGAAACACTTTTTTTTTCCAGAAAGGGAACAGAATGTGTGATTGTATCTCAGTCACTTCAGTGCAAAGTCTACTAGGTTGGCTCTAAGTGCCGAGAAGCTGATCTAAACCTCTTGACTCTCCAGCAAAACAGATGAAGGGCATGCATGTTTTCCACTCAGCGCTTAGCTAAAGGGATTGTAATGACCAGTGAAGCAGCAGAATGAACTTTTGGGGCCATAACATCTTAAACTGAAAGTGCAGATATTAATACTTGGCTTGAAGGTTTTGTGTTTGGGTTTTTTTGTGTGTGTGTTGGTTTTTTTTTTAGTCAAAAGGACTTACATACTTAAAAATATTGTTCCTTTTTATGCCGGTTTGAACTCACTGGCACGGTACTTTTTTGCCCAGGTACAAATATCCACAGGAAAAGATACTTATTTTTAAAGTACTTTTTCACACAAAAAGTATCCTAAGGTCTCTTCATAGCATTACCTCAAGTAGAAAAATCCATCAAACAAAATATTCACTCAATCCCTTTTAATCATGTGAGCAAAGCATTTTACCGGGGCCAGTTGGACAAGCATCTAAAAAGAGAGATGAAGAGCAATCAGCACAGCAGAGGGAAAGAAATGACTTTCATCTGGGAGGGAGCAGGAGAGCAAAGGGAGGTTTGGGTGTGAAAACTGAGGTGGAGAAGATTTCTTCACTGAGGGCCTGTGTTAGGGA
>NW_008825100.1:4049996-4051887 GCF_000699105.1 Pygoscelis adeliae
AGAGCAGATTCTGGGTAATCAAGGGAGCCCCAGAGGGGAGCAGAGGAGGACTTGGTCTGTGTGATCTAGTGGATTTTGAAGATCAGGAGAGGGTATCTGATGCTGTGATGCAGACTTCCACGCTGGGGGAAGAGCAGGACTTAGACCAGAAAAGGGCTGAGATTTCTCTTAGGAGAGGTAGACAAAGAACAAAGACGTCTTTTTTTTCCATCAGATTTGGCTAAGAAACAGATGGGAGGGACAGGAAGATTCAGAAGACAGAGCTGCTGGCAGAGTCTCTGCAAAATTAAGTAGCAGATCTCACCTTATTTTCTACATTCAGCAACAGGCCAGAGAAGAAATGAATGGGATTATTTTAAAGTCATTTTCCCTCCAACACATTTACTTTCTGGAAAGATAGTAAAGAAAATATTGACATGCCAGACTTGATGGGATCCTTTGTTTCGTACGGTGTGGTCATTTACTCTTACATTGGACTACATATTTCTCCAGTCAGTGCAGCAAAATACTCAAACTGTGGAAGGATATTTACTGTTTAGAGAAGTCCTTGGACACCTCAGCAAACTTTGTCTTGTTTCTCTGTCCAAGAGCTATATATAGACATTGCTCAATCAAGGTCTGAGCAGCTGCTGCTGCTGCTCAGATGTTGTGTGAGCGAGCTAAATATTTTTAAGAGTATAAAAAAGTGACAAGATAACTCCAGCCATTTTGCTTTGAAAGAACCAGGTGTCTGTCTAGCTGCATAGTAACAGAGGAAAGAGAAACTACCTTAAAGGCACATTTATCTGTGCTATTTCTTAGTCTGAATCTAACAGAGACTGGCAGATATAAATAATGCATCTTGAAAACTTTAAGACTCATAACACCTCTGTGAAGCTACTTAGTTACCCTTCAGGTTAGCTGGTTCTTCAGCTCATGACACATCAGGATATACTGCCAATGCCTATAGTTATACTGCATCTGACCCTCTAGGGCGTGACCTAATGATGCTCTATAGGTGCTATGACAATATAAATATTCTATAACCATAGCAGGATAATAAAAATTTCACCAGCTATCTTGGCTGTGAAATATGGCAGTACATAATGGTATATGCCGATAGCAGTGAGTAAACTGCCTTTTTCTCAGTTGAAATTTGACCAGGAAGCTTGCAGGTAGGAAGGCTTCTCCTGCAAAACCAACTGGAAGATTTTTAATGACTCGGAGTAATTAGGGTCTGTTTCCATTTCTGCCGATGGATAGACAATAGGACCAAACGGGGAACCCCCTCCACCATTTTGCTCCCCTCCCCAAACTGTCAAACATGAGGAGGATTGGTGGGACAGGAAGATGCACAGGGAGCGGGGGGTTAGGAAAATGATGGGTATGAACAGCCTTGTAGGTGAGGATCAGGATCCGTCATTTGGAATGGTAAAGAAACAGATTTCTCCTTACAGAGCAGGGAGTTCGGTTAGGAGAGACAGAGGGTTTTTGGACATGCTGTCATATGGCTAATGGGTTAGGGGCGAGGTTAGTCCCTGACCCTGTCCTCCTGTTCCGACATGTCCTCCGGTAAATTATTGTCTTTCACTCTCCCACCTGGAAAATACCCCCTGACGTAAAGTTCACATTAACATGAAGCACAGGCCAGCCTACGAGACAGGCAGCACGGAGTTAAAACAATCAGCTGTCCTTAATGTAAAAAAACCCAAGGGACTCCAGAGGAACCCGAGCGGTGATTTCACACTCGGCCCCACCGCTGTCAGCCGGAGCTGCCCGGACATCCCCGCGGCCCGACGTGAGGAGGCTCGCTTTTGAAAAACATGGGCAATCGGGGGGACAGACGGCAAGTCCCAGCAGAGCCGGTCCGGAGCTGGGGGTCCCCCCACGCCCCCGGGCCCCGCTGAAGCCG
>NW_008825100.1:4052614-4057056 GCF_000699105.1 Pygoscelis adeliae
CGGTCGCGCCGGGGCCCCGGCCGCGGGGAGCCCGGTGTGCCCAGAAAATAACTCTTCCTGAGAAGTTACGGGCTCTTCTTTTTTTTTTCTTTTTCCCTTCTTTTTAGCGGCTAGTTAGACGACTATCACGCAGTTTTGCTTTATGGCTTTTGCCGGCTTCCCTCTTCTCGGGGGCTTAGGTAGTGCAGTTCAAAGGGAGAAGGTGCGACAGTTGGGGAGCACTGTCAAAAGGCTCTGGAAGACGTCTGTTGGCAAGCTGAGGGGGCACCCAGTTTTCTCGGGACGGGATTTCTTTCTCTTCTTTTTGGGACGATGGGTAAAAAGCTCAGAATTTCACTTTCTGAGCTTGTCTAAACCAGCTTTTTCCTGCCTCCACACAGTCGCGTTTAATTAAATGTGCCTAATTTAAGCACAAGGGCCGCTAAACAATAGTCTGTAACATGTGTAGCACAAACCCGTATTTCCTCCCTCCAAAAGACAGCGAAACAGACGGCTTTGGGAGTTTCCCTTCTGCTGGGTGCTTCTGATTTTTTTTTTTTTTCTGAATATGTAAAGCTGCGCTCTGAGCTGGTGTCAATTGCTGCTGCTCTGCTGAAATGCGATTTTGTTGAGTTGCAACAGTGGAGAACCTGGCTGTGGCCCAAGAGCCTTGCTTTCAAAATGTACCCCCAAATAACTACTGTTGAGAGAACATCGAGTTTGTCCGGCGAAGCACTTCAAACACAGATAATACTTCCCTTTCAAGGAGACACGCAATCTTAACTATTCCTGCTCCCTATCGGTGTATTTGCAAAGGAATTTTTTTGACTGAACAATAATTTCCCATTATCAAATGGTACAATACTGTGAGATTCTTGCTTTCTGGCAGCTTCCCTGTTTCTTCATACAAGGTGCTTCACTTCCTTCCTCTACCCCAGTAAGTCTATTTTGCCACATACACGTTGTTAAAAGTAGTGTTCTCTTGCTTTGTGCTTGCGAGCCTGATTAGTTGAGGACAGTGAGATTGGTAGTAGCAGATGAGCCTCAGCATTGGTACTTGTGCGTATGGTCTCTGTGTTAGAGAGCATTTACAGTGCTCAGGTTGCTTCATTAACACCATGGATTTGTAGCACCAGAGTGCTACAAGATCATCAAGTGTGGATCAGGCTCGAGCCCACAATTCAAATTCCTTGGAATTGGACAAAAAACATATTAGATTATTTCTCCTGACTTGAATGCTAGCTGGGGGAATAAAGGATACCTGATCTGGCAGAAAGGCTGCTAGTATGAAGGTAACCTGTCAGTGTTTTAGGGACAAACTTCAGCTTTAAGGAGTATCTGCCACTGTGACCGTGGTGGTTTTGATCTGGGATTAAAAGCCCTAAAACCAGTTTTATGGCAGCAATGGCCTCAGGTGTTTCAGGGGAGGTCAGTTGAATAAAATCCTTGTTTTTTTGTAGGGACCTCTAATTCTGGCCAATTCACTCACCATGGGAATGTGTCAAGATTCTAGAGGGGCATTCTTCTGCTGAGCGGTGCCTTTCTGAAGGCTCTCCATACACACTTGTAGCGACTTTGTGGAGGAAGCTGAAATAGTACAATCCTTGAAGTAGCTGTAGGAAAAGTCTGTATCAATTATACTTTGCAGAGATCAAAGGCTTCGTGCGTATCTGGGACATCTGTGGAAATTCTGCCATACCTCAGTGGTATTTGTAGTTATAGCAAGACAATACTACAGAAAAATCCTCTTAAATCTTCATTCATTTTTATGGAAACCCTGTATGCATTGCATTCTCTGTTCTGCCAGATAGCTGAACTGTCTCAAATAACTTTCTCCCTTCCCAGGTAAATAGACTAAACCTTGGTTAAGACCAGAACTGTAAAGCTTTAGCATAAAGGTGAAACTTGGGAGGGTTTTAAGGGTTTCCACCTTTTTTTTTTTTTAAGGATGGGAACTGTTGTAAAAGTCTGCTTTTTCCGAAACTTGATTTGCAACTCCTGAGTGAAGAGGGCTGAACAAATACTGTGATGTCTATAGCTTAGAAATTCTTTTAAGCCCTGATCTGTTGTTCACAACCTTCTAAGTTCCAAACACTTTTAATAAGGTGAAATATTTTAGAAGAGCTTCATCCAAAGCCAGATACCACTGGCCATTAGTTCAAATGCTATAGAAATAAAAAAGTGATTAACTTGTGTGGCTTCATCAGTGCTTTAATATGGTGAAGCTTTCCAGAAACCAAATCGTGGATTCCTCCATGCTTGCAGTCTTCAGCGATCAGACAGCTGTTCCAGCAAGTGTAGGGGTGTTAAGAACCTGATGTGAAATACGATATTTGAATTTCAACCTCCCCTTGCCTAAATTTCTCAACTGTTTCGGCTGAATAGGTGTACAAATTCCTCACCCTTAACTGTTAAACCTGGGCCAGATTTTGTGTGCTGTTTTTTTGCAGAACTGCAGAAGCTTTCAGGCTTCAGAGTTTTTGATCTGTTCTCATCTGTAAAGCAACATGCATTCCAATAGCGTTGTGCAGACGAGCGCCTTAAGAGCAAATGTTGGCATCCGGGGTGAGTGAGATGACTCTGTGGAGCAGTATCAGATCCTGCGTGTGTGTGGAGCAATGCTATCTATTTCAGAAATCTACTGCAGGCATTTCTGTCACTTCATTACTGTAATAAATCATCATCACTAAGGAGAAAAAAAAATCCTCTCTATGGCTGCAGTTAGGCAAGAGCTGTGATTACGTCAGTAATGCCAGTAAGCAAATGGGGCTGGATGCCTTTGAGTTGGTGATAATATGGAGCGGGTGGGGTTGGAAGGGAGAATGGAAAGAGAGATGGGTGTTTCTTTTCTCCCGTCTATATCTGAAATGGCACAGTTTGCTCTCTGGCTTTATTTTGCCATAAATAGGAGTACCTGTGTTTAAACCAGGTACTTCAGCAGTTTGCTATAAACTGCTGCACCATTTCACTGATGACCTGGGTAGCCTTCAAGGTTGTGGGTGCTATGAATGAACGCAGGGTAGATCATTAACTGAACAGGAATGGGAAAAATTCTTAATGCTCTTTCCATAGGGAGCATGCCTGTACACGCTGGCATGTTCCTGAATGGTTTTTCTTAAAGTTTTTTCTGTATGCAATTACTGAAAGGAGCAGAACTGCAGCCTCTGCAATGGGGATCTCAAGTCTTCACACATCTGGAGGAAATGGAGGAGAAAAAAAACCCCAAAACTTCTTATTCTGAACTGTCTCTGTGTTCAACATAATACTCCTAATTTGGAAGGATGTTAGTGTCTTAAGTAGGTGGACATAACGATCAGAAATGTTAGTGACATGGGAAAGGCTAATGTGGTTCTTCAGTATCAGACACGCGAAGATAAGGATGCTTATTCCTGACATCTCGTTTTGTACTAATCATTCGGTTGTGCTTTCAGCCTTGTTAATACCTGTTCTGCTTGGGGATTAGTGTGGGTTGGGATCAGTTTGACTGTAAATCAGCAGGCAGGCCAGCATGAACATCTTGTAAAGGAGCCAGAACTGGGACTGTGCACAGGTCCTAGTGAAGCTGCTCCTGAGCACCTGTGTGTGCATTTATGAAGGTAGCCCCATGCTCTCTTAAGAGCTATGCGATTCCTTGGGACCAGGTTTATTAGAGTGAAAGGAGATGTTGTGAGTCAGTCAATCCAGCAGTTCATGCCATCATTTACCTGAATGTCTCCTTTTTACACCAGAGCTGTGTCTGCTCCTCAGACTTGGCTGCTACTTGTAGATGTTTTACTAATCTGATATTCAGCTGTCAAAATAAAGTGCCCTTTCTTGCCTTTTTTTTTTCCTGAAAGGCTTTCGTCTGAGAACCCAAGAACTCTTAAACAAATGTATTTCTGCAAGGATGAAGAATCTATTTTTGATAATTTTTTTCCTCATCAGAAAGACTGCTTAGCTGAAAAGTAAATCTGATTTATGTTTTAAAAACATATTCTATTTTGCTAATGCTGTGTTCTTTTGTGTCTAGTGCTGACATCCTAGAGGCAGAAGTTGCCTTGTTACATTATACAGGCCAAATTCTTTCTTTTTTAGGTGTCATAACTCTGTATTTGTCCAGATACCATCTCCATTATCTCAGAGCATGAGAATCAAATGCAGATTGAGGTGAGAATATTCCGTGACGTCTTTGTAACTAAACGTGAGTGAATTGTATGTTGCAGAGATGTCCTTGCACTGCCGATCTTCAAGCAGGAAGAACCGCAGCTGTCTCCTGAGAATGATGCCAAACTGCCTCCCTTTCAGTACGTCCTCTGCACAGCCACGTCACCTGCTGTGAAACTGCATGAAGAAACCCTGACCTACCTCAACCAAGGTAGAGTTTGTACTACACTGAAGGAGGGCATATTTCCTGGGAACAAGCCATGAGAGAGAGATTGAATCCTATACTTGTTCCTTACCGGGAGGGCAGCAGGATGGGGAAA
>NW_008825100.1:4057073-4100908 GCF_000699105.1 Pygoscelis adeliae
AGAGATGGGGAAGGGGATGGAGGAAAAGAGGAATATTTAATTTTTCACATTTATATATCAGATTGTCAACTGATATAAAATAATGAAGTACCATTGATTTAACTGTTGACTTAAAGCAGCATTATAGCATGCAGAGTTTCCTGTGGCCAGGTACTGGCTTGATCTCAGCCAATTTAAACTGCAGCCTCCTACCTTCATCTTAAAAGACCAGATTAATTAAGCTGATTGGCAAACTTTGGGTTGGGGAGGGCTCTTAACGTTGCAAGTCTCCAAGTGCTGCTGGAGGGCATTGCCAGAGGATGAGCTAGCAAGTATCCAAGGGCTCCTAGGTGGTCTGGGCAGTGTGACGTTGCTCCCACTGTCTGGGTGATGTGGCTCTGCTCAGTCCCTAATTTGACAAGTTGGTGGCGTTCAGGGCAGCAAGATCCTCTAACTGACCTCATAGGCTAATTTTTACTCCTGGCTAAACAAGCACCATGTGTTTCCCTGGGCTTTTTTTTCCCCTTTGGCAGAATTTGTGCAGACACATCTGTCCTGCATGTGGGTCCTGGAGGGATCAGGCTTCTCCAGGCACAGATCATGCTAAAACTTACTACGCTTATTTTCTGCCGGGTTGTAAACAAGGGCATTGGTCTAGCAACAAGGTGAAGGCTGTCTGCCCTATGTTACTGAGATCCTGTCCTGCTTCAGGACACTGCCTCAGCTCTTCAAGCTTTGTGCACTGAGCGTGAAGCTCACTCAGGTGCTGCTCCTCTGGCTATGTTTCTCTCAATGTTTGTACAAAGCAGAGCTCTGACCTCCTTTGGGCTCTGACCTCAGGTGTGTCTGGCTGCTGGATCTGTGTTGCTAACTGGTAGACCCATGGAGCCCCCCTAGGAAGATCAGCCAAGTGCTGCAGGCTCTATCCAAGGAGCCAGATGTTTCCTGTCGCATAAGCTGGCACTGTGCTGTCTCGCAGATCAAAAGATTCTTGAGATTTGTGACTGTCTTCCCAGTTTATCCATCCAAATACAGCAGACCCCAGGAGGTGATACGGGGCATATCAAGGGTGAGATGGAGATGAATCTTCATGTGAAACACTGAATTCTTTCCTGTTTCGGAGTAAAAGATTTACTGTTGTGAAAAGCAGTTGATGGCCAAATATTTTAGCATACATGAGGCAGTGCCTGCTTTTTTACCTCGGTAGGGCAAAAGTTAGACAACTCTTTACACAATACCATGAGTTTTAAGAAACTGTGTGACTAAAGCAGTCCAGGTTTTCCTATGTAAAGTAAGACTGTTACTGCCTTTGCAGACAGACCATGTTGTGTTAGGCTTTCTCCTGCTTACTATCACAAGGAGTTGTCTCCTGCTCCATCTTGACACAGTACTGACCTGTTTCCTTGGCAGACCACCAGTGCTCGTATCTTCTGCATCTCTTTCATCCGTCAAGGGGGAAGGTGGGATGTGTCCTTGCAGAATACACCCTGGGGAGCATAAGGCTGGACAGGCCTGGAGGAACAAAGCAGGGATGAAGCTGGCAGGAGCTGTGCAATTTGTGCAGACACATCTGTCCTGCATGTGGGTCCTGGAGGGATCAGGCTTCTCCAGGCACAGATCATGCTAAAACTTACTACACTTATTTTCTGCCGGGTTGTAAACAAGGGCATTGGTCTAGCAACAAGGTGAAGGCTGTCTGCCCTATGTTACTGAGATCCTGTCCTGCTTCAGGACACTGCCTCAGCTCAACAAGCTTTGTGCACTGAGCGTGAAGCTCAATCAGGTGCTCCTCTGGCTATGTTTCTCTCAATGTTTGTACAAAGCAGAGCTCTGACCTCCTTTGGGCTCTGACCTCAGGTGTGTCTGGCTGCTGGATCTGTGTTGCTAACTGGTAGACCCATGGAGCCCCCCTAGGAAGATCAGCCAAGTGCTGCAGGCTCTATCCAAGGAGCCAGATGTTTCCTGTCGCATAAGCTGGCACTGTGCTGTCTTGCAGATCAAAAGATTCTTGAGATTTGTGACTGTCTTCCCAGTTTATCCATCCAAATACAGCAGACCCCAGGAGGTGATACGGGGCATATCAAGGGTGAGATGGAGATGAATCTTCATGTGAAACACTGAATTCTTTCCTGTTTCGGAGTAAAAGATTTACTGTTGTGAAAAGCAGTTGATGGCCAAATATTTTAGCATACATGAGGCAGTGCCTGCTTTTTTACCTCGGTAGGGCAAAAGTTAGACAACTCTTTACACAATACCATGAGCTTTAAGAAACTGTGTGACTAAAGCAGTCCAGGTTTTCCTATGTAAAGTAAGACTGTTACTGCCTTTGCAGACAGACCATGTTGTGTTAGGCTTTCTCCTGCTTACTATCACAAGGAGTTGTCTCCTGCTCCATCTTGATACAGTACTGACCTGTTTCCTTGGCAGACCACCAGTGCTCGTATCTTCTGCATCTCTTTCATCCGTCAAGGTGGAAGGTGGGATGTGTCCTTGCAGAATACACCCTGGGGAGCATAAGGCTGGACAGGCCTGGAGGAACAAAGCAGGGATGAAGCTGGCAGGAGCTGTGCAGTGGGGCAGAGTTGGGAAGGGGCTGGGGGAAGAAGTGGGCACTCCTTAGTGCTGTTGGCTTGCCACACTCATGAAAACACCACAACAGAGAGTTTTTGGGGTGATTAGTGGTAAAAGGTGGTGCATCTCCTGACAGTTGAATGGCTCACTGCTTTCTGTTCCTCTTGGCAGGAACTTTGCATCTGGCTGCCACCTTCTCAGGAGCATCCTCACCTCATTTATTTAAGCTCCCAAGCAATTAGTCTTCCTTCTTACACTGAGATGCTCTGGGTTTCCTGAAAAACCTCTTGAAATTCAAGGCTCTCTGTATGTAGATTCCCCCCCCCCCACCTTGAGATCTTGCAACTTACCTATTTTAAAAGCCATTCTGCTCCACTCCAGCAGGTTGCAGGAGTCCACACCATTGGCTGCACTCTTTCTCCCGGCATTGACCCTTTCCGGTAGCAAGGGCAGGCCTTGACTGTAAATTTGTCTGACATGTAATCTACCTTGATACTAAGTCCTTTAGACCAAAATTACTTGCCTGTGCTAGTTATGAAAAAGGGACTGGAGTCTGCTCCCATGTGTACATGAGCTGCTGTGAGAAACTTGTGTGTTCATTGAAGGTAACTACAGATATGGGGGAAGAGGATTCTGGACACACCTTTCAGCCAGCTGTGGTCAGAGCTGGGGAGTCTAATCTCTGTTGGTGGGATATCAGTGAGGACATTGTCTGGGGTTAAAAAGAGATGAGGATTTGTCTTGCAATTCCAGGCCAGAGAATCAATTTGAATTGGCAGGTAACCTCCTATTGCACTTAGAGGTTTCTGTTTAGAGACTTCTGCATAAAAGGGTATTTGGTCTTTTTCATGACATCTGTGTCAAAAGCATGTTCCTCATGCATTGACCTTCTGGAATAAAAAATTGGAGGTGTGTCTGTTTAAAAGCAAAAATAGAAGTGCTTGAGTCAAACACTCTCTTCCTTTCAGCGACACTTCTCTGTGGGAACCACTTTTTTATTCTTGAGCTATATAGTTTCCCAGCAGGTACCTGTTGTGTAGGTATTTTCTCATCCCTTTTCTAAAATCAGAGGAGGGTGCTGCAACTCTTTACTTTGACCTGCTCAACACAAGGCAGGGAATCCCACACTGGTCTCAATTGTCCTGCCTGAGCTAGAGCTAAGTGCAGGTTAAAGGTTCTGACAGAAAACTAATACCCTTAATAGACTTATGTTGTATGAGCCTGAGGAGGTATGTGAAGGGGACCTGAAGGCAGCCCAGGTCTCTGGAGCCAATACTCACGGCATGGCAGAAGAGCTGACTGACTCCAGAGCACTGTGACCCAGCTGCAGTGCCATAGCCATCTCACAAAGCAATTTAGACCATTCCGTACACCTTATTGCCTTACGCAGCCTATAAGCAAAGGGACACCTCTTGCACCTTACCCTCTTTCTGTGCTTATCGTGGTTTGGCCAAACACTGTTACATAAAACTTCCCTTCTTCCTTGTATGCTTGAGTTTTGTGATGGATTACTTTAGCAAATGGGTAACTTCATTAATGGATGTGCCTCCACCCTGTCGGTGCTGGTGAGAGCTTCAGTCATAGCTAGCTCCTAGTTAGGCAGATGCAAAACCACAGTGGCTGTCCCTGCTTCAACAAAGCAATTCACATCCAATGTGGTTACTTACCTAAATCGTGAGGACTGGGTTTGGGGTTTTCTGCTTGCTGGGTGACTCTTGCCACTTGCTGTCCAAATGTTTGTTCCTGACTCGAGCTCTTCACCACTCAGCAACTGACCTTTTGTCACCGTGAAGCAGCTCTGCTCCGTGCCCTGAAACACTGACTCCACGCATGACTGGTTCAATGGAGGTTGGTGAGTGGACCAGCTCAGGAGGTAGTCCATGCACAGAACTGGATAGCAGAAAGGTCAGGTCTGACAGAGCTATGGAGTGGGGAAAGCTGGAAGAACTGGGTAGCAAATTGAAGGCCAAGTTGCATAGCAGAGATAGAAGAGGAACCAGTTGAGAGATTCAGGAGAGATCTTGAATGGGTTTCATATGGGCTAGGAAGAAGGGCTGTCCAGTGGCTGTGTTTGTGTACAAACAGGAGAGGGGTGGGAGAGAGCTCCAGGCTTGTGGAGCATGACTGCTCATAAGCCTTGCTTCTTGCTGGATAGACCCAGAGAGATGGTTAGTGGCATTGAGGAGGAAGAGGTTTTCAGCCTGGGCTCTCCACAAGGGTGAAGGAGGAAGCTGAGAGGACTCCTGAGCTGGAGACCAGTGTTTTCAGCAACGGCGGGGAAGCATTTGTGAGGGAGCATAAGGGAGTGAGTTTAGCTGTTGTGTTAAGTTGACTTGGGGACATTCAGCAGTGGCAGGCTCCCAAGCTTGTCTGCTCCAGTTTGAAACCGTGAGTGCTCGCTGACCGCAGCTCTAGAACCAGCCTGTAAATGAAGTAACTAGAGTCAAATCCTTAGCTTGGTTTCCAAAGACTGACTCATTACACTTGTCCTTCCCGATATCTTCCCCCCCGCCTTCCCACATGCCTTGGGAAACTGGAGCCAGAGCCCCGTTAGCCGGAATTGAACATCATCTTAGTTTGCTAATCCTTAGGGTAGTTCCTATATTGAGATACCTTTACTGCACCTCAGGAGAATTACTCATCCGATGGGACAAAGTATAGACTTATTAGTATGGTGTCTTAACATCACTCCACCTTCAGTCCACAAAACTGGTAAAGGTGCTGTGTCCTCACATTAGGAGCTGCTGCTGGCATCGCTCCTTTGGTCAGGGATCGCATCTGTCAACAGAGCTACACTGTCCAGAAGTCTGCAGTACAAACATCGCCTAACGCTTTTGGAACTAGCCCGCCTTTTAGCACTATTTCAGTGTCTCTTGTGGATAGGGATTTTCAGACAAACAATCAACCAGCAACCATATTACAAACCACTGCTTTAGCAAGAGGACTTGATGCAGTTGCATATTCCATGGTCTGCAGTCATATGGGGTGTGGTTTGACCATGGCTGGTTGAAACTAGATTCAAACACAGACAGAAATGGGAGCAATGAAGGTGGTTCTAGAAATTGCACCAGGAGGAATGTGGAGGAAACAAGCACTGTGCAGTAGATCTGAATGCTAATAAATGTGAGGAAATAAAATCATTCCTTTAAAAAACAAAACAAAAAGCCAAAAAACACAAAAACCTGAAAGTCATTGCCCAGGGGAATCGGCTCGTAGTGCCAGAACCACATGTGGACTGCGAGCTATTCAAGTCATGATTTTGTTTCATGACCAGCATTGGGTTGGCTCAGAGCCTCAGATCTAAATTACTCTAAATAGAGGGTGGTTAAGGTTGATGGCAGGAGGTCACTGGGAGCAGGCTGTGTGACAAATCCAGCCCTGTCCTCCAGTGGTACTTCAGAGTAACTGGCCATCACCTGCCTGTAAAGTTTTCCTGGGCTCTGTTCAGCTCTCCAGAACTGCGGTATGGCACTTGTGGTTCTTAGCCATGTGAGGATTTTAGTGTACAGCTGGTTAGGGTTAGGAAGGCTGGCCATCTCTGCTTTACAGTGTCTTCCAGGAGTCATCTTTATTGCCAGCCCTAGACAGTTCAGAAAACAAACAAGCCAAAAACCCAAACCATGAGAGAAAACCACTAACATCTGAGAAGACCTGTGATGGTATTGGGAGCGTTGCTGTAGAGGTGCATAAGCAACAAATGCCTCATGAAGCTAAAGATGGACTTAGTTTGAGTCTGGGTCACACCTAAATGAAAGCCCTAAATTTCAGCCCTTAGGTGCAAAGGCATGTATCCAGGTTCAAGACACGTGTGCATAAACTGTTACACTTTAAACTGTGCTGTGTTTAAAATCTGCTGGGTGTTGTCCTGCCTCAGCTTACTGCAGACCTGTCTTGGTTTCTCCTCCAAAGGTTTCTCCACCAAGGTTTCTCCTTGGTGCAGAAAGCACTGAGCAACGAGCAGCTGAAGAGGACATCTTGAAAATGATTGCTAATTGCTTGGGTAGGAGATGAAATAGCTTGCAACAGAAGGCAAAAGAGAACCTTTGACGCCCTTAAAAAGTCTAGAGTTAAAATTCAGTTGTCCGATCTTCTACAGTCAGAAAACCCAGTTTTAAACACAGAGATTTACAGTAAATGAAAAAAGCTGTTTTGTATTGACGTTAACTTACACGTAATTGAGTTTTTATGGGGTCACAACTATCTGAATGTTTGTAGTTTTCCTGGAACAATTCTTTATTTGCCTAAATGAAGTGTAGAGAAGGCTGAGTGACCAGTTCTGCCTGGGTGTGCTTCTGGTTTAATTATAGCTCTGTTTGTGGGGATATTTTTGCTTTGTCCCATGCTAAGAACTGCCTCTTTTCCTAACAATCACTGCCGTTACTGACCAGGCCCTGGGTATTTCAAGGAGCTCTGCTGCTGGCGGCCTCTCCTGTGTGAACACGTGCTCCACCCTTGCCTGAGATCACAAGCACAACAATGACTTTGTGTTGCTGAGACTGTCAATATCAGGTGCTCCCTGGTGCCTGCCCACCTATGCGTCCTTGATCCCTGATCATTGTGGGGTGCCGTACTGCTCCTTGACCCCTTTCCACTCTGTTCCTGGGTTTGGATGGCTTAAAAAAATGGCTAACAAAGCTGGTTTGTCTTTCCCGTTTCTGAGACTGGCTACTTGGTATTTTTGGTTCTTGTGGTGCACCTCTTTGTCTTTGGAGAAGGAATTTGTCTCCTGCCTGACTTTGAAGAGAGCTCTGAGTAGGTTTTGGTGTCTCAGCTGAAGCCATTAATTGTGCTAGCAGCAATTTCCCCATATGTTTGGCAGCTCTGTCTTCACTTGGCAGCCCAGGATAAACAACCCTGTCTCCAAACCACACCATCCCTAAGCTCACTATGAATCTTGCTTCAGATGACAGGGCACCTCTGCATAAGTAGAGCATCTGACTTCTGTTGTCCCTAGGAAGCTAGAATCTCAGTTGTCTTTTAACCAAGAGGCTGTTTTCTATTCTTTCTGTAATCCTTTCTTCTGTTGCTAACATCTGGATAAAATTCAAACGGGATTGTGAACTTGCTGGATTGTAGCCTGTGCACAACTCCTACTGGAAGCCCCTAGACTGCATTTTGTTCTCCCACTTCCATAAATCTTCAGTATCTGTGAAGGAAGGAAGTGCTCAGAAGTTCCTCTGAGAGTAGTGAGAAGTAAGAGAATATCTGTAAGATTTTTTTCCTTATATTCCATGTCACTCTTTTACTTTCCTCCATTATCCATATCTACTTTGAGAATCTTGTAATTATGATAGTGAAATTTTTGCCTGTGTTTTTACAGCATTTGCAGTCTGTATCAATGTACCTATTAATCTGAGAAGATGTAGAAATTCTTCAATTAGCTTTCCTCAACTTGCAGTGTCCTAAAAGATCACGTTTTAGGTAGCAATAAGAAGCTTGGGAAGCCCTGTAGGTTTGACATGATTAGCTGTTTTTATAGGTGTAACGAACGATACCTTCTTTCTAAAGAGGCTGGGAAAAAAATGCCTTTTTTCCCTTTGCTTCCTACCAAGCATTTATTATGTGTTCCTGAAACTAGCCATCAAGTACTTAAGCAGTGAGATTCCTCTTGTCCTAGCTCGGTGCCACATTTGTGACCTGTGTGGAAGGTACAGTTTGCTTTGATGGGACAGTTGTCAATCACATCTTCTTCCCTGCTCTGTGGTAGGCTCTAACGGAGTAGCCAGGTGCGGGAGTGGGACTTGCTTTCTCCCAGTTTCTTACTGCGGAAACGTGGTGAAGGAAGTGACTTACCTGAGGGCATCTGAGGGAGCTGCTGGGGGGGGTCAGGAGTCGTACTCAGCTCCCCTGCATTGCTCTTCAGCACCCTCACCCAGGACCATTCTTCTTAGTTATCTGAAACTCAAGTAAATATTACACACAAAGCTACTCTTACAGAGCTATAAAACCTGTTGTCCAAATTGACTTAGAACAGGTTGAAACCAGAAAAAGCCTGTATTTTTTACTTACACAGGGGGTGCTGAGGTTTTCTGAGCTGGACAGATGTGACTAAGATAGTCCTAGGTGTTTCAAGTACATGCTAGAGAAGTGGAAATACAGGAAGAAATTATTTTCATAGGGCAGATATTTTTTCAGCTTTCCAGCAGAAGTCCATAATTCCTTCACTGATTAATTTGTATTAAATCAAAGTTTATACCATGAAAAGTTTATACATTAGATTAGGTGGGGTTCAACAAAGTGGATGAGGCCTATGCGAGAGAAGCCCAGGTGCTCACAGTGAACTTGGCAACTGGGAGTGTTTCTGTGTCTACTGGCTGGTTTTGTGTCCTTGATTCAAAGTTAGACTGTAGTCTTGGAGGAATTAAATGTACATCCCTCTCTTTTGAGTGGAAACCAGTGTAAATGAGTGTTTCTGTTAGTGCCTGTTAGCTATGAAAACAAAGCTACTCTTACAGAGCTATAAAACCTGTTGTCCAAATTGACTTAGAACAGGTTGAAACCAGAAAAAGCCTGTATTTTTTACTTACACGGGGGTGCTGAGGTTTTCTGAGCTGGACAGATGTGACTAAGATAGTCCTAGGTGTTTCAAGTACATGCTAGAGAAGTGGAAATACAGGAAGAAATTATTTTCATAGGGCAGATATTTTTTCAGCTTTCCAGCAGAAGTCCATAATTCCTTCACTGATTAATTTGTATTAAATCAAAGTTTATACCATGAAAAGTTTATACATTAGATTAGGTGGGGTTCAACAAAGTGGATGAGGCCTATGCGAGAGAAGCCCAGGTGCTCACAGTGAACTTGGCAACTGGGAGTGTTTCTGTGTCTACTGGCTGGTTTTGTGTCCTTGATTCAAAGTTAGACTGTAGTCTTGGAGGAATTAAATGTACATCCCTCTCTTTTGAGTGGAAACCAGTGTAAATGAGTGTTTCTGTTAGTGCCTGTTAGCTATGAAATGTCACCACTGTGAAATAGACCATCTTCAAAAGTCTGGGAAGAGTAGGGCTCAGCCAAATGTTCACATAGTAAATGAGCACTGACATTTTCCTCCAGCAAACTTGGCTCCGAGGCATGTGTTTGGCTTTCCCACAAGAAAGAGGTAGGGAAAGAATGGGACAAAGAAACACCCTCGAGTTGGGGGCGGATTGTAAAAGGAGGAAAAACATAGGAAGAGACATGATGACAGTGTAACTCTATGCTGTGGTAGTAGAATTAGTAGTTGAATTGGTCTGCTGTGTTCCTGTAGTCTTGCTACCCTGGTGGTAGTGGCAGGTAGGGCAGGTATCCTCAGTACTGCACTCAGATGGGTACTGGAACACAGTGGAGCTAAGATAGCTTTGCTGCAAAGGGAAACAGTCAGGAGGCAGGTGAAGGGCAAGGCTGTGAATCCTAAAGCAAGGCATGTGTAAATTGTGATTCTTATTGCCACGGTATAAGCAAGTTCAGAAGGAGACTGTACAGAAGAGGAGTTTGTTTGCATTGGTCATGACTGGGCAGCTTGATATGGATATCATCTGGACACTGAATACCAGAAACTGGGAAGTTATGGCCAGGAAAGGGTGGGCTGTGTCCACCCTGCTCCATCCCTGGGTGCTTATAACTGCGTGTTGTGTTGAAGATGAGATGTGGGGCAAGATGGGCTACTGAGTCAGGATGACTCTTGTGTTCCTTCTGCATTTCCTGGCCCACAGTTGTCCTCCTTTGCAGGATTTTCATGTTCCTATCATAGTGGGAGCTTTCAGGGTGGCCTATTGTGTAGCTGGTGCATTCATAATATCCACTGGATAAACATCTCCTACAGCATCTTGTCAAATGAGGCAGCAGTAAGCAACTGCAGAATGTCCACTGCCGTTTCTGGCCTGGGGAGGGAGAATTCTGACCTTGTTCCTTGTCCTGCAGAGTGTCTGCACACGGGACACTTCAGCAAGTCTTATACTAAGTTTTATTTTTGCTTTTGTCTGGCTAAAATGGTGTGGGAAATCAAGCATGCAAGTTCAGACGCCAGCTCTGTCACTCTTCCCTGTGGGTTCCTTAATCTTTCTTGTCAGAAAAATCTCTGTGTGCCTGATGCCCTGAACAGCATTTGGCTGTTTCAAAGGTGATCCTCCTGCCTGCTGGATGTGCTTTGGTTTAGGAGGATAAATGCTTTCTTTTTTTTTTTCCTCCCCCTCCTTCTGTGTGCTGCATTCGACTGTCAGCATTCCTTTGCCTTTATCTGTACGCTATTTAGGATGTCCATATAAAGTTGCTAAATGGAATTTTTATTGGCCAGCTTGGCTTAATAATCAAACAGTTTCCAGGCTGGTTCTGTCTAGTGCTGTGTGGATCCATTCTGAGAAAGAGGACTCGCAGTTGTTTGTTTTGGTTTTTTTTTTTCTTTCCACCAACTTTTGTTGGGGATATTGCTTAGTATAAGGTTAGGGTTTAATTAATTGTTGGAAAAACATGCAGACTGCTTGGCTAGATTAAGTAAGGCCTGAGTCATATTGGTCTGGAACATAAGCATCCTAATTGGAAATTAGTATATCGTATTGGTGTATTGTGCAGAAAACCACAAAATGCGTGGTGCAAGTGGCCCTTGAAACGTAACACCAAAACAAAAAAAAAGCAAGCAGGATATTGTGGTTGTGTAGCAAATAATCTTTGAACAAAATGTAACTTTGAGCTTGAAATAATGATAATCTTCTATAATCAGAAGTTGCCTAGAATTCCTGATGGCTGACTAAATTCCAGCAACGGAAATCAGTTAAACGGTTATAGCTTGTACCTTTTGAGCGTGTGAAAGTGTTCCCATGTTCAACTAAATTATTTTTCATCCGTAGTGAATGGTTGACTTTCAGTTCTTTTGTCCCCAAACTAAGTGGTCATGCCTCCATTTAATGTGCATTAATTACCGAAGACAATAAAAGTTTAAGTAAAGAGTCTATAAATCCTCTTTAAGATAGATGCAATTGCTTTATGAATCACCAAGCAGGAACTCTCTGGACCTGGGTGGTTACTACTTTGCTGGATACTACTCTTGTTTGTAAAGCAGAGTTGCTCAAACTCTAGCCTAGGAGGAGATTGCATAAATTTGCTGTTGCTCAGGGAATGTCTGCTCAAAATACAAATTACTGTGTATCATCACCCACCCAGGTTTTTATTGGTGCCCCTGAAGCTTTCAGTGAAGCTGGGAGAGAGATTGCGTCTCAGGAATTTAATGTGGTTTTCCAAATATTTATTACCGTTCTGTTCCCTGCCTGAAGTAGGGAAGGAGGGCTGTGGCAAGCTCTGTGCGAGGGGAGCACTGGGTCGCACAGGCAGGCAGGAGGCTGCTTTGGCCTCAGCTATGCTGGGGATTTGCTTGCAAAATGTGTTCTTCATTTCAAGTAGTGAGAGAGATGCTTTAGGTGCCCTTGTATGTATGTGTCCGATATTACAACATGACCAGAGCGCAGCCTGGTTACCAACTTTGAAGCTATCTTGAACCTGTGTTGCCTGTGGTGGTGCAGCTATGGCCAATGTTGAGAGCATGGAAGGAAAAGGGTTTCAGCAAATTGCTGGCCTTTAGCACTGGGTTTGAGACTAATGTTCAGCAATGTTGAATATCCTCCTGGTAAAGGGGGACTGCTGTGAAACTGCCACCGCTGCTCTCCATTGCCACAGATGTTTTCTTCAGGCTTTTCCTTCCATCTGAGCCCTGTGGATCTTAAACCCCTGTCAGCTGGGGACCAGATACTGCCCTGGTCAAGGTCAGACCATTCAATCAAATCATTGCAGAGTCTCGGTACCCTCTGCCCCCGTCTCGAGCTTTACCACCAGGCGTTGACTTGGAAAGATGTAGTCTAACCTGTATTTATCTGTATTTCCATCTGAGACAGATGGAAAAACTCAGTATAGGGGAACTCTCTCTCTTTCAGCTGTATGTTTTGGGCTTAGCTACTTGCAGCTGTCTTGGGAACTGAGAATACAGTTTGTTTTAGTCACGCTTGCAGCCACATTTCTTTACGGATTTAGCTACCTGAGTAAGAATGATGTGTTACTGATTCAGTTTTAGCAGAAAATTGCAGTCTATGCCTGTTAGTGCTGATGAGTCAGTGATGATCTGTGTACCAGAGCCTTGAGTGACTTCTTTGCCCTCTTTGACGCTAGGGGGAGTTCAGCTTTCTTCGGGTTAGGTTGCTATTATTCGCTTAATTTTATAAAGGGATCCTGTTTTCCAGCATCCGAGTACTGATTCTTTAGTTTTGTTTTTTTCCCTGCAATTGCTATAATTGCAGGGCTGAGATTGTAATTCACCATTTCAGGAGTTCTGCTGGTAGTGATGGTGGAAAACATAGGGTAAACAAGGTTTGGGAGGTATTTTTCAAGGAAAAAATATAATCCGAGCAGTTTGGTGCTATAAAAGTACCAGTATCTGAACCCTGTCCATGCTATACCAATGAATTATGGGTACCATTAGCCACAAAGCAATGTATTTGCTGGAATAAGTTGTAGGGAGAATGAATTTTTCAAAATCAATACCAAAACATTTATATATAAAGGAATTGTGAGGAATTAGGACCAAATTCTTGCTGATAGAGCTCCACAGAGAGGGAAATAAACCGCGTGTTTATGAAGCTTGGCTGGGAGCGGTCTTGTTTTGATAACAGTTCTGTGTAGTAACTGGAGTTAAACATTCAGAGGTCAAGGGGAAAGCAGTTAGCATAAAATACCATTTTGATTGAGGTTTTTCATGGCGTAAACTGAGTTCTAGGGCTTACATCAGATGACCCATATATCTTTCATCAAAGCATTTTATTTCCTCTTTGGCTTTCCATTTAATATTAACTCTGTCTCCACTACAGTTTCTTTTTTACCAGTGGGCAGAATCTGTTTCTAACTCCATCCAAGCTGAATTACTCCCGTCAGGAGATGTGCGGTGCCTGCTGTCTGTCGGGATGCTGTATTGCTCCTATCCCATGCAAGTGGTTGGAAGATGCATGCTGCAGAGTTTTTGAGTGCTTGATGCTAGTTTGAAGGCAACATGGCCAATGCTTTTATGCCCATTATTTTAATTTGTCTCACTGGAACTACAAATAAGCAGATCAAGCTGAGCAAAGAGTAGGAGTGTATCAGTGCACAAAGGTGTCCCAAAAACCTGCTCATTCCTGAGATACTCGCTGAATGGCTGGCAGTGCTTCTGGTTCTACCATTGCCTTCCTCTACAGCACAGCTCATGCCACTTAATTTCTCTGTCCCTGTTACCCCATCTGAGTACAGTCATAGATGTATTTTACTGTCTCTTGGACACTCACAGTCTCAAATACTATATTAATTTTCTCTAATGATTAATTAGCCTCATATTTGCATGGGAATGAACTGTAAGTGCAAGAGATGCTTGGCTGTGTAAATTTGTTTGAGGCAATGAACTGTATCACTCTATAGCTGATGAAATCTATCCCTGAACTGAGCCATCAAGCAGCCAAGTACCTCATACAACATAGCTACACATGTACAACATGTACACAGATACATAGTACAACATAGAAAACCGATTTTGCAAACCTGAGCCTGATCTTTTTTATGCTAATGTAACAGTATTGATAATGTGGGGAGATATATAACCTCTAAAAATTGCCAAGTAAATAATGTTAACGTTTATCAGTGGGAACATTAGAAAGTCTCTTGAGTTAAAGTGTGGAAGACCTCAATTTCAGGACTGTGGTTTACAAAATCCACTTTTGTTCTCCAGCAATCTTCAAAGGAAGGTCACTGTTGTTATTTTGGTTGACGTATGCGCAAAGAGATGGGTTAAGATCTATGCATGTTCTCAGTGCTTAGTTTGGTACTTCATATGGTTTATTCTCCCCTCTCCCCATGCCCTAAGCCACTTGCTGGATTCAAGGGTCGTTTCTGGTTTGCAGAACTCCTGTTGACATCAGTAGGAGTGTTATGCAAACATTTGGGGCTTCAATATGGCCTCTCTTGTCCTTTTTTTTTTTTTTTTTTTTTTCCTGCCAGCCAGCTGAATAAGCACAATTATCCCTCTGCTCTAGTGATATGGTCTGTACTCGGGGGCAACTGGAAGAGCTGGGATTCCCAAAATGGAATCTGCCTGAAATGCGGTGTCCTCCTGACACATCTGCTGTCATAAGTCGTCTTTTTCTAGATCCAGATCCAGAAATGTAGCATTTTTTGTCTCTGCTGGTAGTAACTGCTTAGAGGGAGAGATATCTGCTTTGCAGTTTTCTGCAGGGCCGGTTCTGAGGAGATACTGGTTGGGCCAGAAAACCCAAACTGATCTCCTTCTTGGTGCCTGCCTTGTCGTACCTGTGCATTTTTCAGTAAAAGGGAGGATAGCAAGATGAACAAGAAAAACTAGCTATAAGGTATACATACGCTCCATTAATCCTAATGATCCTGTCCTGCCTCTGTACTGGCTGTAGGTTTATTGTACAGAGTTGGTCCTATACAATGAGCTTTTGTGCTATCCTTGGCCATTTGTTCTTAAGGTATTGGGACATCAGTCTCCTTTGTCTACTGTCAGCCTTGGAGGGAGATGTTGTTTCATGAACCAGTTAGCTAAATTCTACTGAACTGGCTAAATTCCTTACACTGAGGGTGGTGGTGGGGTGCTGGAGTATGAATTTCCTTCCCGGAATTGGTCTTTGCACATCCTGTAATACCCATTGCTGCTTCCACACATGTGTCTGAAGGAGTATTTATGCCCTGGGCAGACACGTTCAAGGCTTTATGGAACAAATCTTGTATTTCTGGTTCACCAAAACACCTTACAGACCTGACTGCTCTCTGAAGAAGGCGAGATTTCGCCCAAGTTGCTATCCTCTGCAGAATAGTGCCTAGACTTGTGCCAGCAGCTCTTCACACAGCCGTTGCTTCAGCAGAAGGGACAGACGAAGGCAGTGCTGTTACAGCCTGTGACACGGGAGGACAGCTGCCTCGAATACCTTGGGGACTTTCAGAAGGGCGACCAGAAAACTGTAGCAGCCCTGGGAGACAGAATATGATCGATGCCCTAACCGAGAGACGTTAGCTTGCAAAAGACAAACCTTCCCCTCTAATTTCTGCTGTGCTTTAGTGCCTACTCGATTACTGGGGGCAAATGCATTATGTTACCAAAAATGAGCTTTCCCTGATCAAACGTATGCTTTATTAGCCACGTAAATGCCAGCATGACTCTCTCATTGCTACAACATATTAAACACCTTGGAAATGTTTCCTTAAACTCTAGGTCAGTCTTATGAAATCCGTCTACTTGAGAATAGGAAATTGGGAGAGTTTCAAGATTTAAACACAAAATATGTAAAGGTAAGGAGAAATATAGATTTCTTTTCTTCCTGCTACTACATACAGCCTCTAATGAAGGGCCTGACCTTGCTCGCACTGAGACAATGGAAAATACTTTGCCATTGTTTTTAATGGGAGCAGGGCTGATGGAGTTGTTGAGTGCTAGTTTCACGGGACTATGCAGCTTGGCTTTACAGGGCTTCAGGGGAACTTTTATTCCGTTTGTGATCATGACCCCAGAGTTTCACTGTGAATATTGGGTTCAGGGGAATCCCAAAGTTCAGAGGTGAACATGGTCAAAACCGCTGAGAGGCAGACTTGTCTCCCTTCTTAACCCGAGCAACGCGCCTGGGTTGTTACATGTCAAATAGAGGACCCCGGTGTTTACATCGTTCTGCCGTGCAGATTCTGCATAGCTCCAGTTTACTTTGGTAATGGGCATAATTATGAACATACAGAACTTGGTGGTTTGGTTCTGGGGATTTTTTTGTTGTTTCCCACCTCCCAAAACAGTTCAAATTCAAGAACTTGGGTTCGGATCTTGGTTCTGGGTCCAACCTTCAAGCCTTCCTCTCCCAAATTCTTGGCTGTTCTGCCTCAGGATTTCTTTGGAGAAGTGGGGACTAGTTGCAAAATTTGGATTCCAATCTGGATTTCAAATGTTGTCCAAGTTTAGGCAGTTCCCTGTTTGTTTTTTGGCCCATTTCAGGAAGCACATGGATTGGGATTCCAATTTTGCAGGCATTCCCACTGTGGCTTGCTTGCTTCTTAGCGTTAGGGTTTGATTTGAGCTTTTCTCAGGTTCATTGGCAAAAAATGCTCACTCCAATTTGATACAGAAGTCCCCAGCAGGAGCATGGACTTGAGAAACTGGGAAGTAAGGAGTGATTGACTCATGCTAGTGTAGCACTTTTAATATACAAAAGGATGTATTAGTTAGGGGTACTTTGGACTTGTCTGCCCTGGGGATTGCTCTTATTCCAGCCTTTTTTCTCCAGCTATTGACATGGCTGCACCATTGCAGGCTAGAGATGAAAATTCTCCTGTTACGGAAGCTTTCCTATTCCACACTTGTTTAACTGCATAGTGGGGCAGTTTACCAGTGTACGGGGGCAAATCCACTGCCAATGACTGGCTGTTAATGGCTGGAATGAAGTTTAATTCCCACTGACAAGGTGTCTGGGCATGTCAGCTCCACTGGTGCAGGGACAGGTGAGCTGGCTTTCACATTTGCTAGTCAGAGTGGGACATACTGGGGTTGGGGCGTGGTACAGACACACTAATTATTACCCCCATGTGAGCCATTTTGGGTGTGGAGGCAGCATAGTGATGTTTAGATGGTATGACACCTAAGATTAGGTGGACATTGCTATAGTGCTTCCAGACCAAATCCCAGAAAGCTGTACAGAGCTGCATTACGCAGTGTAGACATGCGCTGTGAAGGGGAAAGTGTCTTGCTGTCTCACTCAGGGGTCCCTTAGGAATTTTATAAACGTGGTGATGGGTCTCTTAGATGGACCCTCTGCTCTCCTCATGGACGGGGGTGAGAAACATAACAGATCAGCTTTTGCTTCTATGCTGGAAAACCAGAGTCATCTCAAGAGAAGGGCCTTTGGATCACGTTGTTCATCTTGCCATCTTTTCTTAACAGAGCATAATTCGTGTAGTTTTCCATGATCGACGCCTGCAGTACACAGAGCATCAGCAGCTCGAGGGCTGGAGGTGGAGTCGGCCTGGGGACCGCATCCTTGATATAGGTGAGACTATTTCATTACGGTTCCTGTGCAGCTTTTGGAAGCAAGGTGCTGAATGATGTATGGTGTGTTTCATGTGTATTTAGGTTTTTCTATATCCTACTCTCTTAGGAGTCCTGTATGTCTTTGGGTGGGAAGGAGATCTAGCACTATAGGTCCCAAATAGATTTATCATTGGTGGCTTGGCTTTTCACATGCATCTTGTAATTGTATGGAAATGCTTTCTCTTCTTCAATTTAATATTTTTAAAATTTTAGGGGTTTTCTTCTACAGATATTCCACTGTCAGTTGGTATCTTGGATCCCAGGGCCAGCCCCACCCAGTTGAACACTGTTGAATTTCTGTGGGATCCATCAAAGAGAGCCTCAGCATTCATTCAGGTAAGAGAGAAGTGATATTCCTGTGGTAAATACAATGGTGAGATATCTTACGGAAGACCTGGAGAGTTAAGTTAGCCAGGACGTGAAGAAGAGAGAAAGATGCAAATGATAATATACAAACCTAAGTGACAATCATGTATAATTAATTTGTAGGATAGTTGCTAAACCAACTTGCTAGCTACTTGCTAGCTTTGGAGTACTATCCGCTACAGCTAGGATTTTATTTAAAAAAAAAAAAAAGGATGTTGCTTTCTGAGCATGGGTTTTGTCTGGAGGAAACTGTTCACAACCTGTTAGTTTTGCTTGCTTTCCTCTTTCATCAGTGTTTCTCATCCCAAACGCCAACTATCTGTTTTTAATCTGTATGTGGGATTTACTTAAATCAAAGGATGCTTTTCCTGATGCCCTGTTTCTCTCTGGGCTCCTTGTTCTTCTAATTGTTTTGTCCTGAGGAACAGAGATGAAAACATTTTGAACTCTTCTGCCTCTCTTAGTTTCTCAGGAGGAGCCAAAACCTCATGTTCAGGCACCCTGTAAGTTCAGGGAGCCTGAAATTCAGATTTGCACAGCTTTCAACTGTCTCCAGAGATGAGCACAGTTTTTGTTTTGCCAGGTACATTGCATCAGCACAGAATTTACTCCACGGAAACATGGAGGAGAGAAAGGGGTGCCCTTCCGGGTTCAAATCGACACCTTTAAGCAGAATGAAAATGGTGAATACACAGAACACTTACATTCTGCAAGCTGCCAGATCAAAGTGTTCAAGGTATGAGGTAGTTTTAGCTTTGTCATCAACTGGATTAGACAAAGATATAGGAACATGCGAAATTTTTTTTAATTGTGTAGGTGTGATGCAAATAGTGGGGTAGAAGAACAGACTTTTAACTGGGTATGCTTAAGATCTTAAACAGGACTCTTGCACACGAAGTGACATAAGCCCTGAGCTGCTACACAGCAATTCTAGTTAAATTCAAATGACCCAAGTGCCGCACCAAGACTTATGCCAGTCCATTGTGCCTTGAACACTATAAATACTGACATCTGTGCTGTGTGGATGTAATAATAACACTAATAGCCCCAACAACAACTCAAACCTCGACTGGTTGGAATGAAAACCCATTGGAGAGGCATCAGTGCACAAAATAAATTTCTGTGGAATATAGGCAAGTAGTCTCTAGAGGGCATTGCCCTTCATTAGTTTGTGTCCTGAAGATGATGTGTATTGCAAACTATACAAAATATGGTCCAGTTTCTCAGGAATATTGAGGCTTAGGTCTCAATACACTTAAACCTATTGAGGTTTAAGTCTTTTTGAATCAACATATTACACTTATGATATTCAGGGTATCCATTAGGTGCTCCTTGGCAATCAAGACAATATGGGCATCTCCAGTTTCTTTGATTCAATCCTCCATGAACAGCGAGACTATAACTTGGAGATCTTAGATACCCTTTGCTGGTTGCAGCAGAGTTCCTCTCCATGCTACCTGGAGGACAGAAAGATGATTCTGTTCATCTCTGAAGCTCCTAATTTGGGCATGGCAGACCTGTAGTCGCTTGACAACAAGCTTTTCATAGGCCTGTTTTCTCAAAGGATCTGCTGCTCCAGTCTTGCTCCTATGAGCAGTGTCTTTCCTGTTCCTGGAGAGATCGTACAAATACCAGTCAAAGTGCATAACTCATCGGGCTCATGGTCTGAAACAGTTGGTATCAAATCTCAGGACTGTGGTCAGCCTATTTTGGCATTGCAATACGCATTAATGAGGGATGTTATAGACACAGTAGAGATGCTTGACTAATCTTTTTGTCTAGAAAATGCAGATCTGATCTTGTTCCATATGTAGAGTCCCCATAAATCTTAATGAGACTTTTGTGAACAGATTAAGAAAAAAAACATCTGTTGGCCTCTGTCTCCAAACTTGTAATACTTGGCATAAGGGAAAGCTTGTGCTTGTGCTTATAGCCTAAAGGAGCAGACAGAAAACAGAAGACTGACAGGGAAAAAATGGAGAAGAAGACCACCCAAGAGAAGGAGAAGTATCAGCCTTCTTATGAGACAACTATTCTCACAGAGGTAAAGCATTTTAGACATGTGTCGTACTACTTCAGCATGTTGGGAGGTAGATTTGAGAGAAAATGCAGCCTAACTGAGCCTTGGAGATTGTCTTGTGGAGACACGTATGCCCAGATCTGACTGAAATTGAGACCTGAGTGAAATTATAAAATGTCTCTCACTGTTGAAGTTTATAAAAGATGCCAAAGTTTCTTATGTTTCAGGGTATAAACCAACGCTTAACAGCCTAGCTTTAAAAGAAGCATTTTCTCTATCTTCTGCCATGCTCCCGGGCACTTGTCATGAGGTATTTCCTTCAGAACTGTCTGGCAAAAGCTCATGTTAGAGATGGAGCACTTGAACAGATGAATAGGCTGTCTGATTAAATTATTAATCTGTTTTTCTGTGAATGTGCCTATGAGGCTACTATTACATACTAGATCTCAGAAGATTCTGCCTTGTACTCTAGGAATATCTTGAATGTCTTACATTCTGATGCATCTGGTGTAGAGATGTATGTGTTTCTACCCCTCCCTGCCATTACTAAGCTGTATATATAAGCTTACCCCAGGCTGCAGAATTACTAAGCAAGAGGACCCAAGACAGTGGTTTAAAAGTGCTGTTCTGTCTCCCTATGGGAATATTTTGTTGTTTGATTTAGTTCTTGGTTTTTTGAAGTGGCTTGCTGGACTTCTAAAAATGAGGGGGTTTTCTTAATTTAAATAAACTTCCTGTTTGTGAGATCCAGTCCCTCCCACTCCATTTTCCTCAAGTTGCCAGGAGTGACCAACATGTTTTCTAATTCAATGCGGTGGTTGTTAACAAGGCTCTTGTGTACACAGACCTAATTCTACTGAGTTGGCAGATCCCAAACTCTTCCTATGAGCTCTGATGCACTTTGACATATTGCATGGGGAAATGTGGGTTGCCAAAGAGTTAAATATTTGCCTAGTGCTGGTGGAGATGATAAAATATTTGCTAGTATTTGTGGAGATGATAAAACTCCAAAGCTATGCTTGTCTTCTTTTTATCATTGCAAACAAGGATACTACAGAGCATTTTCTTGAGCTCTTGATGGAGGGGGGTTCTACAGGGCTAGATTTCTCCTGCTGATTAAGTGGCTTAAATTCAGGACAGAGTCACCAATTCTAGCTGTGTTACTCTGGTTTTACACTACTGTAATGGAATATGGAGTTTGACCTCTATTTGTGAAGACTTTTAGTAGCTTTGTGTCTGTCTATCTTAAATTTTCTCCCTGTAATACCCATTTATAACTCTAGCTCTTTGACTAATAGCCAGAGGTTTTAACAGGCTGGTTCAAATTCTGCTCTTTCACTGGTATAAACCTGAAGCAATGCCACTGGAGCGTATTTGTCACTCTTGCCTGGATTTAATTAGGGATTTATAATTGAGACCAGGGGTATTTCTGTATCGTTGCTGCCTTCAGTCCGAGTTGACTTACTGGCGTTGCTCTGACTTACAGCTGTGCACACTTTGGCCCAGTGTTATTTGGGGACAGGCTTTGTGAAATGGGAGAAATGTGGAATGCACAACTGGAATCAATCTGGCCCCCTGACAGCCCGCTTGGAGAGCGGCGTAGAAAATCCATGGCCCGTCTCCTCCTCCCAGCAGGAGTGATGAGCTGAAGTTAGTGGCGTGGCAACAGCATGAACGTGGTATGAGAGGAGAATCGAATCCTTTATTTCCATCCTTATGAAAGTATCCCCGCTGCCTTTCTTCCAACAGTGCTCTCCCTGGCCAGATGTGCCTTATCAAATGAACAATGCTCCATCTCCAAGCTACAACAGTTCTCCCAACAGCTTCAACCTTGGAGATGGGTATGTAACAAATAAATGCTTTATCTTTCCTGTTGATGTGGTAGCCTTTGTGTGCATGTGTTTTGTGGGTCCATGCATTTCATACCCTGGAAGAAGAGGTCAAGGACCACCCTTCCTAGAAAGGGGAAAATATTTCCCACAAAGACTTTTAAGATCTTCCAGCCAGGAATTCCCTGTAATGCAGAGTACTATTTGTACTGCTTATGGGAGGTGAGCATCAGAGGACCACCAGGGTAATTTCTGCCATGAATTTCCTCTCTTACTCTTCTGTAGGGGTCAGAGAACACACCATGTCCTGTACCAGCAATTCCCAGTATCTTCTGACAAGAGTGTTAGAGGCTTTCAGCCTTCAGCACCTCTTCAGAGTTGATATTTCTTCCTTCCTTTCTGTCTTGAGGCAGTTTGGGGTGCTGAATTCCCAGTTGAATGGAATTTAAAGAAATTCTCTCTGGAGAAAAACAGCCTGGTTTGAGAAGCCATTCCAGAACAAAGGATTAACAGGAGGCATGTTTAATTCATTAATATAGCTGTCATAAAGAAGCAGTTTTAGTGGTCCTGAAACACCCAAGATGATAGCTGATGACAGAAATACACAGCACGGTCCCTCGGTACTTCTGAGTCCTCCCTGCAACATATTTCCCCTAGGAATTTGACATAGGCCTTTCTTTTCCTCCTCTAGGACTCTACAGCCTTGTCACCTTCCCGCACAGCTCATTAATTAATCGATGTTGTATCACAAATTTTCAATGAGCAACCTCAACGTATGAATAAGGACAAACACTGAAATGACAAAAATTGGTGTTAGTAGAGAGATTTGTTGAGCATTTTCTTCCAGTGGTAGATTATTAACTCTTTGGGAAAAATCCTTTATGTGTTAAAGTCCTGTCTATGTTCTGGGAGGGTTTAGTAGAAATGTGGGTTTGTCTAATATAGTTAAATTGCTATTTATTAAGTTTAAAATAACACCAGGTTTGAATTACAAGGTTCTCTATTAAATTTTTGCTGAGAATCGTTATTAGAGAGTGGATTTAGTTCAGGGAACTCTCGCTCGTAGAATGTTTCGGTTCAGCCACACTAGTAGGTCACAACTTCCTTGCTTACATGGCATCACATTAGTGAGCTGCCTGTATGGAGAAGCTTGAATGAGGTCAGAACTGAGTTTTTCCGTGTTGAGTAGGACCTCAACTGACCAGCAAAAGGCTCAAGTAGAGGTTTTTTTGTGTGGTTTTTTTTTTTTTTATTTTCTTGGTCCAGATTTTGGACACCCTTTTTCTTAAATCTGATAGAGAAAAAAGCCAAGTTGGTATGTAACTTGAGACAGTTGAGTCAAATTGAGGAGGGGGAAGAGGATGGACAATGCAATGTAAAATTTAAAATAATGTTTTTTTTCTCTTCCAACTTTATATAATTTTTTTTAGCAACAGTTCTCCAACCCACCAAGTGGAGCTCCTGCCTCCCAGCAATGATGTAAGTACTTGAGATCATGTTAATGTGGTGCTTTTCTTTTTTAGGACACTGGTGAACAGTTCATTTCAAGACCTTCTTATTCTTTTTGCAATGTAGCATCTCCTTCCTTCTGCTTCTATTCAAGATGCCCAGCAGTGGCTTCATCGTAATAGGTTCTCTCCATTCTGTAGACTCTTCTCAAGTTTTTCGGGTGAGTTTAAACAGTCCAATTATTTTCTCTTTATTCTCTTTTGTAAGTGCAGCTCATGCTTCATATTAATAGCATCTGCTGCTGGCCACTGTTGATGAGATCACTGGTCTGATCCAGTGTGGTTGTTATTTTGTTCTAGATTAGTTAGCATTTGCCAAAACAGTTTGTAGAAATATAGAATAAGTTAAGATGGAAGAGAATAAGTTGAGATGGAAGGGACTTCTTGAATTCATTAGGTGCAACCCCCCTGCTTGAAGCAAGTCCAGGGCGTTGTGCAGTTGCGTTTGAGTATCTCAAAGGTTGGAAATTCTACAATCTCTCTAAGCAACCTCTTCAAATAGTTGACTACTCTAACAGTGAAAAAGTTTTTCCTTATACCTAATCAGTGTTTCCCATCTTCTGTCTGCTGCCTCTCATCCTGTCCCTGTGCACCTTTGAGAAGGGTCTGGCTCCATCTGCAGCTCCATCTTCACTGTACCCTCCCATTAGGTAGTTGTACACAGCAGTAAGGTGGTGGAAGGGGGAATTGTTAAAGATGTTTAAACCTTGAGGAGACTCTCTCTGACTTGCAACAGGATTAAACAACCTGGTGAATATGGCAGTTAGAGAAAATTGGGCCATTTAATGGCCAGTGTTAAATAACTAGCTTGTCTCTGAGTTGGCTAGAATATCTTCCAGTGCAGCACTGCTCTTTTGGCAACTTCTAGCTCTCTGTTTCACAATGATTGATTTGCAGTGTACACCTCTCTGAATTTGTAACTTCTCTAGGCAAATCTGTCTGGTTTAGCTTTGTGGATTCTCTCCCCCTGCCCTTTCCTGCTGCCCATACACTCAATTTGGAAGCTAAGATTTGCTTAACTTCTGAAAAAAAATCAATTTGAAATATGTAGGTGCTGACTTACTGAAGATGTCCAAAGAAGATTTTGTTCAAATCTGTGGGCCTGCTGATGGAATTCGGCTCTTTAATGCAATCAAAGGAAGGTTTGTACGTCTTCCTTCCTATTTTTTTGTTATGGCAGCATCCCTTGATAATTTCAGTGTTAACTAGAAGTTAATCCTGGAGCTGTAGCATTTAGACCTCCTTTTAACACTTCAGAGAGGTCATATCAGAGGCTGGAGATCACAATGGTATTCAAATCCAAGTACAGCTCAGAAATGTTGCCGAAATGAAGCATCATAATGTGGATCTCCAGTGGTTTATTTGCTACCAGCTGATAGCTTCCATCCACTTCATATGAGACACAGCCTACAATACCTTGTGTTGCATCTCCATCACAGGTAACAAACAACAAACCAACCAACCAACCCCTGGAGCCTCAAATGACTCTTAAACTTACTTAATGGCAATAACATAAATTCTCCAGCTGGGCAGGATTCAAATCAGTAAAGGCAGGTATGATGAGCTGCTTGGCAAGTGCTGAAAACTGTTTATTCTTATCTGATCCCGAAGAGATTAAGGTGCTCTGCACTGTACCACCACCTCCCAGGGGGCTCTTACTAGACCTCCTAAGACATCTAGTCACCAGCATCAAGACTATCCCTTAGCTGATTATTTATGCACAGCCTGAGTGATTCCATCACTCAGTGTTTGCTAGCTGACTGGAATGATTTTAGATCTACTAAATAACTCACTACTGTTTTTTAATAATCCATAGAAATGTAAGGCCCAAGATGACAATTTATGTCTGTCAAGAACCAGAGCAGAACAGGTCCCATCTTCACCAAAAACGAGAAAATGGAGATGGCAGTCTTTGTGGTAAGTTTTTATGTATGGATTTTTGTTAAACACTTATCTGGTGAGAATGCTGCTTTCTGCCTGAGCTCCTGCGTGGGACAGCTTGGTGTCCTGCGTGTTTAAAGAGGTCCTGTTTATCCCAGTTGTGACACTTTGGTTAGTTTCAGGGCTACAGATTCCAACTGGTAGTGTCTGCCTGGGAAACAGACCCAACTTACAAGCTATCTGCAGAATGCCACAGCAAAGTCTCTAGTCTCTATTTAGTTCTTAATAGGGACCATAGCATTAAAAACTACCCTCCCATCCACAATTTGCTTTAGACTATGACTTGTTTGAAAATATTCTGGGAAATGGAAGGTTGGTATGTCTTAGAGTGAGGTTCTAATTCCTGGAAGTTTGAAGCTTTTGGGGACTCATGGCTCTTAAATATCCCTCATGACAAGATGTACAATAAATGAGAACAGAGATTGTCCTCAGTTCTTGTGCGTAGCATTAACCAGGCACAGCTCTTCTACCTGGTTGTTTCTACCATTTAGATTGGATTTAAAAAATAAGTCATCTACAGTTATTTGATAAATTGTAGTCTTTAGTTTGTGCCTATGGGGTCAGTGGGATAATATCTAATAAAATACTACTTTTGTGTAACATCATATCATGTGTTTTACTATTTAATTGGATCTACTTTAAAATGTCAAAATCAGTAAAAGTAGATTATCCAGAAATATTAACATCTTTATGAGGGTTTTTTTAGTGCCTCATGATACATGTTGTCATTAGTCCCTGTGTTTTCCTCTGGGCAAAAGTGGCGTGTGCTTTATTTGCCCACTGCATCCAAATACTGGGTATTTTTCTACAAATCATCAAGCTGGATATTTGGGGGCTGCTTTGAAGGTACTAAGTTTGTTCATCTACTGTCAAGATTTGAACCTTGATCTTAAACCCATTTGGTTGTTGATATTGAGCATCTTGGTGTTATCTGTACTTGCTATACTATAATTGCTCTGTAATTCTGTAATTGCTTTCAACTTGTTGCAGTATATCATGCAATCTTCTTGGAAGAACTGACCACACTGGAATTAATCGAGAAGATTGCAAACTTGTACAGCATTTCTCCACAACAGATAAATCGAATCTATCGGCAGGGACCCACAGGGATCCATGTATTAGTGAGCAATGAGGTAAGGGTTTAATGCAGACTCTCAGAGCTGTAACAGTTGTCTGACTTCTTTAAGTTAGAATGACCTTTTAAATTATGGAATGAATCTTCAGGGAAGCTTTGCAAGGTTACTAATCCCAACAAGTTAAAGCAAATACTTAGAGCAAATTATTCATGCATACCATTGATTTTGGTGTGGTTTTAAGGTCTTTACTTTGTAAAAAAGGGGCTTTCTTGAAAACAAAACACAACAAAATTGGTCACTTCCTTTTCATATTGGCTACTTAAACAAATTCTGAAAAAAGGATCTAAAGTGAGAACCTTTAGAATTTAATAGGAAAGTTTCCTAAAGAAGAAAAGTTTGAAAATCTTTAGGGCAATTAGTCTTAGATCTTGGCCAGTGATTACAGCCACTGGGTCAGAGTCAGTGCTGTAAGTGCACACTATAATTTCATGGACCTCTGCTAGCTGTTTGTGTCCCATTATGCGATGGCTTAATTTAGTCCATTCCATTAACTTGCAGGTTAATAGTGAGTTGCCCTTCTTCCTCTTTTCCCCCCACTAAATTACTTACTCATTCATGCACCAGAATCATTTAAGGAGCTTCGTTTATAAGAAACATTGTTAAAACAAATGAAGCATAACATAGGTCTCTACTGGAGCTTAAATTGAAGGCTGTAATGCTTATTCCTAAACTCTCCTTGCTATTTCAGCCTGATTAAATCTGAAACCTTGATGCTTTGTGGATGTAAAGTGCTTGGAGGCAACTCTTGGTAGGGGAATTGCCTGAACCAGCTTGGGTATAAGGCTTTAAGTGTTTAAGTCAATTATTAACAATGTCTATTGCTTTTTTAATATTTTTTTTCTTGTCCTAATACTATAGTGGCAAGAGTGAGGCACTCTATGAATGTACTTCATGCATCATTAGGCACAGACACACGGACTGGCCAGTGAAGTTTGATTTGCAAGAGCAGGAGGTGGATGTTAAACCCAAAAGAGAATAGGGAGATTAGTCTAAGATGAAAAGGATATTTGGTGTGAGAACTTACAGCTGGAAAGTGCTCTACTTGAATGATATTCAATAGCTAGGAGAAGGCTTTTGCTTAAAGCTGGATTTTCTGAGCTGATCAGAGAGGTTCTGGTCACCTCCCCTCTGAAGTTAGGTGTCCAGCATCTGCTCCAACTGTATGAGACACCTCTTGAAGGTAATTCACCTCCTCTGTCCTACACAGCTACTCTGAGACGGGAGGAAGCATTGACTAAGGATGAAGCTTAAATGAGCATTTCGAATTGGATCTGAAGTCAGCTGAATCTCTTAACTCACTACTTTAGTTAGGGGCCTCACTAGAACCTGCATGTGTTCTGAAAATCTAGTTGTTTCTCATGAATAACTCAAATAGCTTTAGATACTGATCTTGCTTCCCACGATCTGCCTTGCCTCTCATAGCAGTTTCATTAAGATTCCTGTGCCTTGACAAAATCCAAGCAGGTAAATGATTCCTGCAAGCACAGCATCTATACTAACGTCTGGTCAAAATAGCCAGGTGGACACTGCTGAGATGGCTTTATAGTAACAATATTCCTTTATTCAGCAAAGAGTCCATTTCTCAGGGCTGACCACCTCTAGATATTTTCCCAGATGCTCATGTAAGCTCAACAAAGCTTCATGGTTCAGCTGAATGTGTGTGTGTGTGTGTGTGTGTGTGTTACCGATGCTAGATTTTAGGAGAGGACTGTCTTCATCCAGTCTAAACTAGTAGAGCTTCATTGAAGGCAATTAAGAGCATTGTCTGTAATAGACTAACTGGAGTGGTATGAGAACTTGCAGGGTCAAGAGCTGCAAAGGGGATGGTAAAATGCTGAACAAGCCCGATCAGTTCCAGGCAAGCACTTTAGTATAAGCTTCCCTTAAACACATTAGCAGCTGCAAGGACCTTAATTAATCAGTCATGTACTTTAATAATCTTACGGGCAGGGTTACTCAGGACTGTGTAGGACTGGACACCAAATGTTGTTTGATAACTCTCCTCTAAATTCTATTCTGGCACTGAAAGACACTTGAATGAAATTGCTAAAAATATTTTGTGTTGGCTTTTTTCCTTCTGCCCTTCAGATGGTGCAAAACTTCCAAGATGAATCTTGTTTTGTTATCAGCACATTAAAAGGTATGTATTGCTGCCACTATTACATGTAGTTCTAAAGATAATTTCTCTTTTCAATTGCACTAAATGTTATCACAAATTCGGTGCTGTTATCCTGAAACAATAAGTAATCTAATTTAGTGTAAGTCAGGGTGTTGCATCAACTTACACTATGATAGACTGGTTGATCTATGCTTTCCTTTCAGTTACACTGTTATAAAACTTTCATAAATCCATTGATAGCACTGACATAAATGAGCAGAAAATCTTCTAGTAAAATGATAAAAGATGACAGTTAGTATGTTATATTTTTTTTATATGAATGCTTTGACCTAGATGTTCAACATTGATTTTCATGAATGGGTTGTGGAACAAGAGTACAAACTATTGCAAATTACCTAAGAAGAAAATCTGGAGTTCTGTATCTGTGCTGTTTTCTAATAGCAATGAAAAAATGCTTTGCATTTCTTTGTTACAGCTGAAAGCAATGATGGCTACCACATCATTTTAAAATGACCGTGCTGCACAGAAAGACTTTAACAGCCTAAAATTTAGTGCCTCACTGAGATTGCTACAACCTAGACTGGAAACATGAAGAACCTTCTGGATAAAATGCTCCTATGAACTAAGAATTACCAAACAGCTTAAGGAAAAACTTGCTTTTACAGATATACATTTTTGGTGGTGTGTGGTTTTGGTTTTTTGAAGCTGGAGCTGAGAACATCCTCAAAGCTTGTACATGTTTCTTCCTCCCTCCCTTCCTCTTCAGTCTTAAAAATTATCAAGGTTTCTGCTTATTACTTAGAAACATCTGCCTTGTACTACAGGGAAATGAAAGATAAACAAAACCCAATTCTCTAGACCCCTCATGGTTGGGTGAATTGATTTATTTAGTGTTCTGAGTGCTCTCTTAACACACACCCTGTTGCTGATGGACATAGACTCCCTGGGGCTGCTCTTTTACTCTTTGAGGTGGAAGGCTTGGGGCTAAATCTAGAAACAGATTGGGCAATGTAGAGGATGGATTTTGGTGCCCAGTCCTCACCCAGTGTCAATCCTGGAAGCCTGCACTTAGCTGCTTTCCACCTGTAGATGTGCTCAAAGTCCAGAGACCTCAATCCGTCCTGACAGAGCTTCTGTAATACCAATCCAACAGAACAATTTTGCAGGGTTCAAGGGAGGACACGCATCCTGAGGCAAGCAGTTCAGTACCATCTTTAGCTTTAGGGTAGTCTCCTTGAATGAAGTATGTGAAGGTTTTCTGAGGAAATGTTTTGAACATTGAATGTCATGAGCTCTATAACTTTCATACTATGGATTTATTCTACTCTACAAAGCGTTGATTAACTGCTATCGTTATGATCTTTTATGATCTTAATGATTTTTCCTCCTGTTACTCACTAAAGTAAGTAAAACTGAGTTTTGATTGAGTCCAGGTAACGGATCATCTTAGTTGCTGCCTCTTATATTCTTGCTATTTCACTCTTGAGTCCTGTTTCCAATATCTGCAACTATGGTCAACTCCACCCTCCCTTGGTCTTTTGGGACGCCATCCAGGCTCCACTAAGCTGAAAAAGCGGCTTCCACTGATGTCAAAGGCAAACTGGATCACACCCTTCTTGCATGGATGGAGTCATTTCACTTTTGGCAGCTAATTAATAAGGCTGTTTCCCAAACAGAATGTCCATATAGCATCAAATTCTGATACTTGAACATTTAATTTCATCCTGAATTGAGATGGAAAGCTGAAATACCAAAAATTTTCCTGGAATGGAAGTTTTTCAAAAAATGAGAAACTGTCAGCTGGAAAATGCTGAATAAAATGTTCTAGCCTTTTGAAATGGAAACATTTTATTAAATCCATTTGGCCCTTAAAGCAGCATCAGTTTGAGCTACTGTTGCAGACCTCAGAAATTACCATTCAAGTGCCTTGTGCGCCGTGTCTCCCTTGGGGCCCAGCTCTTTGGCTGGGTTACAGATCCCATGATGCTCTTACCATGGGTTAGTCAAAGGGGGAATGCGTCATGAAGGCTGGAGGGATGCCCAGGAGCCCAGCCTTCTGGGAAAGAGGGGGACATGGAGCCTGTGAATTACAGCTCCCGGCTGACACTGGAGGAATTCGGACAGACACGGACTGATATTTTTCTGACAAAAATTATGTGTTTCAAGTTTTCCCAGCAGAAATAAACAGCAAAATATTGAGAAAAGCAACCTTTTTTTCATTAAAAGCATCAAGTTTTGCGCAAAAAACCCACCCATCCCCACTGATTTTTTTTTTTTTACACCAAAAATAATACTGGAATAGAAAAATTGTGTTACAATGGGAAAACCTTCAGCCAACTCAGCTAATTGAGTAACATTGCCTACTTAGGCACGATCTTGCTCAACTGGCTGTCCTAGATGCTCCATGAATTGTAGCGTTTCTCCAAAAAGGATGCCCAGGCTTTGGAACATGGTGGTTCCTCCCCCTGAAGTGAAGGAGCTTGAGGCTTCTTGGTTGAGGACCAGGTTGTGTAGGTGAAGTTGTATATGGTCTCCTGGTGTGTGGGAGGTCAGACAGAGAAGCTGGGGGGAGCTTTAGGGGAAGATATGCCTTTGTGGAGGATGGGAAACACCATCTTTTTGAGAGGAAGGTGAGGCCATGTCAAGCTCAACCCTGCCTTGGCACCTGTGTTGCCTCCCTGACTCTGCAGCCTGCTCTGCACTGCTGTGCGCCTGGAGGGTGGCAGCTGGGGAGCCCCCAGCCCTGGGCACTGAGGCATCCAGGTTGTGGCCACACAGTTACAGCTGCCTTCCAAAACAGGGAATAGATTCCAGCTGTGTTTGAGTAGGTGGGACCAACATGCCCCTGCGTATCAGGAGCTGTTTGGTTTATTTTGTGGAAAATACGTTAGAAGATGTATGTTGGCTGTACTTTTCCATCCTGTTTTGTAATGCTGGCTTAATATCTGGTGTGGCTGTTGTTGGCATGCAACTCAGAGAGGCTAATCTGACCTGGTGAGAAAGGTTTAAAAAACACCTTGGCGTTGCTAGGAGTATAGCCTGTACCATATCCACTTACATGTGATAGCTCTGTAATTCAGGGGACACAGCAATACTGAAACACAGCAGTGTGAAGAAAGGATAGAGGTAGCTGTGCTCCCAGAGTTAGGGAGAGAACTGTTTGCTTATTTAAAAAAAAAAAAAACACAACAAAAACTTGTTTAGATTATTTAAAAAACAAATCTTGCCCATAAGGAATTATATGCAAAACTCCTCATAGTGTTTCAGTAGCATTTGCTTGATTAATTTTGAACAGAAATAACTCTCCATTAGGGCCATGTTATATTTAGATTTTTTAAAAATAAAATAATTGTATACTGATATGAGAGTGAATTTGACGATATATCTGGTTCTCCTTTCCATGCTGTAAGAAGATATACCAGAGTAAACAATCACATAGATTATAAACATTGTCCTACTAGGTGGGCTTTACTGTTGTATCTATGTTAGCCTGTTTGTAAAGCTGTATAACTTCAATGTGTGTGTAAGGCCTACACTTACCTGACAGAGTAGTTCTAGTCCTTGTTGAACCTCTCTAGTCCCAGCAGAAATTTGGAGGGTTGTGCTCAGTAACATGCACGCCCGTGAAGACGCAGCACAGCTAGTTTGGTGTCTAGGAGAATGTTGAGTTACTTCAACTTAGAATCATAGAATATCTTGAGTTGGAAGGGACCCATAAGGATCACTGAGTCCAACTCCCTGCTCCTCGCAGGTCTACCTAAAACTAAACCATATGGCTAAGAGTGTCGTCCAGACGCTCCTTGAACTCTGACAGGCTTGGTGCTGTGATCACTTCCCTGGGGAGCCTGTTCCAGTGACCAACCACCCTCTCCGTGAAGAACCTTTTCCTAACGTCCAGTCTGAACTTGCCCTGACCCAGCTTCATTCTGTTTCCTCGTGTCCTATCGCTGGCCACCAGAGAGAGGAGATCAGCACCTCCCCCTCCACTGCCCCCCTTGAGGAAGGTGTAGACTGAGATGCATCTCTGGGTGTTAGGAAAACATGTTGCACCCTTTGCCCTTGTTGCCTGATGCTGCATAACCAAGGGGTGGTTGTACGTGGGCAACTGGCCGTGAACCATTGTGGCTGAGCAGCTAGTGCAAGTGGTCAGAGCAATGCTGGTGTGAGATTGGACTGCTGACCAACCTTCCCCTCTGCCTCCCAAAAACACAAAAGCAAACCCTTGCCCTGTTGATGTTGGTGAGTTTGTCCTTGCAGGAACCAAGAAAAGCCTTCAGGATTTATGTTACTGGCTTATGTGAAGAGTGAGAGAGAGAGACTTGTCTCACCTGTGTAAGTAGCAGGTAATCTAGCTAACTGCTCAGACTCTCCCTGTGGTTACAGAGGGTCTGCCACCCCTGGAGAGACTCATTTGCCCTGTTTGAGCATGTGACAGCCTCCAGAAGGAAGCTTCTGTCTCCTTGAGACTGGAGGAAGCACGAATGATTAGTCTGGGATAGATGTCTAAATTCTAGATAGGCTAAAGGCAAGGGAGATGAGTAGCTCCCCCTCATCTAAATATCCAAAGGGATTTTGCATTTACTTTGCTCTTAAGTGCCTGTTACATTTTTTTAATTGCCTTTTTTTGTTGTTGTTGCTCCTATTTCTTTTTTAAAAAGTAACAAATGAAACCTGCTCAAAGTGATTTAAATGAGACTTTTTCAGCTCAATATGAGAAATTTGTACAGCAGACCTTTAAGCTCTGGGTTTTAGGATTACAATGAATAGTATGGTATCCCAAACTGTTCAGCTCTTAGGTTGTGTGTATGGTGACAGCCACGATGAGTAGAAGTGGGCTTGCTAGGGATGAAAAGGCAGAACCATTACATGATTAAAACCAATATGACTCTAGCCAGTACTGCTAAGCTCTTGTCAGAACTGTACTGGCTGTTTGAAATTATTTCATAAATTGCAACATTTTCTCTGGCAACTGAGTAAATTGATAGAGATCAGTTAGTACGACTGGTGATGGTCTGAGAGCTTGTAGAAATGCCCATGATACACAACTGCAGGGCAGGGAAGGGGCAAATAATCTGGTGATAGAAATTTGTGCCACCTGCCTAAGGTGGCAGAACTGGTGTTATTAAAATTAAAGCTCCTGTTTTTTCAGCTGGCACTGCTTGGCTAATTGGCTAAAATAGAAATAGTAATTCAATCTGGAAAATATTGGAGTTCTCATTACCTTGGTGTGAAATTTAATGGGCTGAAGTTTCAGGATTTGCAGGTGGTAAAAGGATTCTTGCAGTTGAGAAGTCCTGAATGGCATTCTCCTTATAATGTAACATATACATATTTATGCGTATATATATACACATACATACTGTACTGTATCAAAACATATATGTGCTGAGTACTCGTGTTCTTTGGCTTTAACTGGTACTCTGCTTTGTTTAATTGCAGTTCAATGTAAAAGACTGTGGTTGATCAAGCTTTGAAACCCAGCCATTCCTTGGGTAGAAATGTAAAAGTCCATAATAACGACTCTAGGTGATTTCAACATGGTACACTTGAAGTGATGTAAATTTGATGAATTTCTGCAATATAAATCCCAGGCCTTGGTGAAGACGAGCATATTCTTGCACTAACACTGCAGTTCTATATTGCAGCTTCTGAAAATTAGAGTAAATGAGAAATAGATTGCCCAACGCTTTGTAAACTAGTAAGAGCTACTCCCTAAGCAGAACAACCGTACGATGACTTTCCTATCTCGATGTTGTAGTGCTTAAGTATTGGCTGTAATTCTAACAATCATCTGGTGGATGACTGGGACAGGGGTTTTTTTGTTTGTTTCTGGTTTTGTTTTTGACTGTTCTCAAAGAAATACCTGTATTCAGACTGTAGCTTTTCTTTCTCTTCCAGTTATGAAATGGTTTAACTTTATGCTACTAATAGAAATATTTTCTTAAGGTTATAATCTGTTTGACCGCACAGGGTACTCAAAGCTGGGAGTGTTTGTTTGGCCTTGATCGTCACTACTGTGGGTGAATATGAGAAGGCAGACTGGAGGTGTATCTTAACATCCTTGCCTCTGTTTAAAAAAAAAAAAAAAAAAAAAAAGGGGTAAGCTGGTGCCTAATTTTTTGTGCATTTCCAATTTGTACCTTTCTTTTTTTTGCCATTCCCTCAAAATTATTCTGCTCCCTGTGTGGGGACACATTGGTGAGCAGCTGGTGTGTCCAACTTTAAGTAGCCTGCTGTTGTCCCAGTTTGCTTGGGGTGAGTGTTTATCTTTCAAAGGGCTAGGGGAGTTACCTCTCTTCACTGACAATGCAGCCGTTCGAGACAAGCGATGCTGACCACGAAGTCGGCATGACAGGTGAGGGTGAGTGGAGGTGGGTCGATTGGAGGCTGAGGCGTACCAGTTGTGAGTAAATACTGCCACACTCTTTGTCTTTTCATTTGTTGGTTTTTGGGTTTTTTTTGTACATGAATTAAAAAAAAAAGCATATTTTGCACTGGCTCTTGTACTGTTGTGCAGAAGAAATCTGTATCTAGAATCTGTGCTCCAGTCAAAACGCAAATAAACCTGTTTGTAAGAAGCACGGGTTTCGTCTCTGCTTTGCTTGGCGTGGATGGGCACAGGAGAGCCTCGGCATCAGCTCCTCCTCGGCATGCAGCTGTAAGGTGCTGGGCACCCTCTCAAAATCAGTGGGATTGGAGTTTGCGAAGTGCTGGTGAGAGAACATCAGCTGTAGCCAAATGCCCTGCAGTGTTTTCTTTGTGTTGGGACTGACAATTTCTCTGCAGCACAATGCAATGGCCGGTTCATATTTAATCCAGATCAAGGCATGAGGAGAAATGCCTAATTCTTACAGAAGCCGTGACAATGGGTGTATACACTTCAGTGAGAGCACAAGCTGTGTTAGATGACAGTTGGCTTTGGTCTTGCAGTGCTCAGAGGACACAGGCGTTTCAAAGCCTGGTCCTCAGTGAAATCAGAGACGAACAAAAAGTCCTTCCTGGTAGCAATGCTCTGTCCCATTTAGCAGCTGTTAGACACACACTGGAGAAGAGGCAGTGAGGTTTGGACGTGGAGCATTCACAATGGTTTGGCTGGGAACACTTCGGTATCCTCTAAGGGTTAAGCCATAGGTCTGATAACATACATGTTCAGGAGATTGATAGACGTTCAGTGTCGTTTTCCAGTTGGACAAGATGGAGTTCAGTTTGCAAATAGTACCTTCCAGCAGTCAAACTTCACATTAAGGCAAAGGAGAGGGAATGGATGTACGACTATGTAAGGGTGCTTCTTAATCCAAATTTCAAACTGCAGACAGTTTGAAAGCTTGAAAGTGAGCAGCTTCTCCCAAGGTCCCTTTGATTTCAAGAGCAATTTTGGCTCCTTTCTTTTGCTGAAGAAGTATTTGAATCACAAAAATAGAAAATGCAGCATGTGCCTCTATATATATCAGTTCATATGCAAAGTATAAGGGCACAGACAATGTTCCTAGAGGAAAATAAATGAGAATTGATTATTTTTCCCTTACCAGTGACTCAGGCATCCCTGAGAAGAGGAAAGGGACTGTCTACACCTAGTTTCTTTTAGCTTAAAGTTTTACCTCTGGTAAAAATCAAGCTATCTGAAGCCTGATATGGTAAGGTGTTCAACTGCTCTGTGCATGGTTAGGAAGCATCATCTCTCACAGGGCTGCTGGGATTCAACACTGTTTCTTCAGCTTCAGCATAGGTTCGAGTCCACTTGCAGGCGGCAGCAGCAGGTGAGCTGGGTGGGTTGTGCTGTTATGGCAGTATGCTGGTGGGCACTTGGGGGTCCAAGGCTGGCATTTGGGCTCTCCAGGGCTGGCTGGAGGGTGCTGAGTGTGTGAGGCCATTGGCAGCAAGTGCTTGGTGGCTGTATGAGCCCTGCCAGCTGCAGGGGCCATCCCTGCGGCCCTTCAGGAGGACAGAGGTGAATCTGTCCCTGAGCCCCCAGGCGGAGGGGTGCTGTGTGAGCATCGCATGTACAGGTGAGCTCCATGCAAAATTATCCCTCTTCTCCTGTAAGCCTGACCCATGTGCTGGCAGGGGTTGGTAAATGCAAAAAGGAAGGTTGTTTATCTAAAATTGCCTAATAAAAGGGTTCAAAGACAGGGAAAGGGGTAATGCTGCACAACTTAATTTCTATGGGAAACACACCAAGAGAAGCTTATAAGGAAAAGACCTTCTAGGGAGCATACCCAGAAGTCAGTGGCAGCCGAAGACTGGAGCTGCTTAGCCAAAGCATTGGTCTAATCTCATCTAAATCCTGAACAGCAAACAAACATTTTAAAATTAATGTTCCAATTTACAAAACAATGCAGTCTTTCAGTTAAAAGGATTAGTCACAACTACGGAGCAGGCAGGGAAATAACATCCCTCGTACTCTTTCTGTAAAGAAGCTAAATGCTTCCAGGCTTACCTGGGTAGGAAAGATTTGACACTGCAATAATTTAATGTTTTTTTTAGTATATTACAGCAGAGGCTGGTTGTCCCAATCAAACTGGAGTTTCAGACAGGCATAGACTTCTCTGCTCCCCAGAGATGCGTGGCCCAGGGATGCAGGGCAGCCACTGGGCTTTGGGGTGCACCGGCCTCTCACATTTCAGGAGGGAACTAAGGTGTCAAGTGCTACGAGTCTGCCTGGGAGAGCACAACAGGCTGTAGTGCCTGTCTTGGCTCACCACAAAAAAAAATATCCTTCCTCCCATTTCTTGGAGAGCGGTGATGCGAATCAGGCTCTATATTATACTCAATATTATGCTATGCTGGTAAGTTACAGCAACAAATAAAATCTGCCTTGGAGCTTGTTAAGCAAGGACAACAAACAGAAAGCTGGAAGAAAATAATGTTTTAAATAAAACAAAATGAAACAGTAAAAGATGGTATACTACCACCCTGGATAAAATTCACCCCCAGGTGATGCGTGATCTTAGAGTGCCGGATCACCTATGTCCTTATGCTGGGACTTGTAAACCAGCATCTGCCTGCTCCCTACTGTGGATGTGGAGGCACAGGGCTCTGATTTGTGCTTTTCCCTCTGAGGGTGCCTGATAGATATGTTAAAAGTGCTGCTCATGACAAAAATACGTACACTTTTTTTTCTTTTGCTATATACTTTTTTAATCCTAAAGTCTTCTATTTTTGACTGTTGCAAACAGTGCTGCTGTCCATTTTGCAGCCTAGAAAAGCCTCAGTTCTGATCTCACTGGTATTAAGTCATAAGCAAGTATGACAGAGCTTGAAAAAAGGTTGATTATCAGGAATCCAGAATTAGCCAAGCACATTAGTGACTGAGGAATCATTTTCCAAGGTGAAAGTTTTGTTAAATGCTGAAGTTAAGACTATGCTTTAGAGAGGAGGAATGCTAGAAATATTATGTTTGATAGACTGGAGGAAATGCAAATAGAAGGAATTTCTTCATGAAAGCATTTTCAAAGCTTAGCATCTCCCAGAAGAAAGAATTTCTGGATGGTTGGCACCACTTTGGGAATTAAGATCTCTGTGACATCACCTAATAATTCAACCTGTGGTAGTAAAATCAGGGAAGAGTTGAGTAAAAAGTGAGCACATGACTTTATGCAGGAAGAGAAATGTGGCTGAGGCTGCATGGCCAGAGCAGCCCGGGAAAGGAAACCTCAGTACAAAAGCATGGAGGCCACATACGTTAAGCCAAGTGCGTGCTTCGGCACAGCTGTCCTGAGGACAAGGAACATTGTCCCAGGCAAAATTATTCCAGAACCACCCACAGTTTCCCTTTTCCAACAGATTTACCTCATTTCATGGTGGTGCCTATGTGGCCACAACTTTTGTTTCTTGAGCAGCCATAGTTGCTTACTGTCACATGCGTGGCCTGAAAGAAACAAAGTCCAATTGAGAGCATGGGGATAAATTTGGTGATTGTTGAAGTAATTAGTGGGACAAAAAGGGAGAGGCATTCTGCTTTGCTTTTTCAAAAGCTTTGGCTCCCTTCTGGCTCTGCCAGTCCCTGCCGATGGCTTGCAGCATCCCTCCCATGTTCGCAGAAGAGAAGCGACTGTTCCCAAACAAATATGCATGCAGCCATGTTGCTAGTTTAAATACATGTCCACCTCCTGAACACCTTGCTCAGAAATGCAACCTACTGACAGCCTGCTCAGGAGGACACCTCTCTCCATCGTTTTTTAAACCAACAAAGTGAGTCCGCAAGTTTTGTAATGAAGGTGGGGAGGAGGGTTTTGCACTGCCGCCCTCCACCACTTGGCTTGGGTGCCTGGATAAAGGGAGCCCGAGCCTCCCAATTAGGCTGTTCTTCTTACTGGTTTCTGGAGGACACTGTGTCTCTCCATGGATGATACAGGGTGTTTCATGATACTAGCCTTAAGTGATGGCTGAAAGTGAGCGGTGGGATTGTCCCCCAGAGTCTCATCTTTGGGCACCTTTTTAAGGACTAGTGGCTCTTCATATTTAAAATAGGTTATTTATGGTTGGGTTTCTGGTTTGTCATCAGAAAATTTGGTTCACTGCTGTGTAGTTAAAATGAACATCAGAAATGATGTTAATTGTTTGGATGCTGTTTCTTTACTCCTATCTTCCCCCAAACAACTGACAACCGCACATGCTATTCCAGGATTGTTTGGGGAGGGGGTTAAGCCAATTGCTAGTGTAAAGATGTCCTCACTCATGTGAAGTCATGACAGAGTAGTCATCCTGCTTCATGGTGGTAGCCAATGTGTCCCAAAATAATCAGAGGGTTGTCTATCAACACCACTTATGTCATTCTTGACAGATAATTGTCTGACTTGACCTTAAAGATTGTCTGTGATGGAGAGAGGGGACAAGCAAGGTGAAGCCCACCCATGTTACTGCAGCAGTAGGAACGGGGCTGGGGTGTTTTAGTCCTGTTTCATCTGTCCCTGTCTGAAATGGAGCTGAATCCTAGCTAAAGAAGTGGTCTCCAGCCCATCCGCCAAGGGGAATACAAGCAAAACTGCCTCCATTAGTTGATGGTGACTAAGGCAAGGCAGCAGCTTAGCTTTCACTTCAAATCCAGCATGAATCACTTTTAACACCACGAGGACAAAGTGGCAACACACTGTTGACTCACTTTGAAACTCAGCTGGCCGGTGGCAAATGGCTCACTAAGCAACCTGTGAAAAAAGGAGCATTAACCCTCCCACATTATTTCTGAGGTAGCACCATGCCCTTTGTGCAGCTCAGAAACCACAGAGAGCTGCTTGGCACAAGTACCAAGAGCTGGACGTGATGTGCAGTGGCCTTGGCTGAGCATCAGCGGCTCACTATGGAGGGAGGGGGGACCACCACGATCCCGCCCGATATGCACAGCTGAGCGTGTCTGCACAGCAAAGAGGGTCCTGCTGTTTTGTGTGAGAGTGATGCGATTTTGTACTCAGTTTTGTGTTGGTTTTATTTTGTACTTCTCAATTCTCTGTCAAACAGTTGAATTTTCCATCTAATTGTGGTGATGATTACAGTCGCCCACTGGCCAGCTACACAAGCAAAGCAATTGAGAAAATGAGCCTTTTGATTCTTAGAGACTCCCACTTTAAAACAATGAAACAATTTTTCCTCTCTCCTGAATGTCACCGAGTGGTGTTAATCTGTCACCTTTCAGGCTCTCACACCCACAGGTGATGTCCCTCTTCGTCTCTCTCAATGAGGAAGTCCTTAAAAATTACAGTTAAGTGCAAAGCCTCTGAGCCCCAGTGGTGCGAAGAGCAGGACCAGGAGCCTGAACTAAGAACCTGGGCCAAAGAGATGTACATGTTCATCAGGGCTTGGTGGCTGTGAAGAAGAACTAGCCCGACTACCCAGGTCCACCAGGCCCTGCAGAAGGGGAAGGGTCCATCACCTGGAGTGAAGGGCCATCAGGGGCCCTTTTAAACTTGCTTTTAAAATGAAATCCTCATGACATTACAGCATCGTGGAACTCTGAAAACCCCAAACCATTGGACTCCTGATAAAGTCCTGACCGGTTGCCACCAATCCCGGTTGAATGAATATGGGAATATGTGTGGACGTGAGTTCAGGCAGAAAAAGGTAATAAATATAAAATACATACATTAAAAAAAGAAAAGAAATTTTGTGTAGTACCCACTAAGCACTGGAAGAACGGTAAGAACTTAAACATCGTGTGCATCACTCAGTTAATAATTGACCTAAGTATAGGGATCCGTTGTGATAGTAGGTGTGTTGTCTGTAGTGTCTGTTTAGGTTGTATCACTAAGCGTAAGAAAATTTTTAACTTGATTCTTTCTGTAGAGATTTATAGCTGAAGCCAGGATAAGCCATTAAGTGAAAAATTAACAGGCCATTTTGGTAGTCAGGAGTACAAGACACTAAACCCCATCCTGGCAGAGAGCTGAACCCCTGGAGACTCCGAGCTGCACCCCCGGGGTCCTTTCTTAGATGTTTTGCCTGTCATCTTCAACAGGGTGCCAGGTGGGTTGAGGGCAAGGAAGACTCTTACTAGTAAGTGTTGGGAAAGAAAATGATGGCTCTTAATTAAGAATGACACTTTTTTACCTACACATTTGACTATCTGGGGAGGTCTTGAAAGGAAGCCAGGCCTGGAAATCCTCTTTCCACCAAAGCTGGGAGAATATTCCTGGGACATGCAAACAAGCCAGCAGGTGTTTCTGTGAGTTTTAATTTCCCAGATTGTTCCATGATGGGGTCAGCCTTACTACCGCAGAGACAAGGAGCCCTCCCTGCACCTGGTCAGGAGACCTGGCTTTATAAACCCAGCCACTTCCCTTCCTGGGTGGCCGTAGGAGAGGCAGTACTGAGGTAGGAGGAGGGGGACCCATCCCAGGTGAGTGGCTGAAGAGGCTGAGCTTGTGTGTTGTTAATCACTAGTGTGTACTGCACTTCTTGCTGGGCTTTATTATACTCCTTAAAGGTCTGTCCCAGGTCTCACAGTGTGAAAATCCCTATCGCTTTCCTCTTTCCCCACCCTTAACAGTATTTTCCCCACCTCTCTGTCCTTCTCTCTCATTTCCTCAGGGGCTGGCAGTGCCTGGTCCGTGCCAGCTGTGCTACAAGGCTTTGTTGTTATAGCAATGGGTGCTACTTCCTTAGGAATGAAGATAATGGCATCGTTTGGAGAAGTTTTGTGATGGGAACCTCTAGTGATCCTGATGATCTTTTTCTAGTGTGTGATGCTCCACCTGTTCTTTCTGCCTTGTTCCTTAAGGGTCTGTGTGACTTGAGGTTTTGCCTATCCAGTCGTGTAAATGAGACAACTCCTGAGCAATTCAGAGCAAAATTCATCTCCTCTAAGCTGTCTAGGGGATAAAAATGGGCACATAGGCAAGTAGCTTTCAGACCCCAAACCATAAAGCCAGAGTCTTGGGGTAGACAACAGTACTGCCTGCTGCTGTAAACTGGGTTGGTCCCTCCTGATGTGGCTCACCTGTGGGTGCTTAATCTATTACCAGCCCAGTGCTGGCTGTGTAGTGCTTGGCATTGGTGGGAGCTGCAGAAGGATGCAATTAAACTAATTACAGGCTGGTGATTTCGCACTCAATGAGATAATTACTCTTGAAAACTGGCAGTATGGATGAAACTTGCTCCCAGCCTTAATATCAGGTTTCACTGTCTTGCCAAAATGTGTGATTGACATCAACCTGTGATTGTGACAAAGGCTATAAACTCATAGGCTCATAAAATAATTTAGGGTGGAAGGGGTCTTCAAAAGTCACCTGGCCCAGACCTTGCTCAAAGCAGGGCCAGTCCAAAGGCTGCTTGGTGTTATGTGGGGTCAGCAAGGGGAAGCCCGTGGCCAGCGCTAGCCCGGAAATCCAACCAGAGATCATAATGCCCCATTCTTGCCTCAGATAATCTATGAATACACTCACTAAGAAAAGCTTTTGTCTTTCCAGTGTTGGGTGGGAGAAAAGTAAAATAACACAGGCGTGCCAAGCCATAATTATCTTTCAGTTCATCCCTTAAGAATGAGTAAAAATTAAGTTGGGATATATTTGTTTACTTAATAATTTTTCCCAGCAAATAGAAAGAATATAACTTGGCAACCACTTTCTACCAAGTCTGGCAGTTCTTGTGAAGATATGGTTGCCAGCTAACCTTATAATAACTTGTCACAATGGAGCCGAACACACACTAATTGCAACTAAAAATTTAAGGTTTTACTTGCTAACAGTATTGCTTCACAGTGACAGGTGGGATTGGCAGTGCGAGGGGTCTAGTGGGCTTTAAGCTGGGGTGAAACTGCAGTGAATGAGCTACTCCGTACTGTGTGGATGCCCTCTTGCTCTAACGTGTGCTGTGGTGCAAGGCAGCATACGCTGCCTTTTAAGCAGCTTAGGGTACCTGTGCTGTGAATGCATTAAATCTCCAAACTAGGATCTTGTGCAATTGGCTGTGTGCACTGCAAATTCCCAGCTCTGCTTCCTTGCTCTGCTGTCCTATGTAACCTAGATGCGAGAGGGTGCATTAACTCAGCTTTTTTTGTATATGGTAAAATAATACACAATCAAGAGGAGAAATGGCTGCAGAGTTGGTGGATAAGACATGCTTATCCTTAAGTTACAGGCCTGAAGTAAATGAAGATGCAAGTCGTCTTCCTTTCAGTGCTTTTTAATTTGAATGGAGAGGCTACAATCAGCAGGACTGTCTACCATGAAACCAAGGTAAGTCTTACAAGCTGAGTCTGGCTCATAGGCTATAAGCATAAGAAGCATTACATGGTGCATTCATGCCTTTCCTTTTGAAGGAAAGCATGATTGTCTTGCTTTCCTTCAAAAAGGGGCAAATTCTAGCAGGTACTTTGGCAATTCCCTTAATCTGAGTTGTGACCATGGGCTCCACACTGAAGAGCCCAGTCCTAAGTGCAGCACTCTCATGATGGACATGGGACACCCTAGGAAGGCTTTGACCTTTGAAAGGCCTAAAATGTGGAGAACAACAGTGTTGTGGTTTAACCTCAGCCGGGAACTGGAGAGAATCAGAAGAGTAAAAGTAATAAAACTTGTGGGTTGAGATAAGAACAGTTTAATAATTGAAATAAAATAGAATAATAATAAAAAAATAATTTTCTTTCCTGTATTTATTTATTTATTTATGAGCTGGAAGACAGGGACGGCGAGCAGGATGAACCCCCCATAATCCAAGAGGAAGCAGTCAACGACCTGCTACGCCACCTGGATGCTCACAAGTCTATGGGGCTGGATGGGACCCACCCAAGAGTGCTGAGGGAGCTGGTGGAGGAGCTCACCAAACCACTCTCCATCATTTATCACCAGTCCTGGTTAACGGGGGAGGTCCC
>NW_008825100.1:4102562-4150451 GCF_000699105.1 Pygoscelis adeliae
GCTTCTTGTGCACCTCCAGCCTTCTCAGTCGGTAGAGCATGGGAAGCTGAAAAGTCCTTGACTAGTGTAAGCACTACCTAAGCACTACCAAAACATCGGTGTGTTATCAACATTATTCCCATCCTAAATCCAAAGTAAAGCCAAAACACAGCTACTAGGAAGAAAATTAACTCTATCCCAGCCGAAACCAGGACAACAGAACTGATGATAATAATAAACACAGTAATATATTTCAGGTTTTTCCCCATTTCAAATCTTACCTGACACGTTTGCTGCTGCGAGTAGTCCCTGCCAACATTACTGAGGATCTGTGGATACCATAGTCTGTTGTGATGAAATGTGTTGTGGATTTGGACCCTTTGGTGGTGTATGTGTGCACCTCCTGTTGTTCAGACTACCTAACCAGTCTTGCTTTGTTTCTAGTCACCAGTCCCACTGATTTCAAAGGGACCACATGCAGGGATAAACCTGAGCAGCTGTGTTTGAGGAGTCAAATACCCTTTAGGTATTCTGAGCTTTTTTAGGTGGGAACCATGTTTTTGTTCCACCTTAGTCCAGAGGTAGCACATTGAGCTTCTGGTCCATTGCTATAGAAATAATGCCAATATGTGTCTGTCTTTTTTTTTTCTGAAAGTCTGAGTGAACAGCTTGTTTTTCAAAACATGTAAATAATAGTGTTGTATAGCTAACATTTTTCTTGTGTCAACTTCACTACTTCAGTAGTAAATGCTTTTGTGGAATGTCATTTTAAACTTCCCTCAAACAGTCCACCCATGTCTGATACGGCTTTTGAGAAAGAGAAGACTTCTTTCTGTCTCATAGCTGGTAATATTTTTTTTTTTTGAGTAATCTATATTTAGGGTGAAAATACCACTTCAAAACTGTGACTCAACAAATGGTAAATTTAGGTTTTGCCATTCAAAAATACTCCTGCCTCATTTCCAAAATGGGATGTTCTGACACAATTCAACAGACTTTTTTTTTTTCTTTCTTGGCAAAGCATAATTTAATTCATTGTTCACCTCAGTAAATGAAGGGCAGCAGAGCAGGGTAGAACACCAATTGCCTAAGGTACATTTTTGTTTATTAAGTTATTTAGCCTGTACGCTTTGTTCTCACTGCTTTGAGTATGCAAACTGTCTTCTGAAAAGGTACCTGACCCAGTGGCTTGGCTGAAGCACCTCCTGGCATATTGCAGCTGTGCATGCTGCAAGTTCTGGCCTAGGAAGGATGTGTTTTTGGACAGCATGACTGTGACATCTCTTGTGCCTTCATCTAAGAAAGAGTACAAAAAACCCCAAAGAGTTGAGTAGTCATTTTACTACTTGAACTTTGAGCAAGCTGGCTTGTCTAGCTCTTCTTGTCCCTTGGATCCCCATGTGTCCCTTATAGCTAAATAGCTTATTAACTGCTCTACTGATGGACTGTTGTGTGATCCCTCCCCATCTCCCAGGTTCTTCTCAAGAGCCTGGGGAGGCCAGGAGGTGCTCTTCCCCTTGTTCAGTGATGGGAAACTAAACCCAAAGAGGTTTAGACTTAGAGCCTCTAAATTACTTGTGCACCTGACTCACCTCCACACCATTTGGTGCCTGGATGCTACTGTGGACTTGGGGAGAAATGACTTACCTGTGGGCTGAAGACTGTGGCAGAGTAGAGATTTGGTCCATAGTGCCTTGAGTCCCAGTGATTGCCCACGCTTCAGAGGAGGTATCATGGTCAGCAATTCCTGATTTCCATGGCAATAGTCAAAAGTCTTGACAACTCCTGCTTTAAATACCCATATCTTATGCCACTGACTTCTGTTGTATACTATAGATATGGCATAAGTAGAGAGGACTTTTTAAAACCCAGTCTTGGATCAAGTTTTTAAGCATTTCCCTTTGAGGAGGAATGAGACAAGCATGCAGGGCTGCCCTTGTATAACCTGGACTTTGCTGTAGCTGTCCCATTGGGCAGGGACATTGACAAGACCCATGGAACAAGGCATTACACTGGATAAATCTGAATGCTTTCTCGCTATGGTTGCAGCATCCCGGGGAACAGCTCAGCTGAGATCTTTAGGGTTAATAGGAACTTATTTAGCATTAGGTTTAAGCCCAGCCTTCACTAACTTGTCTGTGACATGTTTTATTTCTTTATATATTTTTAATGGAGTGCCTTTGAGAGAGCTTAGGAGGACATGGTGTCTGGTGTGTGTGGGAGCTTAACATTGTCAAGGGTGGGTTTTCTCAGTGTGTGAGAGGCAGCCATGCTTGGTGAAGATGCCCTAGTTCTTGCAAAAGTTGCTGGAGAAAAAGGCAGAAATTTTTTTTTACACTTTTGTAATATTTGGATGGACTTTTGGGGGAGTGAAGGTCTTTTTTTCCACAGCAGCTTTCTGAAAAAGGAAATTCTGTAGTGTCAAAATAGCTTTGCTCCAGCAGAATCCTGTGACAATATCTGCACTAGTGAAGCATGGCTAAGCTCTCTTTACCACAGGGAGAAGATGTGCACTGTATGATTGCTTGGTGTTTGAGGTTCCCACATACTGTAACCAAGAACATCACTTCAATGGTAGTCAGTGAAATAACACTATCTATTAGAGAACTGGTCAGGGAGTGCATCCCACCACACAGATCAACATATTCACTATATGTTCTTGAGCAAGGATTTTTCTGTAGCATCACGTAGCACTTGATATCCAGTAACATTTCTCTTCGAAGGGCTGCCTGAGCGCTCTGATGTTCTTAAGCAGATACAAAGAGTTCTTGGGTTAATGAAATATTTTCCCCAAGTAACTATGACTGAGCTATTACATTGGTTTTGCTTAAAAGCTGCAAAATTGGGCGAGGTATATGTCCTGCAGCTGGAAAACTTGGATGTTTCTGTCAGCTTCCTTGAGGGTCACTGGAACAACACTTAGAGATGCTACTGAAGAGAAACTCTTGCTGCAGCAAATAGTGGGTGAAATTATTCAGGAGTACTCATGCTCATAGCAATTCTGCCTTTAAAGGCAGAATTTAAAGGCATCTTTAAAGATCTATTGATCTTTCTTTGTGTGCGCTCCTTTTCCACCTAATTTGGCACAGCTCTGTTGCCACTTGGTTGCTGATATTACAATGCAGGGGTTGATAAGCACTTGCCAGCATTCAGAAACTTTCCATTCCCACACTTTACAAGCCCTGGCTATTTTTCATTTGAAAATGGTCATTTGAAGCCGTTTGAATCATGGAAGAACAATGACAAGCAAGGGAGAAAGTGTTACTACTGATATTTATCCGAGAGCCTCCTTTGGTGCAATTACGAACTGGGAAGATAAAAAGTGTGGTGGAGAGAGGGTGTATTTGGATGACGATCATGCATGGAGCTTAATGCCCTGTAAGGGAAGTTATACAAGTGCTGGATCACCACCAAGCAGGTATAGAGTATCACACCATACAAACTGGGCCCTCCACATGGGAAAACGTAGCCAGGGAGAGCCCTGGGACAAAGGGCAGGGAGCTGTGGCTGCACCAGTTCCCACTGTCACAGGAGATTTAGGGCTCAGAGGTGGGACACCCTGCTCTGTGCAGGCAGGAGCAATATTTCATCTTGCTGCATGGGTAAGGTAGGAGTCATGGGCAATCAGAGCACCTGCTGGTGACATTTCCAGCCTGTGCCTCCCATGTCTTCAGAGACTTTGGGAGCTTGTGAACTACCAAGAGGTAAAATCTTCATGTAGATGTTACAATGAGCCTGCTCTTCACTGTGTAGCAGATCAAAGTAAACCCTTCTTCCTCCCTCGTCTTGCATACTGCCTTGCTTAGTATGTAGTTTGGCCAGACAGTCCCAGTGATTGATGTGAATATTAATGACCAAGCTTTTGTATTGTCCAACATTTGCCATTGATGCAACAGCACACTACATGCTTTTAGGTAAAACCAGAGAAAGCTTGCCTGTGGCTTTCTCTTCCACAGTATTTTTTTTCATTTTCTTCTCCTTTCAGCTTTTGTATGTGGTGTGCTGCCTGCACTGTGTGCCAGAGCATGCACAGTGACTACTCTAGGTTAGAAGTAAATGACTGGTTTTGGCTTGGGAGAATTTCCTGATCTGATTCATCCCATAGTTACAACAATGGTTATATTGGTCCAGACAGTGTGTTTGAGGTGCTGGGGAATGTATATTCAAGTATAACAGTAGCATTCTTGAATGAAAAATGTGTATCTTGTCCTCCTGAAGACAATACCAGAGAGGTCAGCAAGAAAGTTGTGCTACACCCTGCGGAGCTGGTTTCTTTTTCCACTGGAGTTTGAATGAGGGGCCAGATCTCCATGTATCAGCATCTCCCTCAGCCTCCAGCAGTAACCCCTGTGATGGTTTAACTTCACCCCCTTCCTACTGTATTGCAACAAGTCTGTGACTGCCCTTTTAGTCCCCCTCCCATCCCTTCTCATCACCCAGGGTGTCTCTGGCACAGGTGGTCGTGAAGCTACATTGTGAAAGGGGTGGGTGAACTGAGCACTTAAAAGTGTCTTTTAATTTTTTTTAAGCAGGGTCAGTTGCCTGATCTGATTCTTAATACCTCCATCCCAGGCTGCTGAAGCCCATCAGCAGGTGGGGTGAATGGCTTGGCTGCAGCCCTGCAAAGGCCAAGGCGGCTTGTGGCAGGAGGTGCTGGGGGCAGGCTGTGTCAAGGGTGGCTGTGTCAAAAGGATAGCAGGACTGAGGTGCCTGACCTCCCAAACAGTAGAGCTGCAAGGGTGGAGGTGGTCCTTTTGGCACTCTACTGTGCTGTTGCAGGTATTCGTGGCCAAGGGGCAAGAGGCCATGGCCACTCTTGCTGTCTGCTGCTCCCTTCTTAATCCCGACTCTTTGCTTCTCTATAGGGTATTTGAGCATGGGCTCTGGAAGCTGCTTGTGGATCTGACTGACATCCTCAGCTAGGGATGAAGCAATTAACTAGTAAGGGTAGCTTAAAAAAACACAAGCCCACAGAGAAACAGAACAAAAGTCTATTGAGGGAGCAGGCAGCAGCGTGGATCCAGAGCTGCTTGCAGCTTCTTGCTGCAAGTATGGTGCAGCACACGGTGTTGAGGAGATACAGCCCCAGCTCCTTACCTCTTGCACTTACTTTAAAAAGCAATGTGAGCAGAGTTATTACTTGCTATGAACTATTATTTAATCACCCAGCGGAGCTCTCCCTGTTTGCATGCTTCCACTAAATACAGCTCCTTAAAAGATGAACAAATCCACGGTCTCTTTTTCTTTTGTTTCCTTTGAGAGAAAGCTGGAAAACAGCCAAAGCCCTTGGTGTCTCTCAATGACTTTGTGAGAGCCCTCGAAACGTCATACTATGTAAAGCTTTAGGATTGCTCAAACCAGGAAACCTCACACACAGAGCTCTCATTTTTATCTGCAACAACAGACATTGTGTCATTGGTTCTTAAGAATAAAGCTGCAAAACAGCTTGATGTGGGTTTTTCTTTTAACCAAAAACAATGTGTTAAAGAGTTCAAGATGTGTCATTTTAGTAAAGTTCATAGAGTGCGTAGAAGTCTTAAGATCTTCTACCTGCAATGACACATAAATGCCAGCACCACTAATTTTACTTAACTTCTTATGTCTGACTTCTCCCATAAGGTTTGAATCAGAACTGCTCTTTCAAGATGAGTTATGACTGCATGAAGTTCTAGCAAGACAGCATGACCGCAGAGGAGACTCAGTGCATGTGCTTGTTAATCATCACAGGTAGCCCTGCTGTGGCAAAACTACTTTCACATGGGATTTGGCAGCGGACAAATACAAACTGGGAGATGTGGTGACTTGGCAAAAGTGAAAAAATTGGTGCATAGACCAAATCCTTGCACTGCAGTATTTTTTGGAGGTGTTAACTGGAAAAAACCCAAACCCATAGTGCCTGTCATTCTGCAAGGCAGCATGGATCGTCATTTTTATTTAATCCTGACTTCTGCGTTCCCACTTGCTCTCTGTTTTGTGCAGCAAAATGGGAAGCCACCAGCCTGCTGCTTTCTTCAGGAGAGGTGGCTGATGTGTGGGAAGATAGACTCACTTAATTGCTTTGAACTCAGTGTGGTGCAAGTTTTCCTTAGTGTGCTGACCATTTCTGATGAATGAATGAACTAGCTTGCTTTAGCCTGCTCACAGGCCTTTTCAAACCCAAATGCTGATTGCAGGGGCAGGAAGTTCATCCTTGTAAATTCTAAACAAAATAAGGGCAGTGATAGAGAAACTAGATTTTCAGAAGTGAAGGAGAAAACTGCTAATCACACCAGATTTGGGAAACTGCCTTTCAGAGCTGAAAAATTTACCCTGATCTTGTTTTTAGCATAGAATTATTGCTTGCTGAATGTAATGAATATTTTCCTGGAGGAGTAATGAATGAGAATTGATTAGGAACCAGTTTTTGCTAGACGGGTGTGCTATATCATCAAGCTTTCTGGTAAAGAAAAAAGACTGGATTGAGTTATCCTATGATGGCAAACTCAAAGTTGAAAACAAGACAAGTCGATTCAATGATTTCTGGCTATGAAAGGGATGCAGGCACATGCTATGTTATGTGATGTTCTTCAGCATCACATATCTAAAGGTGTTTATATATGCTGTGGCTGTTGTTAGACAATGCATCTTAATTCACAATAGGTCATCACTTGAATTTCACTCGTATCCCACTTGACCTAAAGCAACTGGATTCCCTGAAGGGATGGGAAGGTTTGTAGGTAGAGGGTAGGGTAGAGGTAATCAGGGCAAGATCTGTAGGCAGAGGGTAGGGTAGAGTAGTCTGGGCAAAGTTTGTAGGTAGGGACTACACCGTTTGTTAAACTGGCTATTATAGTTGGAAAAAGTTGGTAGGTTTTCAGGTACAAAAGAACACTTCCAGAAATACTATCTTCTCCTTACAGACATTGCCTTGCCTGTGCCCTTAGACCATCACAACCACTGCTGTTTTCTCAAAGCATTCATTCTTTTAGTTGTCTTCAAGAGTTACCCAAAACACTTCTTGTGTTTCTCTTAATTTGCAACTCAAAATACAAACAATATCAACTTTGGCTTGTGTTCAGCAATAATCCTGATAAGATTTCTCAGGAACCTAGACCAAACAAGTTAAAAGTAATTCCATTGACGCAGTTCAGTGGTATACCAAAATATATCAAGATGTAATTTATGACATATTTGTTTTCTTACTTTGACTCAATCCAAAGACATAAATAATTGTAATGTATTATTCATCGTGTTTTAAGAAAAAAATGTTCTAATCGTATGTTTTAGGTTTCTTTCAGCATTCTGCATTTTGCTGCAAGGTCTGGAAATAATTAAACCTACTAGACTCCAAAAGAAATGCATATGGAAAGGAAAAATCTGGAGGTAGAACTTCAAATATCTTATATTAAAGAGAACGAGGAATGAATAAATAATATATCGAGATGAACTAACCTGGGGATCACTGGCTTTGGGCTCTGGTTTTCTGTAGCTGATGGCTATTTGCAAGCCTCTGATGAGCACTGGGTAACTGTGGATATGGCTACTGATGTGAATAGTTTCTGGGAGCAATATCTGTTTAGAGAAGCACCATGTAAACCCTTCTTGACCAGTCAATAGGACTGTGTTTTAGGCCATGCCAACTTGTCCTCTTTCCAGGTCTCTGCCCTATCCATTGAGAAGGGCTTGGTTCCTTATAGCTGCAAGCATCATTTTCACTGCATGGTTTACTTGTGGTAAATGTGCCTTGCTCAACAGCATGGAAAAGTTATGCTCAGGCCCAAACCAAACTTGCAGGTTTAAAGAGCCCCTGCGTGAAAGGCTGCTCTAACTTGAGCATCATTTCTGTAGGTCTTACTCATTAGAAGAGATAGACCCAAGGTCTACATAGTGAATGACCCCAAAGCTGGGGCATTAGGAATCTAATTTGAAACCATCTCTAATGAAGATACTGAGCAATTGAAGGGATGGTTTTAAAATATCCCCATGGTTAGTAATGAAGAGGCTAAGTGTGACGTTACAGACTCCTTGAAATGCCATGAATTGGGAATGTGGGTAATGCCAATTGGGAATGTAATTGCATATGAATTAGTCTGCTGATGGTGGGGGAACAAAACCATGGTGTATACACACTATTACCAGCTCCTAAATGGCTTCCAAATAATATTAGAAGATAATTGTCTGTACAGCTGGGTCTTCTCTATCTGCTTTTCAAACCCCTCCGCAACCATGTGGACAAGAATTTTTTTTTTAACCTGGGCATCTCCAAGATTTTCCAGCGCCCCTTGAGTTTGGAGGAAAACCTCTAATTATCGCATCACTCCAAAAGCTCAGGACTGGAAACATTTGTACATCTCCAAGGCAGTAATATAATTCCTGTAATGAACCAGGCTTTTAAGAAGCCAGAGAGGTTTCTACTTGATATCTTAAGGCCTTCTAAGAAAGCTCAAGAGAAGGTGTTTTTCACTCTTTTTTCATAGGGTGTATGGCTGTATACTTAGCGTATGCCCATATGATTTGAGAGCTATTGAAATGGATTCTCAGAGTCAGGATGGTATTTCAGTGGTGGATGAAACAGTAATATAACTGTCATGAGAATGTAAGGTTTTTTTGGATAAATTACATAGTAAACCAGATAGTGGCTTACATGCTCTGAGCAGTGACTTTTTTTTTAGTAACTCTCAGTCATTTTTAATATATTTTCCATACACAGATTCCTTCTGTTACAAGCCTTGACCTGATAAAAATCTGGCCTTAATATAAATTGATCTTTTTATTTCACAACATCTAGCTCCTAAGAAGAGGAGGACATAGTGGTGACATGTAGAATGTACCATTTCTTCTTGGCAGGGGTGGACATTTCACTTCCCAAAGATCAAATCAAGATTTATAACAAAACAAATATATTTTACTGAAATGAATGGGAGGCGGGGGCTGGCCAAGATGAGTAATATGCTTGTAACAACCCTCAAGCTTTTTCTCTGGCTGACTAGATCCATCCAGAGAAAGCTTCTTCAACTCCAGCATCAACACACAGAAAAGCTTTTGTAACTGCAGAAGTACCTCTCGCGCCGAGAATGGAAAAGGCAAAAGGATGAGAGTGGAAGAGGGTGTTGGTGAAAACAAGGCAACCTAGATCTTTGTCTGGTCTCAAATATTGGAGAAGTTGCCTTGATATTTTTTTGTGGGAAAAGAAGGATTTGCAGAAGGTGCCATGCTAATGTGTTATTTATAGTTCCTCTGATGGGGAGCACTGGGGAAGCCCCCTTTCTTTCTCTGGTCCCGAATCTCCTCTAGCAGAACTGGCCCCTTTCCTTTGTGCTACTGCAGTGAAAGCAGTGACAGTAAAGCCGAGCAGGAAGAAGGATGGAGCAAGAGCAGAGGCTCCCAGATAGTTGCTTTGGGACCTTGTTGCAGGCTTTCATTACTACATTTCTTCTTTCTTATTCATTGTTTTCTTTTTTTATATCCCTTCCAGCCTACGTCAAACTTTCTTAGATTGCAAATGTGAAAGGCTAGTTTGAGATAGACATATTAAATTTTCAACTCCTAAGCATTACTGACCAGCAGCAATCCACTTCAAGAACAAGTCTGAGCCTCGGCCTTGATATATCCTGGCCCTTTATGGAAAGGTTTTTTGGGACTGCAGTGCCGGGGAGGCAGGCACCTGCATGCAGGGAACCAGCCTGGCCATGGGGTGTGAGCAGGACTGGCAGCTAGCACCATGTGTGGGACATGTGGATGGATGGGCGATGTGTGGAGGCTGTCCGCATGTGAGCCAGGGAGGAAGCTGTCTGGGATGGGCTGTGAGCAGGGAGGGCTGCAGGAGGAGACAATACAGGATATCCCCTAAGCCCAAATTAAAAAATACTTTATCCCACCCTGCAGGCCTGATGGGACTGCTTGGTGCCGTTCGCTGCTTGGATGCAGCAGTACGGCTTATTGCCAGCGTTATCAAGAGCCATGCAAGTTGTTAGGACTTGCTTGTCATCTTGGTTACACTGTCCTACCGCAATCCCAATCTTTGCAGAAATATGCATGGAAGCAGAATTGAGCCCTGCCTTTGTTCGTGATCACACTGGGCTGTAGCTGTGCTCCTGTACCTTTGATGACTGACTGTGATGTCTGTCAACCACCATATTTGAGTAAACCTGTGCTTTGGCTTCTCACCTGGGTTCCCATCTGCACCTACTCTATGTGAAGGGGCCTCTCCACTCTGCAGCAACCCGTAGGGTTTTTGTGGTCTGAGCTGCTTGAAAAGTAGCAGAGGTGCAAAAGGAACCAACCAACCCATTGCAGAGAAGTGATGCAGTGCTACCCTTGTCCACTCCCCTCTTTTGGGTGCTCAGTGGCTGCAGTTTGGTTTCCACCAGCAAGGTCTCACAGGACTGACCCTTCGCGTCTGACTGGTCTGATGTCCTCGATGCTCATGTGGTTGGCTGGTGGGATGTCTGGGGAACAGCGTCTTCCTCCTCGCACTTCCGCAGAAATGTTGTATTTCTGAAATGAAGTATGTTCTTTGCGTGTCAAATGGCATGGGACATTTTCACAGCTCTCCTGGCAGCCCGCAGGCTTGGCATATTGCATACTGAAGAGCCGCCAACGGCAAGCATTTAGAGAAAAAAAAAAAAATCCCTCATAGGCAACTGCCAGAGTTTGGTGCCAGATTAATCAGAACTCCCCATTGTCTCTCTGAGACAAATGTTCCGATTAAATCTATTGTTGTTGGGCTTGATGGGACAAAGTGTTACTGAGTTACATCATAGCTATACTGTGGAAACTGGAACACAGCACAATTTATGATGGAATGTTCCCTGGTATTGTTCAGAAATACCACCACAGAAGAAGTTTGTGGGAATGATTATTTGAAATCTGCTGGTCTAACAGTGGCTTGAGCCCAGCTCCAGGATGCCTAACTAGGCTCTGCTCCATAGCTTAAGTAAACTACTTAACCTCCCTGACTCTGCTTCACTCTTTATTAGCAGTGGTGTTAAAGTGCTTGTCTGCCTTCCTGCAAGCATCTGTTCATGTTTCCAACTGGCTCTGGTTCATGCACCAGTGCTGGTGTTGCAGACTTTTGCCATGAGCATCAAACTGATTGTTTTCCCTTCCTTCTCTGTCTAACCTGGTCATTGTGTTCTCATCACTGCAGCATCTCGGGGACAACTTGGAGTGACTATGGTGGCTGCCTGCTCCCCTTGTTGGGGAGATCACTTCTCACAGCTGCCGTGCTCCAGACCTCTGCTGCCTGCCGGAGCTTGGAGCCACAAGGTGGGTTGGGGGCAGATGGGGCTGCTCCATTGCCCTGGCCCTGGCCCTGGCTCTGCCATGCTGCTGGGGCTAATGCAGCGGGCAGAGCCCCGTGTCCACCGCTTCCACAGCTTCCTCCTGCAGGTCTGCGCCTGAACTAAACTAGATAAGGCATTCCATGTGAACAGGGAGCAGGGGCAGAAAGTGAACCAGAGTCATGTGAAGAGCACTGTGTAAGGACCGCCTGGTCCTACACATGGAAAAGAAGAAAGTAAAGCGTGGGTTATGCAAGAGGCAACAGTGACGAGGCCTTTTTCACGTCCAAGCTACTGCAGGACATGAAAAAGGTGGGAATCAGACTGTCTCATCTAGCCACCTTATGTGACTGTTAATAAAAGACATATATATCCATGAGAGACATTTACTGCATGGGACTGTATCCAGATTTCATGGCTGTAGTCCATCTCCACCCAGACTGAATCCTGCCTGGTTCCTGGGAGTCCTTAGCTAACAGGGCTTACAGATGTGACAAAGCACACCAGATAACTTGAGCAACCTTACGGTCATCAGTATTAAGCTGAACTCTGAAATTCAGAGAGAAGGTCAGCTGCCACTTTCTCACTGACAGTTACAGGATCATGTAGCAAATCAACAATGTTTGTATTGAGTGCCTTCTGACATTTGGTAACTGTACACAAAGAATCAAGATGTCCCATCTACTTCAGTTGCAAGGGGGAGAACTTCTATTCATTCTGCAAATCCCTTCCTTTAATTTTATGACAATTGAATTTTAAATTCTTATTGTCATGAACAGCTACTTACACATGAGGTTCCACAAAGCAAATTAAAAAATTTGCTTGAGAGACATTGACTTGTTGCCCCATGGGTTACGTGTATGGCTGCTTCTAAAATCCAGTTCTGCAGTCTGAAAGCTCAACCCTCATGTCTGTGTCATTGTGTTAGGGGACAGGAGACTTAGGAAAACAATCAACAAGGCCTACTGATGTCTTAAATGTAGTTTGAGTGGGATTTAGCAGGTCAAGTTTTTTATGATAGCAAATCATAGTGTCTTATCTTATTTCTGTAATTGTGTGAGATGCTCACAGGCTCACAGTTCCTCAGACTCCCAAACCCTGAGGAAAATATATTTTCCATGATGCCAAAAATGCTCAGCCTTTGAAGGACCTCCCTGACCTGGCTGAGTCACCTGCTCAAATGCCTTTCTCCCTCCTTATGCTGTTTGGGGTGGAGAAAAGGGGTATGCATCTCAAAGGCGCACTGGTTGCTGTGTATGCTCAAACTGTGTCTAATTCTTCTGAACACTGAGTTTGATTAAAAGCAGTCATAGTGGTGCTCAACTCTTATGTATGGAGTTCTGTTTTGGGAAGCATACACATGCAAAGTATGTGTATGTATGTATTGTAATACACAAAGTATGTGTGTGTATGGGTGTATTGTAACTTGTTATCTTGAAGGCCTCTGAACAATTTCCTCATTTACAAGATCTTATATCCATGAAGAGCATGTTTAGATCTGAGTTATGGTCAGCCATGACTTATTCTGGGATAGGGGACTCCAACACAAAGATACACAAATTAATCATACAAAAGTAAACATTTTGTAGTTACATGAAAGCCCTGACATTCTTGAGGAAAGACTTTTTTTTCTTTTTTTTAATGACTTTTCTACTATAAATGGCCAATGTAAACTTGTAGGAGTCCAGAGTTGAGAATAGAGTGGATAAGGAAGTTTTCTTTATGATGCTGTGTCTTTTCTTATCTTCTGCTGTGTTGGGGTCAGATGGGGCCAGGGAGCTGGGTGCGACCTGGGCTTTAGCAACATGTGTGAGCCGTCTTGAGTACGGTCCTCGCTGGCATATCTGATGCTGGCTCATCCAGTCTGGCTGTTGGAAAGGAGATCCTTGACCTTCAATCTCATTATATTTCTAAACAAAGGAGGAGAATGGGCAGGATCAGTGGCTTTATCTGTGCTGGGTTGTAGCAGAACACCTTCCTTTCCTTCACCCCTTCTCTTGTCTTTGCCTTTATCTTTGTTTTTCTCTCTGCTTTTTGTTTTGTTTTGCCTGGGTTTGAGGAGAGGGGGGGAGGGAATTCTAAGCTAAAAAATAATTACAACCTGTGGCATCAGCAGGCAGCTTTCATGTTGTAATCTCCTGGATTGTGTTGTCTTAACTTTGTTGGCATTTTGGCCATAAACACACCGCTCTCACTCAAGACACAAAGACCATGCTGTATGTTAATTTTGCCTGGCAGTATGCACTTAGAAAATAAAGGTTTCTCTTTGTCACATGTGTTTGGAGGAGAAGCTAATTGGGAAGGAATGTTAACATATGGCACTAGCCACCAATTGCAACATAACAGCAAAGCTAAATTTGGTAATAGTGAAAGGACATAAGCCAAGTACCTAGACCAGCAGACAATCATTAGTGTTACCAAAAATGGTTTGTCAGTGATATTGAAGCAAGTGATAACAGTTAGCTGACAGCTTGAAGATCGACATTAGGATTAGAAGTGTAGACAGAAATAAAAAAAGAAAAAAAAAAAGTGATAGAACTACTTCAAGAAGAGAGATGACTGCATGGATTGATTGCCTCATCAATGGATGAAGTTAGCTTGAACTCCAGCTGGTGAAACTATACCACTGACTTCCATGAGCCATGACAATTTATGTCCTCTGACAGCTCCTTTTTGGGGGGCTTAGAGAAGGTCTTTGTTTAGATCTGAGAATGTGCTGTGCCATTCAGATCTGGTATGTCATCTGAGCTGCAAACCCAGCACACCAGGAACAGCAGAAGATGTAAATCTTCTGCAGCAGAATGTTAAATCCATTAGGGTAATAAATTGTCTCTGTGTATGGTAAGCAAGAGTTACCGTGCCACTTCTCATCTTCTGCGTTAACTGCAGGCACTGACAAAGGCAGGGAAAATGCATGGTGTTATGGGATGTATCCTCGGACAATGCAAATGAGCTACAATGAAGGAAACTGCTGAGAATGTGTGTAGTGTTGTGAAGACTGAATTCAAGACACTGTGAACTAGGAGTGTGTGTTCTCATCCCAGGAGGGGAAGAATAAAATAGTCTATAACTGTTTTAGGAATAGCAGCTCAACATAGTCACAAGGACACCACAAGAAATAGCAAAATATTAGTTGGAGAGGTTCCAAAGATGAAAAATTATTGACCCAAAAAGCCCGCTTCTTCCAGAGAGCAGTGAAATTAGAGGAGGTCATAAAGACACAAGGAATGGGGGAAGGAAAGTCTACCAACAACGAAGCTGATCATAGGACCTGAGCACTGAAACTAAATATTATAGCAATGTATAACCAGGCAAAACAATGATCTGGGTTGTTAGCATGAGGGTATCTAGTGATGTGATTTTGTCATCAATGAAAATCCAGGAGGGAAACTAGCTCAACAGAGAGAAGGAGCGAAGCCTTCCTGAGGGGAAAATAAGGGGGAATAGCTTGATGTGCGTAAAGGGAATAAGATGCCTTCTAACATTAGGAAAGACTTTAGCAGTTGACAGGAGGAATGAGATGCTAGACTCATGCCTTCAGAGAGCAATGCATGCCAATCATTTGACTCAAGAATACAGACATGGCTTTTGGTGGATAGCAATAACTGCTGGGATGGGACAGTGTAATACTGTTACCAAGCATGCTGATTTAAGTGGGTATTTTTCTCAAGATTCAGCCTTGTTAAATGTCCATAACTCCCATTTTTATGAGGTAATTTACAATACTCTGCCTTTTCTAGAAGACATTTATCAGACAGAGACTGTCAGTGGTCAGAACAAATCTTTCCTTGAGTGATAACTTAAGATATTTTGGATGTAGTCAGATGATAACTTTAGCTAAGTCGAAGGGGGCTCAGGAGTCACTCTGGGCAGAAGTGATTGAAAGAAATCCTCTGTATTCAGTAATGCAGCTCCACACAGCTCTCTGCCTTCCAGAAAAATGCCGTCTCCATTGCTTGAGAAACAGAAATGCTTAAAATAAGCAGTGACTCTAGAACAGCATGGGACCAAAAGTAGTCTGACTGTGACTGCCACACCCAGTGCCTGATCCTGTTGTGTCCCAATGCCTGGCAGAGGCAAGATCTTGACACGTACAGGCTGGGTTTCCATGGGAAGAAGACCTGGATGCATTGGCTGATAGGGAGCTATGGCATTATCCAGTAAAGAAAAATGAGACCTGGTAAATCAAACAGCACCAAAGCCTGGTCTCAGGCTCTGACTCACTGCTGTCCATGCTGTTTAATCTTGAGCAGGTTCCCTGGCATGGCCTCGGGTCACACCCGGTGTCACCCTCCCAGGCAAGGACCAGGGGCAGTCTGCATGCTCTCCTCCACCGAGGACCACTCCCAGAAGACAGTCTGCCCCCAGTCCCACCGTGGTGGGAGAGAGGGCTTAGCTGCAGGGGCACAAGGCCAGCAGAGCTACGTGGCCTTTTTTAGTCACCAGCCCCGGGGGCCAGGACCCCAAACAAATCTCATGGCTCTTGTCTGTATGAAGGTTTTTGCTCATAGAATCGAGGAAATTTGGCACGCCTAGACTCAGAATTGTTTGCTAGCAATGCTCAGCTTCCTCTGTGGCATCTTGGATTTGAAGGTCTCCTTCAGTTCTGCCACTCTTTGGAGGAAATAAACTCAGTAGAACAGGCAGTACTAGGTCCTGTGGCTGCTCTGTGCTGCCTGCTGCCTGGCATTGAGACCTTTCCAGCTAAAATGGCAAACCATGCTTGGGAGTCATTTTTAGCCATCCAAAAGTCAAGTATCTTGTCTAAGCTAGTGGTATCGTATCCCACTACAGTCAGCTAGTGTGGACCAATTCCTCCAGCCTGCTTCAGGTCTCCACATGAGTTTGGTGTGAATCCTCTTCATCCATCGATTTGCAGAAGGAGCCTAGGTGACCAGCTTACACTGGTGACTAACTTTCAAATGCTGGAGACTGAATTAGTTGAGCCCAATCCTCCCTAAGTGTATCCCTCTCTTTTCTGGAAGAATTGCCCTGATCTTCTTCTCTAGGTCCCTCTGTGCAAAGGCCATGGGTGTCTCTGCCTGGTTGTGCTCATTGCATGGATGGTTCAGTGTGATGCTGGTGAACTGGGAGCATCCCTGTGGCCTCATTTCAGATGGACTTCTTGTTTAGCTTGATGTTATCTGTTTCTTAATATGCTTACAAATCTTGACTTCCTCTGATCTTGGTTTCTGCCATTCCAGGCATTTTTATTTTTGTTTTTTTATTTTGTAACAACACAAAATGTCTGCAGGTTTTAATGGGACAGCTGTGTACCTTAACAGGGCTAAACATGCATCAGTCAAACTTCAAAATCCTTTTAGGAGTTATTTTGTTATTTTAAAAATGGTTTCAAGTGGCTTGTTGGATTGCTAGCAGTGAGGCCAAGCAGTTATTTGCCTAAACAACACCTTAAGGTCTTTAAAACCAAACAGAACTATAGCCTATGTGACTGCCATCCCTGTGTCAGATGAACTGTGTCCAGCAAAAATACATCTGACATGCGAAATCGTTGCTTTGGCTGTTATCTTCAGCTCAAGGAAGTGAGAATAAAAATATAGATTAATTTCTCATTCAATTTAAAGAACTGCACATGCATCGTACTCAGAAGGACACCTTTTCTTATTCCACCAGCACAAGGCCTTTGCCTATGCTGCAAACTTGACCAATGTTCTCCATGTCACTGCTCATTTAAGGCCAATAAAAATAGCTTGGGACTTTCTCTTTAATTTCTAATTCTCAAATAACATTTGTGGATTCTTTCACCAATATTTTTCTGTAATGTGTTACTGAGCACCTTCTTGGTGCTTTTCAACAAAATCCTGCCTGTTATTGTGAACTCTATCTTGAACTGATGGGAAAATGTTATCCTGACCGGACTGTGCTTTAATTACTGTCTAATTCTCAGCAGTAACTCTGGCAATTGTGGTCACCATTTGTTCTGAGATCAGACAGGTTTTTTTCTTGATATAGCTGTCATATGCAGAGTCTCTGTGGTCTCTGCTCCTCTGCTTTTGTCAAACCCTTTCTTCAGTGCCTCACTCTATCCCACATTTGTCTTCAATTTGCAGAGGGCATAATGTCTATAGTTCTGAACTGGGGGCAATATTTGGCAATATACATCAATAGGGGATTGTATGGTACATGAGGATGCAATAGCTTTTACCCCTAAGCCAAAGCTGCTTTCCCTGTTTCAGCATGTTGGCACTGCTGTTATTAGTAAATACACAAGCCACTTGTCTCCGCTTTTGCTGCTGCTCCAAGGGGACTGAACCAGTGTCTCACTTTTGTGTGCCTGGAAACATCTTAGTTTTATGTTCCTGTGTACTACTGCAGGGCTGGTGCTTTGTGAACTGTCTCCAACTCTTTCTCAAGATTTGCCTACTCAGGCTGCTGGGCACTTTTGCAAAATAAGTTTCAGTTTCCTTTCTGGGCACATAATTTCCCTGCATCACTCATCACCTTCAGGACTCCTCATATTCCTCTTTACCTGTTACAGTGGGCATGTCATGCAGACGATATCATGCAGATTATCCTGGCTGCAATCAAACTGTGTCCCATCCCACACTGATTTCCCTCTCCCTGGGGTTTACCTTGAAATTATCGTGCCATTCTAATTTCTTTCTGCAAGCTTTGCTTTGGCCGTGGGTGTTCTTTGCAAAACTTCCCATATCCCCCAAATTCTGATGGCTTTTCTTTAAATCAAGCTAGAAACAAAAGAAACTCCCTATAAACATTATTTAGTGGCTTGTGGTGGAGAACATCAAATGCCGAGCATGAGCCAAGCAACTGCCAGTGGCAGGTGGGGGCACACCTCAGTGAGCCATGTCCACACTCGTCCTCGTCTGGGAAGAAGAGGCTGAGAAACATCTGAGATGGCTGCAGAGATGTCAGGGCAGATCCTGGAGCAGTGCCTCTGCTGAACACAAGGTGTCTTTGTACTGCGTGCCTCCCCCATGCTCCAGCACATGGGAAGAGAAAACAGTTACAGGTTCCTGATACCCAGAGGTGTCAGTAGCTCTTTTGTTTCTCAGGGCTTTCCCCCCCCCAACCAATGTGCATGGATGGTTTGAGGCCAGAACAAAAGATATTTTTAGTAGCCAGCTGTAGCCACAATGACCCGAGGTGCTCCCTGTTTGCTCAGGAATAGCATTTTCCATTAGTTTCCTCTGCCTGCAGATATCAAATTTACTTGGGCCAGAAGACAGTTATTGCCTCATAAACAGAAGCGTTCTCTGGTAAAAACCCTGGTTAGATGTGATGGTTTATGGCAAGGATGAACACTCAGGTACAGAGTGTGCCCCCATGCTGCGGAGCCTCTTGCACTGCAGAGCCATCCCTGGGTGACAGCTGTGTCACCAGTGAGCATTATGGGTGCCTCCCTGGTACATGCTGCAGCCCAGGGCATGGGCAGCTTCAATTCCCAGGGCATTTGAGCACTGAGTGTGGGCTGCCTGTGAGGGCAGGGGCTGGTGGGGCTGTGGGCAGTGCCTCAGCCACTACAAACAGCCTTCTGGTCCTCCAGCCCCATGCAGACTGGTGTCTGTGTATGTCCCTGCTAGCAGACAAGGTTAGACCCTGGCACGGGACCTGCTGGTTGTCCTCACTGTCTCGAACAGAAATAACCCCTTCCCTCTCCGAAAACTGCCCAGCTGGCTGTGCCCAGAAAGACTGGTCTCAAGGCACAGGTACTTGTCCAGGTTGCACGCTAACATGTGGCTTCTGTGCAGCTGGGCAATTCAAAAGCATATTAGCAAGGCATTATACCAAAATACATTATCTGTGAAGAGTACCCTACAGAATCCGAAATCTAATACCAGTTTAATTCAAGAGACAGCTGGCTGTGAGCTGCATCTGTGGCTTGTTATGACCGGTCCTCTGTATTTTATTATAGTGCTGTAGGATCCTTTGCTGCTGAAAATGGCTGGTGGCATCAGCAGCAGCTGCTGTGTAGGGCTGTGGGCACTGGCCTCTGGACAAATGCAGCAGCTATTTGCAAAAGGCAGGAGGTCTTTGTGGTAGTGGGGCAGGACCCAGGGAACACACCATGTCTGAGGACAGTGTATTCCTGTGCTTCATAACTAGGGCAGAATTAGGTTTCCCTTCATTTTTCTGGGACATAAATGCTGAATATCCACACTTCCTGGCTGTTGTTATGCTCAGCTAGCATGGAGCAATTCCTCTGTAGTGCTGGTTTACATCTCTGGTGACTTTCAATCAAGGAAAATGAACTAAAACCAGAAGAGAGCACGCCCAGGACAATCAGAATAACAAAAGGGCTGTATTGTACAAGGAAGGTAAAAGAACACGGCTTGTTTGTACATTGTTGCTGTATTAAACAAAGTAAATTGGCAAAGGATGGGAGTGGACATGACTGTCTGTCCCCTTACTTTCATTTCTGAAAGAGACTTTCCTACAGTTGCCAGAAATAGTGGGGGAGCTGGAGTGAATGACCTAGTGGGTCTCTAATTTCTAGCTTCAGTTAGTGATATTCCTGTAAATGTGCATGCATATAAGATTCTCCTCTGGAAAAAGTCCTGGTAGCACTGGTACGACTTCTTCCAGGCTTTGGACTAGTCGGCTGAGATTAGGGTTTGCTGGAAATGTCTGGCATGACATTTCAGCATGTCATTGCAGCTTGCTGTACTCCCTGCCTGCTGCATGGTGCAGACATCGCTGCCAGGCGGCTATGGGAGGGCACTGCTGTGACCATCTAAGCCAGCATGTTGTCATTTATGCATCTCCCTTACCTTCTCTGGTGTGTGGCTGCTTGTCTGAAACTGTCTAAACTGACAACTGACTGAGGATTTTGCATGCCCAGCTTAAGGTATGCTATCGGGCACCCTCATTTTTCTCCTACCAGTATTTTAAAGTAGCAACATATAAATCCACGTCACCTGTAGAAAAGTCCCTGTGATGTAGCAGTAGGAGAGACCACATGCACATAAGAGTGACACGAGGGGAAGCTGCACCGTGGCTGTGCCCGAACCCCACCTACCTGTCCCATCTCGACTGGCACTTGCCTCCACCTCTGGCTTTGTGGGAGGTAGTTGATGCCGAGGTGGACTGAGGACACATTTACAACTGCTCATACTTTTATGTATGGGTTATCTGAGATGCAGTTTGTATGTGTGAAAGTATAGTAACCCCAGACTGATGGCAATCAATGTTATTGGAAAACAGTATCTACTTATTGTCACTGTTGGCAGTAGTGTACAATTAAAAGGATTTCCATAGCCACCCAGAGTGGTGTTTCAAGGGTCATTTCCCTTTAGCTTTCCTTGCAAAAGACTGATTGCTGGTAGAAAGGACATAAATTTCAACCTGTTTGAACTGGTTGTAGCCAGTTTTGCATAAAACACATTACTGTTTTGAAACCAAGGAATGCTCTTTAGAAGGGATGTTGAGAAGGGAATGGCATACATTCAAACCAACGTGGCTGAAGAAATTCTGGGTATATTTTTGTGTAATGAACATAATCCATGCATATGTCTCTGTGCATACATATAGGTAGTACTTTCATTTACATAGCTCTCTGTAAATAATCTTTACTCATTTTTCAAGAGTCAAATACCTACAGAAATAATATTTTAATGCTGTTTTGATAATTTGTTCAGTATTACATCAATTTTTGCTCTTTCAGTGACAAGGTGGAAATTATTCACGCAGAGATATGGTAATCGGAAGTTTATCGATTAATTCTTCTGTTTTGTTTTTAGAGTCAGGATATGCAGTGTGCAGATGCTGACACTGTCTGGAAATATTGTCTTCCTTCCTTTATCGCAGTGCCTGTTGTACAATGGGCTGCCACTCATTTTTGAAAAATTTCAGAGTATCTATATTTGGAAATCAGTATATTCAGCAGTATGCAATCCCTATCAGAGCATTGCCTTCCTCTATGAAACACAGATTTCCTCTGTCCTAGTTTTAAGTTTTTAAGCACCCATGAACAGAATTTCATATGTGCCACATTTAAAGAGACTCTAAGCTGTTCCTCCGAGAAACCATGAATTGGTTATAGAGCTGACCAGTTGTGTTTTCAGACAGCTCCATGATTTGCACTCCCATGCTCACACTCGTATAGGCTCTTCCTTACCCGGGCTGTATAAGACAACATCAGTTCCCCTAGCAAAGGTGGTCTGCAGTTTGAGTTCTCAACTTTGGCCCATCACTTATGTGTGTTGACAGCAACTTTTACACTTAGGGACAATTACAAACCAAGCCAAAGGCTGGCACTTTTGCAGAGAGTTTCTGAAATAGTGATGAACTCCCTTGTTCCTGCAGGAGCTTTCAGAGAAACCTTCCCCGTAATATAATCAGATCATCGTGTTTGGATTAGCATGTTGTCAGTCTGGTTGTTGCTCCTGCTTATCTTTAATTTCTAATCTAGTTACAAGCTGTGAGTTATTTGATTTGGTTCTTACAGCAGACTCATGGAAAAACTGCAATGCATTTAGGATCATATACTGTGTGCCTGAGAGTGAAAAAGCATGCACAGTTTGGAAGTATGCTTTTTATGAACTCCTCAGTGATGATATGAAGTGCAAACTTGAAATCCCTGCCAGAGCAGTCTGAGAAATACAGATTTTGAGATGCTTAAGGAATTTGCAGAGGTTTTTGAGGGTAGAACCAACAGTCATTTCAAATATATTTGTCTGTGACCTAGAAAAGATTGTTCTTGGGATTTTGTGATCCAATGTGGCTTGTGCTATAGACATCCACAATGATTTTAATAACTGATTCATTACCAGTAGTCCAATTCTACTCATCAAAGACATATTTAATAGGTATATGAACTTTCAGAGGGCATTTCAATTACATTATACAAATGAGATACTACCACGTATGAAACAGCTGCACGACTTGTATTTTTACTTCAGTTAAAATATAACCAAAACATAATCTCTGGTAGATGGCTGTATGAGAGACTAAATCACGTGCAGCAGCAGAGACATAGTGGCACTACCATAAAGTTAAGTGGTTGTTAAAGGATTTAAGAGATGGCCCTCAAAGATTGAAAAGGGCGCTTCTAAATGTGGGGGTATTAATCTCTGCAATTCTAATAATTATATTGTATTATGCTGTATTATATTATATTTTACTATTCTCTTCATAGTGCTCTTTTCATCATGGCCAAAGCAACCAGTGTGTATTTGAAGTGCAGTTTTAAAGCACCAATAGTGCTTTTGGAAGTTGGCTGCATTTCAGTGGTGGTGCAGTGCCAAGTGTGTGACTAAAATTTCAGATTTGTAGCTTTTATTCTCTCATTCATTTATCTGTTCAGGTGGATTATGCTGCTTTCATCAGGTATCGGTGAGATTGATACTGGCATAGTACCTTCACCTCTAGAGCTTTTTAAAGAAATAAAAAATGAATGGTGTGCAGAAAAGTGCCCCAAAAAGGGCATTGGGACTGTAGAAGCCTCTTTTTACAGTACGAGATGTAAGAAACTCCCTCTGTCTTTTTAACTTATGGCAGGGCAGGCTGAATTTATCACCCTAAGTACTAGCAGGAGCGAGAGCAGTATGCCATTTCTTCTGGAAAGAGCAATAACATGAAGTGTTTGCAGCCAGATGAAGAGAGACACTGGGACTTAAAAATACAGCATAACTTTTAATGGGAAGGTGATTAACCAAATTACTATGGGATGGCTACTATATGTCTTTTGGTAACTACTGAATGGGGTCCTTGCTGAAAGGTGTGTTTTAGTCATACCAAGGTACTATTTTAAGCAGAAAAAGCTGTTTGAGTAAATAGAAAGAGAACTGACAAGGAAGATGGTTCCTTCTGGCTTTAACTGCTTTGAATTGTCAGGGTATTAGTGTTGTTTTCAGCCATGCCTTTTATGAAGTTCAATATACCTTCCCCAGTGTTCAGTCCTGGGAAAAGACCCAAGCACGTACTGGGCCAGATGCTTGAAGTTTGATGCTTGGTGTTTATTCCTTTCTGCTGTATTCAGCAGGTTTTATGCCATTATATTCTTCATAATATCTGAGTATTTCTCTCCATGATGGTCCCTTCTGATCCTTTCTGGGGAGGCAGGTGCATGTGTGTGTTTTGTTTTGTTGCTTTCTCCTCTTTTGGAGAGGGATGCGCCTTGCAATGAGGATGGGGGTACGTGACCAAGAAACTCACCCTGAGCTTTCTACGAGACATCAGCCCAGTGCAAATACTGGGCTGAATATTTGTCAAAAACTGAGTCTTTGGGTAATAGTGTTACAGATGTACAGAATTTTGTACTCCACCTCTTGGCAAACACACTCATTAGTCCTCCATTTGGTAAAAAATTCCACATATGTGCTGGTAGGAAAAAATGACAAGGGAAATGCTTAATACTCAGAACATGGGAAAGAAACAAGACCATGTGAAAAGTACTTTGGAAACATTTGGATGAGTGGTGTATGAGTGTACATTAATTAATTTGTGATAATGTACGAGTACTGCAAACCCTGAACTCACAAGAACGGAAATAAAATCCTAGTTTTGATCATTCTCAGGTATTCCTGAGATGAAGAGCTAACTTTTTGTTACATACAAATGGTGCATGCTGCTCACCTTCCCAGATGTGCCAAGCAAGATTGTCTGAAACTGAACTTGAGGTCAGGAAGTGAAAGAGCTCAGTCCTGTGGTGGAATATAGGGAACATGTGCTACCGGCGCTCTCGGTGGACATCAACACCTACCAGCCCTCGCAATGTTAGCATGGACTTCATCCCTGAGAATACACATGGAAACAGATGAGGTGTGCAGTATTGCAGGCTGGCTCTGCCCTCTGCAAGCGGCTAATAGCTGGGCCTTCCAGCATGGAGAGCTGTGCTGCCATTAAAAGCGGTGCTCTCCTGTGTTTAAAGGCAGGCAGTGCATGCAAAACTCATGCATCTGCAAAGATGGGTTTTTCCAAGATCCTGCTCCTCTGATTTCCGAAACCCTTTACTGGGTAGAAGAAAGAGTTTCAGTGTAAGAGGGAATTGATGTGAAGGCTTAAAAGGGTGTCAATGGATCAGGCTCAGAAAATCAGAAAGCTAAATACTTTATGAACAGTGTCTTGAGGAGCATTTTTAGTAGAGATCTAAGTAATTTATATTGTTAGGTAAAACCCGTGGAGAGGGCAGGCATGCCCAGCACATTGAGAGTGCTCAAACAACTGCCAGTGCTGTGTATGCAGGCCACAAACATAGATGAATACAGCCGTGCTGCTGGAAAGGCAGTGAGAGCACAGGACTGGGAAACACAGGGAGGAACATGCACACCCCTAATACCATCTGTGCCTGAACATGGTGTCGCATCTGGCTCCCTCCCTTCCTCCCTCCCAGCAATTGCTGCATGCATACAGCACTCCTCTCTCCCTGCTGAGGAGAGGAACAAGCTGTAGGGAACCCAAGCTCTTCTGTGGTCTCCAGAACTGCAATAAACGCATCTCTTAAAATCCCCCAATATTGTCTCATATAACCCCGGGCATCCCAGCCTATGAACTTCTAGAGCAGGGCTTCCTTTTTAAAAATTACATCAGCTTTCTTTCTGGCACTTTGGGATTTACATATGGTGCACCCATGGCTACAAGGATCTTGTGTTCTCAGCTGACTGCAGCACAAGTCAGTGAGGTGCATTAATGTCAGCAAAAGGTGGCAATGCTCTCCAGCACTTGGTCTCCCTTTGCACTGTGTCCAGCATCCCCTCTTGATGCTCTGTTCTCTGTGCCCAAGTTCCCATGACTGTTTCTGATTCTTATTATGGGGTATAAAACCTTCCCTCAGCAAAAAGGTCCTCCCTCGCCCATCTTCCTTCATCTCAGTTTTTTGTTCCCAGATGAATTATCAATCTGGTTCTGGTAGCCTTGAGCATCGTTTCCAAACAGCACAGGCAGAAGCCACTTGAAAAAGCAATGATGAAACGAGAATGATAATTGCTCTTAGTTACAAAGCACTTCTGCAGTCTCAACCAGGCAGAGGCCACCAGGTGGCCAAGGCATGGCTGAGGGGCAGAACTGGTCTCAAGACTGAGAGTTTGCTCATCTAAAGGTGAGTCAGGCATCTGTGTGGTGCAGATGGGTTATTTGCAACAAATGTCAGTCCATAGACCTGTGTTTTCTTCAACATGAGAGAAACAGGGTGATTTCTGAGCTCACAGGTTAGAGCCTGCCTGAAAATGGTCCTTCTTGACCATTCCCAGTGGGACCATCTCCCTCCCTCACTCTGCCTTGTCTGTAAGCCTGCTTTTCAGTGACCTCTACAGAGATCCCTCTCCTGAATTTTTTTAGAGGAACAAATTGTTAATACTGGAAATGACCTGGTTCACCTCCAGATGCCCTCAAGCAGGCTGTGGTCAGGAAATTTCTTTTTTTTTTTTTTCAATAATGAAGTAAGGTGGCAATGGAGGGTTTTCTTTGCAGGACATATCATTAAATAGCCCACGTGCTGTGCTGGACGTTATGACCTCTACAGAGATCCCTCTCCTGAATTTTTTTAGAGGAACAAATTGTTAATACTGGAAATGACCTGGTTCACCTCCAGATGCCCTCAAGCAGGCTGTGGTCAGGAAATTTCATTTATTTTTTTTTCAATAATGAAGTAAGGTGGCAATGGAGGGTTTTCTTTGCAGCACATATCATTAAATAGCCCACATGCTGTGCTGGACGTTACGTGTGTGCCCTCATGCCCTCTGTTGGACCCAGTAAAAGGTATGTCTTGAAGCATGTAATTCCCACAGATGAATCAATTCACTAACCCATTTTTGAGTGGCAGCATTAGGTTTCCCTGTTCCTTGTCACCCTGAAGCACTGGGTGGATGCCGTCTGTGGCTGGGTGCCATCTCTGAAGCCAAAACGACCCAATGACCAGCCAAACAGATTTTTGTCTCCAACAGCTGTTTGCAAGAAGCCACCTTGCCGGCATGCACATGGGCTGCTCAGAAGGTGTTGCGTTAGTCTCTTCCTAATGAGCTGTGGGATCTGGGAGTTGTGCATTAGGCTAATCTTTCCAGGAATTTGACTTGAAAGCTTACCGCATTTCCAAGTATAGGATATGCCCATGCAAATGAAGAGCTGGGTGTCTGAACTTCTGTTTGACTGTATTTATTCTAGGTATTTAACAGCCCTTGTTCCTGCAGGGCTTTTCAAAGTCCAGTATAATGTTGGACGTGCTGAATGCCGTAAAAAAGACTCATCAATCTTGATGGATTTTTGTCTGGCACTTATAAGTTAGTCCTGGAGACTCAGCCCTTTTATGAGCATACTGTGTGCTTTTAAACACATATATAAGGACATTGAGGCATGAGGTTTGCATTTGCTTTGCACTGACCCGTGCCTGCAAGTGAACCAGTTGTATAAAACACACAGCGATGCTGTGTTTTCCTGCTCACCATGATGGTAGGACTCCCACACCCTGCTGAGACTGGCTGCCACCAGCCCTGTGTCCCAAACCTCTGAAGCTTGGGGCTGAGACACACTAACGGGGGGACCAGCCTCCTGCCTTGGAAGGACAGCCCATCTCCTGCCGAGTCTTGCTGCGGCTGCTGCGACACTCGGGCCCCATCCTCTCCTTGCCGTCCGACTGTTTTTGCCATTCCTGCCCGTCAGTGTACCGCAGCCATCAACATAGACATTCCAGGGGAAGTTGTGCAACTGTCCCTGATTAATCATTAACTGGGACATTCTGGCTGTTAAATTTTTTATTTATTTCTGGATTTTGCGAGGGGAGGCACTCGTTGGACAGGGCGGGCTGAAACTCAAGCAGTGATCTGGCACTCAGGTGTGCACTGCAGGCTAATCCTTGCCTTCTGCTCGCGATGCAAGCTGCCCCGTGTACGTGAAGCTGAGCAGTGCAAGGCTAGCCAGGATTGAAAGCAGGGTTTCCAGCGACCAAGCGAGTGGAACTGGCTGTTACTCACAAGGAGCTCTGGCTTTGCTCTCTGAAGGTCCTGGATGAGAGCTGCTCCATGCTTGGTGTTGCATGTGGCAGTGTGCTGGGTCGGTATGAAGAGCCTGCCCTTGCAATGGGCAAAGCAAAGGCAACAGGGGTGACCCACGGCCAGAGCCAGGACTTGGACATCTGCATGCAGAGAGTCAGGCTGTCACAGCAAGAACCTAACCCCCATCACAGTGTGAGGATCCTTGGAGAAACACCACGGCTGGGGCAGTGTGGGGAGGTGTACAGTCACAGGGCTAGCGATGTGGACGGCGTTTTCTCCCTCCAGCATGCGTGTTTGTGGCTCTTGCACTGTGGCTCAGAGCTCTCTTTTAGGCAAGTGCTGAGCTGGTCCCCGCTCACTCCTGGCTGGAGGTGGCTGGTGGGGAGATGACCCATGTTTCTGTCTTCATCCCCCACCTAGGGCCGCGTCTTGCTATTCAGCCGGGGTATGTCTTGGTTTGTCTCTCTTTCAGAGACTTACAGATCTGAAACAATATGGATTGATCAACAGAGTGGCAGTTTGAGTCCCTGCTCCCTTTGCATGGGGTCTACCATGTCCCCCGTAAATGCTCCTCTGTGACCCACCATCACCCTTTGCAGTGGGTATTTTGAAAGGTGTGAGTGATAGCAACTACAACAGGCAGCTTTTCAGCCTGCACTGCAATCTCTAGCTTGCAGGGCCCTGCAAAGCAGTGTGAGGATCGCTTCTTCCCCCTAACGAGGATGTAGGAGCGGAGGCGAGAGATGTCCCTGGGGCACAGCCAGGAGGGAGAATCTGTGTTCCCATCTCTTCTGCCCTGCACTGTTACCCCTGGGACTAGGAATGGTGCAGCAAGGTTAAAGCAGCTTACGTTGCACCGAAAATATACTGAGCAAAGAATAATTCAGTCTAGCAAACAATCTCATGCTCCACACAGAAATATTTGGGCTGTTTCTGCTGTTGGTTACAGCTGTGCCACACCATGGCTTCCCAGTGAAGTCACTGAGCCCAGCTGGGTGTAACTGAGGGTGGTGTTCATATTGTCTGGGCTAAATGTCAGCAAGCAACAGCAGCAATTGAATGAGAAGGATTTCTAAGTATTTCCTTTCTCCCGGTCCTCATTCTTGGACAGTTGAGGCAAAAGGACAAGAGCAAAGTTATTTTAGATGGAAAGTACCTAAATGTTTTGTTCTTTGTGCATAGAAACGAACAGAAGTGAGCTCTGGGTCTTGTAAACATCAACACCCAGTTTTCTGTGTACATAACCCAGCTGATAGGAAAGCTTGATGAATTTTAACTCCACCTTGAGTTTAGGGGATAAACAGGATCCATTGCTCAGCCGACTGGGTTTCTATCCATGCTCCTGAATATGTCCAGGCAGGTTTTGGGCATTACCTGTGCCTGGCTGACCCACAGCTCTGCTGGGCATGGACTCCATTGCCTCACCAGACCTCATGGGCACTCCTTGGCCACTTCGGTGCAAAATTGGCTCTCTCAGTTGAGGACAGATATCTGCCTCCTCTGGTGACCACCAGCCTACAGCCATCTGTTGAGTTACTGTTTTCTTCCACCTTGCCAACAGATGTGATTCTGCCCTCCTTCACATTGCCCAAAATCAGTTGGGTTAACTCACAGCCATCGCTGAAACTGTTTAATCCAAGTGAGTGGTCACAGTACTCTGGCAGATGGACAGTAATGTGCACCTGGAAGTGTCAACTGCTCCTCTCTGAAGGGACTGTCTGTCTGTTTAATCTGGTGGAAACGGTGTGCCCTGAGCTGGCTGGTCTTGCACTGGAACAGCTTAGGGAGTGCCCCCATGCCCCAGGTAAACTCTGGCAGCACTAAAACTGAGCCAGGGAGCGAAGACAGGCAAATGGACGGTAAATGTCCATGGCCGCTCCTGCTAGACCCAATGGGGATGGCTGCTCTTGGACTTGAGAGGGGACCTGCATGCAGGTTAGCCACTTCTCCTACTTAACTCCTTAATCAGCTTGCAGTTAATGAGCAAATGTCATTCAAACCCAGGTTTTGAATCTGATCATTCATGATAGCTCATAAACCTGAACTCTCACCCGTGGAGAAGAGGGGCTTAGTGCACTCCTCGTATCCATTGTGTCAGGCTTCCTGCAGGTGCAGGTGGGCTCTGCTACCAAACTACTTGTGTTGGGTGTCCAAGGTTTCTCAGCTACTACATCCACTAGTGACTAGCATAGGTGATATAAGAATTTTGAGAAAAGTCCATAGTCCTAAGCCTTCCCAAAGACACTGAATGACACTGAATTCACTGAATTCACTGTGACACTGAATTTGGTCCAGATGTGAAATCACAAACCTTTCTTTCCTGTGATACAAATTTGACGAGGTCATGTGTAAAGCACTGACTCTCCAGTAGTGGTGTAGAGAGCCCTGACCTGTGCTCTGGGGGGACCTGCTGTCAGATGAAGATAGGTAAGAGCAGTCCTCCAAGAAGTTAAAGGTTGGCTTATTTACATTGAATATTTTGCTAATGTTGGTCTTCAAAGAAACCAGCTGTAAAACTTGCTGCAGGGCTGCTTCTGCAACTGTGCGCCAGGCAGCGACTGAAGCCTTGTGTCCAGGACAGGGGTTCATGAACTGCTGTCTAGGAAACTCTTCTGCACCAGGCAAAACCTTGGTTTTCTGCACTTACTGTCCCGTTTTATTATGAAACATGTTCTGAAATATTGTTCCTAACTAGACATGATTTAAACTAGATTCCTTCTTGCTATTCTTTTCATGGTGCTCAGTTAAGACTTGATTTCTCAATTCTTGACTGCAAATTTGATACGGGGACCAATATATCCACGCTAGTAGGGAAGGGGAGATTTCTATTTTGGTCTTAACCTGTCCTACCAGTAAGCATAGACACAGTTATGTTTTTCAAAAAGTATGTGAAACTGCACTTAGTTTATGTTCCTTTTACATAGGATTGAACTCTTCCGGTGTACATGTATTTATAAACTCTAAGTATATCAGCAGTGGTAAAGGAAAAGGACAACTTGTACTGTCTTCAGTGGACTGGCACGATTATAGACATACGACTTGCACATGTAGAGAAAACTGCAAAACTACAATTTCCCAGGCTGCAAGATGATGTTGGTGAGATTTCTTCATCTTGCAGTTGTCATATTTATTGGGAGTCCGGCTGCGACGCACCTACAGCAAAGCCAGGCTCTGTGCAGGACAACACTGTCCACAGTACATGCATTACTTTGAGCTCTTCTGCAGGTCTCTCCTGCTCCCTTCTGGTGAAGTCTTGAAATCCGAACCAGAGAAGGTTTTGTCCACATCAGGAGATAATGGAGAATATTGATATCAGGATTGCTCTAGAAGCTCTATGGTCAACACAATCCTTGATGCATGGGGGTATAGGAAATGGAGGGTGGGGGTGAGTGTGCTCCATCAGCAAGTAAGTGGAACCATTCATGGGTTCCATTTCTCTTTCCTTTCAGGGGGGAACCCATAAAGCTTCATGGTAGCCAGTATCTTCTAGAGACTTTTGAGGTCCTCAGAGGATACATGCTAAAGGATCACAGTTATTGCAGTGCTGTAACACCTTATTAACTTCTTCTTCTCCCCTGCTTGGGGCTTGCTTTTCATGACACTTCCTTTGCCTCGTTACGCTATTCCTAATGTTTAAACTCAGGGACTTCCCCACTAACCCAACAGCCCAGACCTTGCAGTAAAGGCACAGAATTGTCCTATTTTTCAACAGTGTAGCTGAATTTGGTATAGAGACAGGTTATGGCTCACAAGAATCAAGGACTTTTGAAGCAACAAAGTATTGCCCATGGCACCTCAGTACCTGGCTGCTTGTCTGCAAGTCAATGTGCTTATTCTGGACCAAAATTAAATATATTGTTGAATTACATGAAAGAGCATTTAAAACCAGGAATGAATTGTGTTTGCAGGTGAAGCTCTTACCTTAACCTGTTTTACATACTATTCAGCTACTCTGAATAGCTGAAAGAGGCCAGTGGGGACTTGTGTAGGATTATTATCCCCTTTGATGGATAGGGAACTTGGACACAGAGACACAACACCAACCTCATATAGGGTCCTATAAGGAGCCAAGGCCACATAGGGAGCTTCAGATCCTCTCTGGAGTCATGACCTTGTGATGCAGGCACGGGAATCCTCTAATTGTTTGGGAAAAAGGGCTGTACCACATTCAAATTCAGAGTCTCTCCCTTGTGCGGCCAATGCCACTGTCCCCACTGGTGGCTGGTCGAGCAAGCTGTAGGTGCTGCCATGGGTGCACATTGCCATGCTGCTCTGCTCTGGGGATACACTGAGCTAATCCTACACACCTGGCTCCGGCTGCAGTTCCCAGGGTGAAAAAAATCAGCTTTATTTGTAATGAAAGTTCTAACCTGCACAACTGTCAACCCTAAACAAAAGGCAGTCAAAAAGAAGCCCAATGTTTATTACCCAATATTTTTTTAAAACCCCATCATGTTTAACCTAAATATACAGCTTTTAGGGGGTGTGACTCATGTCTTTAATCATTGAGATTTGACAACAGCAGGTAAATTAGCAGGTTGCAATACAGGAAACCTTTCCTAGAGTGTCACTTTGCTGAACCTGTTGCAGGGTTGGGACCTGAGATAGGTGTATTTTGCAAGAACCTACCTATGCTATGGACCAGAAATAGATACATTCACATCCAGTAGGGGCTGTGCTGGCAAACGTTCCTGTGTAAAAAGCAAGATGGTAAAAAGGCCTTTTGTTTGGATGGGTTATATCATTCAGGCTAAACTGTCCCAGCAGTAGGGCTTTTTTGTAAGCTGTCTGCACTTGTTTCTTCATGCTGATGTAGTTACATCAGAAAAGTTTTTAGCATAGACTAGTCTTCCTACAGACACTCATGTCTGCAGGCATCCATGGCATTGAATATAAATGGGTTATTCGTCATCATCGACCATCTACAGTTAAACTTTGCTGGGAATTCAAATACCAACCTATTGGTTTTCTACCATCTTCCTGGCTACTATATGGTTACTGCTCATCTTACACAACTCTTTTGTCTTTTCTGCTACTTACATATAACATTTTTATTATTTTTATTATGTTCAAAGTGCTCTCCCTCCTCCTTGTCTCACCTTTCTCTTCCTTCTCAGCCTCCTGCTAGCTTTCCTTTTCTCATCTAACCTCCCACAGACTACTACTGCTAAAAGTGTGGAAGCTGGATCATCACTAGGAAGATCTGCTGATTTATGATGTTGGTGTTACAGCCATTTGCACTTCTTTTCCATTGTTGCTTCTCTCTGTCTACCTATACCAAGTGTGAGGGTCTCAGGCTTACCTTTCAGACCTTGTTTGCTTCCCCCCACCCCCTGCCTTTATTACCTAGTCCTCTGTCCCCTACTCACCTGTGTCCTATTAAACACTTACAAGCATTCTCAGTGTCCTCCAGCTGTGCTCATGCACTTATAAGGAGCCTGTGTCCAGCAGAGATCAATAGCAGGCCTTCAAAAGAGACTGTAAGAAACAGAGCACAAAACCAGTTATTTTCTCTCCAAGGTCTACATCTGTAATAAATACTGATGTAAAGAACCACTAGACTTGCAACTGCTAAGGGAAGGTACTGAAGGAGTTAATTCATAGGTACTAGTTAGTATACCTATAGATTTTCACACTGCAAGCTGACATCGGATTATATTTCTGCTTATATCCTTGCCTAGTTCCTCCTTTATTTGGTGTTCATCTTTACAGATTGTAAACTCTCTGAGGCAGAGAATTCACACTTTTGCATAACACCCAGCAATCTTGATGAGGTACCTATGACACAGGTATTTAATAATGATGTTGTTATGAAATAAAAATTAGTGTGCTGGTCATGACTCCAGAGCCTCTTTTATCCACAGCTCCATGGCAATTTCACGATGAAAACCTCCTTGGAAGCCAAAGAAACTGGAGTGTCTTGGGCTTGGTGTGTGACACCAGGAATCTGGAAAACCTTGGAGGCTCTATTGAGAGTAAGTTAAGAAATAAACTGTTTTTTAATTTCTGGGCTTAATGCTGTGCAGCTGGGATCTTGTGAGTCCTGGCTCTCTTAGCTCACATGGGATGCCTCAAGCCTTATGAATTCTGCCTAAAGTAGCACTGCAGTGTGGGTTGTCTTGCAGATAGATCCATGGGCTTCCACAGTCAGGACTGGAAGTTGTCAGTTTTAAGGTTTGTCTTTCCCTTGTACTGGAACTGCTAAGATTCGGGGTAATTTTGTGTACTGTTCACCACTGACTTTGTTCGTTTTCTTCCTGGACTTCATATTTTCTCCCTTCAGCTAAGAGGCAACAGGTGGAGATATGGGAGGCTTGGTCTAACCCAGGGAGGTTGAGCAGCTGAGCTGCCAGGAGCACACAGCCGTTAGTGATCCCTTGTGGTTAATAAGCCCAGATCCTTGGGGCATCTGGAGTCTTGTTGAAGGTCTGGGCAGAGATGTCTTACTGCAGGGACTCATCGCACCCAGGCAGGGCTTGCAACAGACTGTCTTCTCCATGCATTGGAATATGCTGTCTTTTAGTCTTGAGAAAGAACAAGAAGGGGGTTAACATATGAGCTTTTTTCCATGTTGTTTAGATTCCAATGCATCCTATCCAAAATTTTAATAGAAAGCTTTCTTCTCTATTCCTATGGGCCAGATACTCAGCTGGTGTAAACGCAAATGCCATTGCTGCTGTGTTCTTTGACGCAAGGTTAGGGCTTAGCTCATGGTGGTGTTGTGTCTGGGAATATTTTTATCCTTTAGAGATATTTACCCCCTCTCCCCCTCTGTCTCCTCAAGGATTCTTTCTTCTCGGCAAACATACTCTTCTGACTGGAACATATGGGAAAAGTATTTTCTTCCATTTCTTCACCACTCAAAAATGGTCAAATCAATTTGGCTAAAATTAAAACCTTTTGGGTTGAATCTTAGCCTAGAAAACTTCATCTCCCAAAGGAATCCTTAAAGAAAGTTGTGAGCAATTTCCGAAAAAGATGGAGTTGGCTTGGAAAATAAAGCTGGGGCAGAAACCAATTGGAAAAGTCCTTTGACTTTGGTAGCAGTCACACCCATGTCTTTCTAGTGTGCAAATCCCACTTTGATTGTCACAAAAGAAGTAATGGTGGCTGATGACTTCTGTGGTTCTGTACAGTCAGCATGGTAATCAATTCCAGTGACCATTGCATGCCCTTCTCCACCTTGGTTTTCATCTGTGTAGGTCTTTGTGCTTCTGCTTTTGGATGGAAATGTAAATGACTGAGTATTTGGTACCAGACCTTGCGGACTTAAGAAGGTCAAATAGCTTGGACAAGCTTTCCAAGTTTTGGATTGTTTAACCCAACACTTTGAGATTCACCCAAAGTTATATAAAAAGCTGGCATCTTTGCGGATGAAATAGTGAAGGGCACACTGGTGAAGAAGCAAGAGGATTAATTTCTTGCAGTAAAATTTAGCTGGTTTTGTCCTAATTAAGTGAATACTGTCCTGATAACTGTCCTTCCAACTCAGGAATAATTTTCTTCTTTAGTTTTCTTGGATATTGAATTGATTCAGGGTAACCTCTACACTTGGACTTGTACCAGTTACAGTAGTGGGTGAATCACTGATAATTTGATGAATTCAGTGTGGGAAAGAGCTAGCATGCGGTTGCAGCCAGGTGAAGAACATTATCTGATTTGGGGTGGATGGTTAGGACTTTTTGTCCAGAGTGATTCATCCAAGGAGAGAACCCATCCAAGGAATGAGAGTTGTTCACACTAGATGAACTTTCAAGCCCTGTAGCACATTTGACATCTGTGTTATACACATATTTCTAGCATGTTATATCGAGGAAATAGGACTGGCAACTTGCATGAAATGTCTGTTTTGCAATAGCATTAGTTTCTTAGTAGCACTGGTGTCTTTTTTCCATGCACTAGCACACGTAGGACTGAAGTCTGGTGAAGTCTGATTTCTTATGTGCCTTCAAAGCCTCCACAGCAAACCCACAGTCATTATGATTAGAGCAATTCCTTGTAGCATATCCAGCAGGGACTTATGTAAAGAGCATTGCTTGGAGCTGAAACAACTACTTTATTTGACTGCCTTCACCATGAGTAGAATTCCTATCAAAATATCTAAATGATAACTTCTGCTGTTTAAACATCAAACTTTACCTTTTGAAGATGTCCTCACTCCTTTTAGCACTTGGACATTGTTATCTTACACTATGGCCCAGTTTTTGCCACCACATACTGTAGCACATACTACAGTGTTAGGTATATCATTAGAAAACAAGAAAAAAAAAAAGCTTTCTGGTAAATCCTAGTTGTTCCTCTAAATCCCATTGTTCCACAACACACATATCTTGAGGGTTGGTTTTACAGAGAATAAGAGACCCTCTGCAGGGTATATTTACCCTCTTAGCACTCATGCCCTGCTTTGTACTCTGTATGTCACTCAGTATATTGATGAAAATGTCACTATCACAGGCACTGAATACTCTGATCCACCTCTTTGCTGATAAAGAACCTTTATCCTCAGATTGAATATCAGTATATTGAAAACGCAACCGCTCTAGATTAGCTAGGGGATATTTTAATTGTCTGTGGACTGGAAGACAAAAGGATACAGACAGAACAGGACCAGGAGTCTGAAGTCCTTCTCTCAGCTCTGAGAACTGGCCTGTTGGATGTCTTTGAGCTATCTGCTTGGCAACGTGTGCCTTGAGGCCATCCTCATATGCTGTACAACCAGCCAGTGACCCATGCCTGAGGCATCATCCAGGGCATGCATGTTCTCATCCACCCAGGCACACGCAGCAGCTTATTGTGCCCCCAGGCAAAGCCAGTTGGGCTTTCTACAGATAGCACAGACAAGCAAGTGGGAGCCTGTGCTGCTCAAACCTGCTCTTTCAAACCAGGACAGGCATGACCTCTCTTTCTCAGCTTTTCCCCATCTGTCAATCAGGAACTATGATACTGACCTCCTTTATTGGGTATTTTAACATATACTGAAGGGCTTTTTTTCCTTCTGTCAGGAATCCTAGCCGTGCAGAAAGGTCTCTTTGGTTCTTTTGCTGGGCTGACAGCAAAGAAAATACTGTCAGGGAGCAAAAGGATGATCTCCGTCTATCCAAAAGCTTGCAGTCTTAGTAGGAGATAGACATTACGGATAGATAGATGTTTTGGGGTGAACATGGGGTAGTTGTTGTAGACAAGGTGATACACCTCAGAAATGTGTGTCCAAACTCTTCCTGCCCCAGTGTCACCCAAAAACATTGCTGAATGGTGTATATGAAGACTTACATGTTCATGCAAATTTTAAGATTTACTCTACATTGAACTTGAAAAAGAGATTCTTCAGGTTATTGCTTCCTTACAGTAGCTGTAGCCTTAGTGCTTCTTGGATCTTTATGCTTTCATTCACATTTGTTTTCATAATGCCTACTAATACTGAATTTCTGTTACAAACATTACAAAGAAAGCAGTGCTGCAAGAAGATTATTATTGGGCACAGCAGACTGATAAGGACAAAAACTCCTAACTTCAGGGTAAACATGCCACAGGGCAACACAAAGTGTCCCTGAGGACACAGACCTGAACAGAAGCTGGATGCCAACAGGATCAATGAAGGGTTGGTGCTTGTGTTGTAGCTGTCTCGTGTCCATGCTGGTGTTAAATAATCCTTGGTTGTGCTCATTCACATTAAATTCATCTAGTTGTCTTGCATTTAAAACAATTTCCAAAATTCTGTCAAAACATTCTAGCAGCTTTTTGTAATTGAACTAGTTCCTGAACTTTGTACTGGCTTCCTTAGTTCAGCTTTTCATTGGCTGACACTTCTAATTCTGGGGAAGGAAATGCAGAACCTGGGTTAACTTTTTATTTACAAAAAAAAGAAGAAAATGTTCTTGGTTCATTGTAATTTATGAGTAAGGTGGGAAAAAGGCAGGACATTTCCAGGAAGCTGGAGCTAAAGGTGAGGAAACTGCATCACCAAGGAGAGCTGTAGGTGACACAACTTCAATGTGAATTAAACTGGAAGAGGTGACCATGGTCCAGAATGGGACTAGTTTGAGCCAGGGTGTGAACTGCTGCTGGACCTGCTAGCGTTCAGGAAAAGAGGGAGCAGAATTAGGCTGTCAGTTGCCTGGAGTGAGTCAGAGTTGTCTTTTACATGTGAGTTGAGGAATGGTTTCTGCTAAGGTTCATGGAAAGTGAGTGTTGTCCTGAAATGTCCATTGAGCTGAATCTCGGTTGCTCTCAGACAAAACCCTGCCCGGATTCAGTCCATGAACGTGAGCACCTGGTGGAGATGGGAGGAGGCAGCTGTGTGTGCAGGGCTGTTGCTGGGTTGGCAGTACATGTGCAAAAGCGAACTACTGCCATCATCCCCACCTTTGCTTAATGCAAAATGCCAGGTGCAAGTGATGGATTTGTTGTCTGCTTAAGTTGGCAGATGGGCACAGGAGGTGCAACAGGCTGGTTCCTCAGCTAAGTTTGCATGGCATTATGCTTTCAGGGGAAATCCAAACTGAGCTTTCTGCAAGTGAGGACTTTTCTTTGTGCAGGAGTCCCAGATGTGGGAACATGAGACCTGCTGCCTGGGTTTCCCTGCATGCCCCGTTGAAGTTAGATGGATCCACCATGATTGAGGGATGAGCCATCTGCATGTAGGCTCAAAAGGATATTTAGTTCCATGTTTGGCTCAGCAGGTCTGAAAATAAGTATTTAATTTGGATTAAATTTCACAATGATATTTAGTTTCCTAAATAGGAATTTGGGTGCACTGATAAGAATTAGGACCTTGAAAAGTTTCAAGATCACACTGTGAATCTGTGATGCAACTGTGTCTTGAAAATAGGAGGTTTCTTCACCCCATTAGGCAATTTGATAGGACCAACCATATTAAGAATTTAAATACATTGGGGGGAGGAGATAACACAGTGGAAGATTTCTCATGGCTCAAGCAAAAGCATCCAAGCGGTCTCTCTCTCTCCTTCCCACCCTCTCTTTACTTGATGTACCCAGTTGGCCACATAGTAAGTGCACTGTAAAAGACTGAGCCACAGCCTCCCTTTGCTGATCTCAGCAAGGTCTGGCTTGCTTGCTCTGTTTGCTCTGGATTTCCTCAGGCACAGCCAGCGTGCACAGCTCTGCTTCTGACCACTGCTGTGATCTGAAGTTGTGGGTTGTTTCACTTGCTGAGCCACCTCCAAATCCAAAACTTCAAACAATGCTTTGGCTGGAAATCTCATCCTTCAAACGTGGGTTGTGCTAGTTGAGAGCACATATAGAACAAGGAGGCTATTGCCAAGCACGATGCAGTCTCAAGGAATATACTGAATTTGGTTAGATAAATGGATGATGTAACTGGACCTCACCAGTTAACACCAGTTGAGGACTTGGGTCTCTGTGCTTCAATGAGAATGCAGTCAGCTTAGAATGTGGAGCCTTCCCTTGGCAATTTAGTGTTTTCCTGGATTTTTACAGGTTTCCCTCCAACACCGGATACTTTCTGTAATACCCTGTGGGGTAAACAGCTTTACACTGCAACATGACTTTCCTGTCCCCAGGTTTTGCTGGAGGGAGTGGTTCTCCTCAGTCACTCCAGCGTAGCAAAGTAGCCTGTATTGTTCACAGAGGTGCAAAACCAGGAGGGATGAACGAATCGGCACCCATCCCCTGGCCCATGAGCTAGGGACAGTGCCCCCTCAGCAGCACCCCCCAATATCTGCATCCCCATCCTCCACAGGAGCCACCATAAGGGTGTGGAAAGACACAAGGGAAAGCAGAAGGGGTGCATTAGAAGCAGTATTTTAGGGGAAGAAGGGACACTGAAAGCTGTCCCCCCGCCAATACTCCTCAAGCGGTGTCAGTGTTGGAACTTATAGTTAAGTGAAGGCCAGCAGTGAATGATTTGCTGGCTGGGGATAGAGCAGTGCCCAGCAATGGACAGGCTGTACTCCTCTGTTTAGGCTGCGGGGGCTGTTTAGATCAACAGAGGTTGTCTCCTACTCTGCATTTGTGCCGTGCCTGCTGCACGGCTTAGTGTCGGGTGGTTATTTTGGAGACACCATTCAGTGGACAGAAGTTAGGTATCAGGACTTCCTGAGTGGGAGTCCACACACAGAGGCATAAAACAGCAAGTAAGCTTGTAAGATTGACTTCAGTAAACAGGTCAGTACAGTGCCAACAGATCCTCACAGGCAATGTTATGGGTTGTTCCTTATGGGGAACACAGGGGGGAAAAAAGGCACTTTCCTACCCTACACTAACACAAAATTTACGTTGAGTACGAAGCCATCCTCTTCTTGCCCCTCTGCTCAACTTTTAAATAAACTGACTGATGTATTCATGTGAACTTAGAAAGCATAAGGGCTTTTGTACTGCATGTGGCTTGTTGAGTCAATAGAACATCTCTCCTCTTTGAAAGTGTGTGGGAACGAGATCGGTCTGTGCTGTGCAGGGTTTTTGGAGGTACCCAAGCTAGCCTGGAGCAGACGGGTACATCCATGTCTCTTAGAACAGCATCTTGCAGAGATACGAGCTCAGGTGCCTGGAGTGGCATGAGAAGCGCAGTTAATTATATGGGGTTTAATTAAGGATGTCCTGTCTGTGTGACATGTCAATTAGGGATGTGTGGTGTTCCCATTCTAGGAAAGGCTTATTGCTCTAATGACAACAGTTCCTGCATAAAAATAGGTTTGGCATATACTGAGAGCTACATGCATTTATGACTGCTGAGAGAGATCTCCTGTGCATTTGGGCTGCAGAGCTGGAATTTGCTAAGGCCTGGAGTTGTTTAGCTGAAATGAAGGGGAAGAAGGGGTATTTGCACTTTTGGCCCTAATTATTGCAACATTCTTTGCAAACGTCATAATAAATTTCAATGAAAACTCTCACATTCAGAATGAGCAAATTGTCCATACTCAAATGACCTGCTGCTTCACTGGGCTTTTGGATCAGGCATTTGAGTCAAGGAAGGCTCCTGCTGTCTTTACGGGCTTTGTTTAAACCTCGGATCCTCTGAAAGCAGCAAGATTATGCTGAACCTTTGACTGCTGAACATGGTATTTACATCTGCTCACATCCACAGAAAGCTGCACGTGTCTGCACTCAGCCAGAGAAAGACCTGAAAATCCCCATTCCATTCAAAGGACAGAGAGAGATTTGCCTTCCATTCCTCTGCCAGGAATTCTTAGTCAAATCCTATGGAAAATAGTCCTATCTGAGTAGTAAATCTCAGATGCTTCTGCATGTCTATTCTCTATTTCCATCTCATTGGCCTGAGTTCATTTTTAACCTTTGATTAGGGCAGCTATGTAGTGGAGGCAGGCTGGGTGGGGTATGTATTTTTTTTTTTTTTCCTAGCTATCCTTTCTTTTAATGCTATCTAGCAAAAGAGCAGGGCAGATGGTGATAGAAAGATTGGCTTTGCTTAGCAGTGCAAATAAGTGGTCCCTCCTTCTTCCCCTCCCCTGAAAGGTTAGACTGGAACCAACTGACCTGGTTCTGCCTGAGCCAGCTCCGGAGGGATGATAACAGCCAAGGGTAAAAACAAATGAAATACCTGCATGGTTGTAGTTTGCAACAAAGCCCTACAACTGTTTGTGTCAAATCAAGACCAGCCCGTTCCTCATCTGACCAAAGGAATTTATTGTATTTTATGCAGTGCTTGCTCTTTGATCTCTGATCTTCAGGGTATAGGCTGAATTTCTGGCCCTCATTCACCTTTAGGTGGGCTCCTGAAATGGGACCTGAATCCAGTGCAATAACTAGACATGGGTAGCTCCCATGGAGTGATGCCTTTAAAATTCCTGCAGTTTGCATTTTGGGCCATGTGCTGGGTTCCCAGATCTGCCTAAGTAACTCCTTGCTCCCCCCAGGTATGAAAAATTTAAATTATTCCCTACTAGAGCACAGTGGTCTTGGCCGAATGTGGGATCAGCTGATGTACAGAGGGGCAGCGCCGCTTGTCTGCACCGCAGCCAGGCTGCCCTGCCTGCTGCCTGTCTTAGCAGCTGATGTGTATGGGCTCTTCATAAACAGCAATAAGCTTTCTGTAAGACCTACAGGAGCGAGGTACTTTCCCATTCTGTGACTGCAGATGTATGGAGAAATAACTTTGCACTGTAAGTCAGTCATTTTAACGTTGTGCGTTTTCCAAGGAAAGTCTGCACAGGGGATGGCTGCTCTCATGTTCAAATGCTGCTCTCAGTTCTGATTCAGAGATGGCATTTCAGGGGCAGGATCTGGTCCCTAATCTCAAATTTGCATGCCATCATTTCAGTCAGATTTATGTCTCCAATACCCTAAAAGCCACTGATAAATAACTTGAACCCCAAACTACGATTAGCCAGAAGACAAATGCCCTACAATCAACCCAGTATTCGCTCTAGTGACTTGATCCTTCCTGGGGAGAAATTTATGGCTTCCCCATGTAGGTCCTGGCCCCTTCCTATCTTACCCCAGGAAAGAAGCACCTGGGAGCAGTCTGCTGCCACCAGAGCCGTTTATGTTCCTGGGAGACTCCTTAGGAACAAGGGAGGGCAGGCAGCAGGGCACAGGCATGGTGAACTACACTGGATGCAATTTATATTAAACCTGGCTTTTGCCTCAGGTTTTGGCTCTGCACTACCTCCCATAAGAGCTGTTGGAGGGGCACCTGATTTGGAGACAGGGTGCCAGACAGAGATTTCCAGTTGTAGGTGCAGGTTTTGGCCTCTGCTGGGTGATAACTCTGTGCACCCCCCTAACCACAGGCGACTGCTTTCCTGGCAATGTATTTACCCTAAGCAACATTGCTACCTGCTGCAGAAGCTCTTGGGGTCTTCACCACTTCCCTCATGCCAGTGGGGATGTGACATACATAACCAGATCAGTGTCTCCTGCCTTCACTGTGCCAACTGTCCTTGCCTGGAGCAGCCACCCACCCCCTGGAGATGTCACTCAGATACTGCTAGGTGACAGGGCAGTGGCAAATGGCACATTTAGTGAAAAGCTGCAAAACCGCAGTAGCAGACCCAGCATGTCTTTCAGTGGTTACCATATAGCGTCTGGGAATAATGTGGCATTAAACTTCACACCAATTAAAGGTCAACAAAGCAATAGTGTATTCCAATTTGTTGGATGGCTCTAAGGCATGGACTTGCTATTGACAAATATTTGGTGCATTCAAGAAATATTTCACTGATGCCATCTGTGCATTGAACTGCACATCAGATGGTAGGGCAGAATTTATAAGATGTTTTGGAGCATGCCAGCATCCCAGGCCTGGCAGCTGTGATTAGCACTGCTCTGGTGGCCTCCAAAGGCAGACAATAGGACAAAGCCCAGCAACATTTCTTTGGTGGTCTAAAAGATGTAAAATTGACAACACCAAGTGAGAACTGCTGATAACAAGTAGTTCATGCTGGTGCTGGACAGTTCAAGTTGGAGCGTCTCGGTTTGCAGCGTGATGCTGAGCTGGGAAAAGAGACAGCATGAAAATATGGATATTCTGCCAGTCGGTAGCCACTGTGGAAGAAATGCCATTTCCAAACAGAGCTTTACTTGCAAGGCATGATGCTGTCACCAGCGACTTCAGTGCAGCCACGACTATTAGGGTAGTAAAGTCTCCCTGTAGAGTGGACCATTCTTTATCTCAGCTGATGAGCTAAAAATAAAGCTTAGGAGTTATTACTCCACTAATTGTTTATAACAGCATTTCTATATATCTCCCTTAACCTCCTGCAAGGGAATGTATGTATTGATTAGTATGAACTTTCAGTTGTCCTTCTGAACACAAATTAAAGTCGGGACCTTTCACATGATGAAGGTGAGTGTAACAATGTCATCCTTTTCTTGCACCTGCATTTCCCCACTGGGCTCCATTTATCTCCTCTCATGATAATGCGGTGTCTGGGAGAGGGTCGGCCAGACGTGTTCATTCTTTACATAACTTGCTGGTCTCCGGCTCTTATTTGCTTGGATGTGTCAATATGACTTCCAGATGTTGCGACAGACCAAGTAAACCGCGTTTCTTAGCCAGCTCATTCTGTAGGCAGACCAGACAAGATGGAGAGGGTTTTTGCAATAGGATTTTTCTAGTGCTGACAGAGGAATCCTGCGGGCTTTAAAAATGCGTAGAAATCTCATTCCTAGTAATTTTTCTGAACCAGCTGGAGGTTGGTTGGTAAAGGAAATATGCACAGAGGTTCTTCTTTTAGTTCACTCATTTCTGCTGCTTTGAGTACAGGTATAGTTTCCTTGGCAGATGATATAAGCTTTGCATATGGCACTTTTGAAAAGGAGCCTCTTTTGCTAGCCAGGCATGTACAGGAAATACATAGCTTTCTGGGGTTTATTAAAAACACTGGTTTTAATAACTTTTCTAGTGTGACTGATGGGAAGGAAAATCTCTGTAGTCACACAGCGGAGGATTCCAAACTGTCTGTGTTCAGGGAAATAGGAGATTTATGTAGTAGTTAACATGGAGCTGTTTCAGCAACCATTGTGAAAAACAGCGATGAACTGCAGTCAAGATTCAGAAGCCATCAAGCCGGTCTGCCCTAGTACTCAAGGGATGGCCATCAAATAATGTAAAAAGCAGTGAAAGTCAGGAGAAAAGTCTTCTGAAGCAGAAGTTCACAGCTGGGGGAAAAAAGATTCCCCAGACTCCTGCATGGCTATGGGGACAGGGATGCTGCAGAAGGCCATTAGAGCTTGGGTCTTATCCTTAGAGGAACTGGGGTATTATGGTGACACAGAGCTTTCATATTCAATTTCATGTGGCCTAAGACTAAAGGTAAATTTGTGGGGTAATCTCAAGGAGATGAATACATTTCCATATATAGATAAGTGGCCAGTTCGTCCTCTGATGTAAATGAACATAGATCCATTATCTCAATGGTAATGGATATATTCCAATGTAGTGACCTGGCACATAAGATTTAGAAATGTACAAAGTCTGCTTTTCAACTCTAGAAAGGCACCCATGTAACTCAACTGGCCTTATTTGGTTCTGCTGGCATTAACCCCATTAAGTACTTCGCATTTCACCTGTAAACAGCTTTTGGTCCTCCATCAGTTCCTTTCCCATGCATGGATTTTTTTCACGTACACTTTACATCATTAAAAAGATGCAAACAACAATCAGAAGAAACATGGAAACCGGGGACTGAGTAAAGCCTAAATGCTGCAACAATTTTACTTACACCCATCTCTTTGGAGGAGACTAATCTGCACCAAAAAAAGTAAAATTGTCAAAAGAACATCATATAAATATTTAAGCTCACATAAAAAGAGAATGTGTGTTTTTAATATTGGAAGAGCTATAAGACATACACACCAGATTCTCAGCTGGAGTAGCTGAGCACAGATACACCGATTTACACCAGCTGAAGATCTGTCGAGATGTTCAGAGAAAGGTGGATGGAGAAATCTTCCAGTTACATGTAATTTAGATTGACAGTTACTTCCCAGGCTCAATAGTTCTTCAGAGATGTAGAAGTATCTTCTAAGCCATCCAGATACAAATGTCAGATCCATGGACCCAGGAAGTAGAAAGGATTGTAGACCCATTCTGCAATGACGTGGGTGAAGGCCACGCAAACGCTGTAAGCCTACTGAGATACCTACATCCAACTCTGGAAACAGGATCTCAGAAGGATCCATGGGCAGGTGTGAGTCAGGCACAGAGGTTTTTCTGAAGACATGCATTTTTTTTGTGCCATGGTAAATGCTGGAAGGTAATATGCAGTGGGGAAGGGAGGCAGAGCAAGGTCAGACTGGACACTGTCTGACTTGTCTAACTGGGCAGAGGGAAGGGAAGGGAAGGACAGGGCAGAACCATCACCACAGGGAAAAAGAGAGAGATAAAAACATGCTACGCTTGGTCATATCCTCTGAGGAGCCTCCTCAGCCCTGCTGAATGGGAAATCGCCTGCAACCCTGGGAAATACAAAGGGCAAATGGAAAGAGTTAGCACATACCATTGCTGCTCTGTGGAAATGTTTACTTAGAAAAGCTTGAGATTGTGCTAAGATACTAAGGTGACAGGAGTGTGAGATCAGATAAAGGATGAAGCCTTGACCCTCACAACTTCAGGAATTTCGATGTCCCATTGTTAGCTATAGCTGAACAAGGACAGCACATGTCCCTTTCTGGAAGGCATCCTGCAGAAGTACCACCACATCTGCTTGCCCCACTTTTACCCAGGTCACTTGCATTGTAGTGGGTATAGTGCTTTTCTCTGGACAGTCCCCTGCTTTAGGAAATGTCACTTGTGGTGCCTTTCCTCTTTAATGAGACAAGATTTGCAACAGCAGGTGCCTCACTGCTTAAGCTCTCACTTGTCTGATGTCTTCTGTGTATTTCAGGGTAAATAATGCATTCTGGGACCTGTGTGAAGCAACAGGGCTTTCCCTGCTTGTAGAGAACAGGGAGAGGGATGTCACAGTCTGTAATGTATCTTGGATGCCTGAGAAGATTTTGAGAGTCCCAGAAGCCCTGGCAGAGTGAAAACATGCAATATCTTTGAACTGAGGGCATACAGATTCTTGCAAGCTTTGACTTGCCAGTTCAGCTGCTTCTGGGGCAAAATTTGTGCTGCCCAGTACCACATCTGGTGGGAGAAAGCACCTAATGAATACAACAAAAGTCTTCACATTCTTGCCCAATTTAGCTGGTATTTCCAGGGACAATAGTTGTCCTCAACAGTTCCCAAAGGCTTCTGCACGTGATGAATCATAAGGTTATGCTTAGAGATGGCGTAGCTGATTTTATGTGGTGCACCCAATAACCACATGCCTGCTGGAGGACTTCTCCTTGGCTTGTAGGCTTCACCTCTTGACCTCGTTTTCAAGCAGGAGTTAAACTATAACCAAATTGCTTTGCAGGTTGGTACAAACGGAGCCTGAGGCGCTCTCTGCATTTTCCTCAATTAAAACAGAGAGTAGAAGCACTTTAGATGGTGGACCAAATCTCAGAGAGACGTGGAGTGGCCAGAAAAGCAGCTCTGCTGGCTGGACCTATATGCTCTGGCTATGGATCTCATGGATTAGAGATAAGGAATACAGGTTATTTCTGACTGTGCTCCGTAGGAACTGGGGTGTCCCTCCAGAACTTTTAGTGTTGGGTAGCTTTTACCTCAAAAGCGGAAATGTGCATTCCGAACTTCAGGAACTAGTTTTTGCTTCCACATTTCCACAGCACCGATCCCAGTGAGGACACTGCCTGTGATGGAGGACTCCTAGGTTCTAGCACAATATATAGACTAAAAACATGAATATTTGCATTAAGATGCTGTGTATAGGGCCTGACAGAACAGTTGAGGAAGAGGAGGAAAGAAAAACACACAGAGAGAGAAAGAGTGACTTCAAGGTGCACTGTGTAGCCTTGGGTTCCTTATGTTACTCTCCCACAAATCCAGTCAATCTCCAGTTTTTGTTGTCTGTTTGCAAGACAGACTTAATTACAAAAAAGAAACAAACAAAAGGCTTTCTTCCACACTGACTTGCTATGATGTTTTTTTCTCAGGTGGAAATACGCTGTGGTAAAGTGACAATACAGGTTTACACCGCCCACAGTACATTTCTTCCTCTTGTAATGTTTTTTCCATGGGTACAACCGCAGAGCTTTTGAAAATACTGTGTTAATACGTGGCACTGTGAGATATACTTTGGTTTTCACTCTTTAATTACACCTCTTCATGGAACGAGCTAAGCCCATTAGTAACTGCCTCTCCCTCCTCTGCACACCTCTTGAAACAAATTGTTCAAATGATGTAGCAAAACATTGCACATTCCTCTGAATGTTGAAGACCTGGTCGAGAGGGGTCACTTTGGTTCCGCTGATGCTGCGTGGCTGGAGGGAAGTTTTTTCAGGTCTTGGTTCATTTCAGCAAGCACGTTGATCTTGGCAAGCCTTTGTCTTTGTGATGGAGAGAGGCAGAGCATGTGAAAACAACATTAGCATTTGCAGAATGGCTTTGCTGCTTGCAAGCACCTGCGACTATAATGCATCTGCAACAGGTTCCCCTTCCTGGGCTTCCCAGTTGGATCGTAACTCCAGCACCTCCACTGCTCTGGGTGGCGGAGGGTCCACCATGGGCTACGGACCTTCCACTACACGTGGAGACCAAGTGACTGCAGTCAGACAGGGAGGCCTGGGTGTGAGAGGCACCAAAACCTGCAATTCCCTTTCTTTTTTTTTTTCTGAAACCCCAAGTCTGAGAATATTGTGACAGTAGAAAAAATCACATGGACAAATAACTTCATTTGTTATGGGAGAGACGGTAGAAAATTCAAGCAGCGTATGAAGAATTGGTGGGGAGGGATTCTGCTCTGCTCAGAAATAACATCTGCATTTGTGCTCCTTATTGAAATAACATTTCTTGCTGGAATGCTGGCAGCTCAGCTCAGGCCCCAGCTCTTCCTTTTCTTCTGCGTTACTGTCTGCTGTGATGTTACCATGCAAAAGCCTGCCCAGCTGTTGGTAACAGTGAAAATGTCCTGCAGGATTTTGGAAAACATCTGTGCTTTTCTTCACTCAAGCTTCTAAAATGGTTGTGCAGCATTGGCACTGAGTGTTACACAGATGCTGTTCTGCAGCCAACCTGGATCAGTGGTTAACATATAGACAGAGACTGTTTTGGGAGACATATGTATTTAAAGCACTGTATGCAGACATTCACCCTGCTGGTGTGCAGTCACCTCTAGGGGTCTGGGATTGCAGATGTTAAATGCTGCACAGCAATGTTAGGTAACGTGTAGAAGAGGAGGAGAAGTAAACAGAGT
>NW_008825100.1:4150485-4227886 GCF_000699105.1 Pygoscelis adeliae
ATAAATAACTGCTGTCACCTAGATCCTGCTCTGCGATTCTTGCTGAATCTCACTTTGAATTTATTGGTGGGTCCTTCCTCTTGGAAGCAGTCCCTAATCCCTCTTTCGGCTGGAGCAGGGTTGTTCATCTCTGTCTGACTGTTTGTTCTCCTTTAGACTCTCAGGAGAAAAGGCACTTTATTACTCAGCCCCTCAGACCATCCCTTTTCTTCCTCTGGGTATTTTCAGGGCTTGGGTTTTCCTGCATTTGCAATGCATTTCCATGCATTGACAGCATACATAGTCCAAATATTCTACTAACTTTTCAGGATTCTGCACTTGCTCAAGGGTGAAGTTCCAAAACACTGGGGGTGCCCATTGGCCTAGGTACTTGCCCATCTTATCCCACACACCCTGCCACTCATAACTATTCAGCCTTGGGGCAGATCTCTCTAGCTAGCTAGAGAGATCTGCGCATTTCCCACCACCCCACATTTCCAATAGATCAGTTTTGGCCCGTGTGTGCTCCCTTCCTTCCTGACATTTGCATCTGGGCAAAGAACCTGTTTGATCCGATGTGCCAGATGCGACTGATGGGAGAGCCGAAATGTCAGTGGCGTGTGCCATAACAGGGGAGAGGGGGCAGGCGCAGAGCCTCGCTGGCATACGGCTCTCTGTCCCCTTTTACCTTTGTAGTCACTCCAAGCTACAAGCTGAACTTGCATTTGGGAGCAGAGGCAGATCTGGGCCAAACTTCTCTAGCTTAAAATACCCTGACTGTTTAGGGCAGGTAAAAGAGCAATGCTATCAGTAGCTGGTCCTAGGCAGGAGGCACAGTATGTCTTGTTGCACTTGTTTGGAAGTGGAAATTATGTTCAGCTTTGGGAGTGCTCAGGAAAGTTTGCAATAGTTAATGTGATTTTAGTGAACTGGAAATCTGCTGATTTTCCTGATTAATTGGGGGTAGGGGGGTTGATTCAGGAGTTAGAAGCACCGATTCATGTGGGCTCCTTCTGTCATTTGATACTGGTTATATACATTTGTACAACAGTTTTTCCCCATGTAGATTTTTCCCAAAGAAACACTGAAATCGGTGAATATGTCTGACTTGGTGTATCAGAAGTGAAGTGAAGGTTCTTGGTTTCTCTGTCTCGCAGTTTTTCCATCTGTAAAATGGTTGCAAAGGTGCTTGGAAAATACTTGATAATACACTGATAAAATAAATCATGTGTAATGCCTACGTGTTATGGTTTGCAATGCATATTGACCCATAAAGAGCTGTCAACCTACCACCTGGTGGACAGGAGCAGGCTGGGCAGGTCATCTCTGTGTCCCCTGGGAGGTGTTTTGCTGCACAGTTCCTGGTGTATATGGAGGTGGGGGCCGGCAGGAGAGCAGCAGCAGCTCCCTCTGCCTTCCTCAGGACAAGGCATCACAGGTACACCTTCTCTCTGGTAGTGTTGGTCAATTCTCTGCTGCACTGTAAGCTCAGAGACTTCTACATCCCTTTTAGAGGTTTGTAGTGATTTTCAGAATAATTTCTGCTGTCCTCCCTGCCCAAGAAATGATTGGCATTATTCTGTTAGCATTTGCAGCTGCTGTTCATTCCACCTTTGCTTGTTGAAGGTCCTATTCAGATCAAAAAGGCTGTTTTCTTGACTTGTGTGTAATGAACTCTTGTTAACATCTCTCTCAAAAAGCAAAGGTGCATCTCCTCTTTGTTCTGATTTTGCTGGCATGATGCTCTTTCTGTGGAAATGGTCACTAACTAATGATCAAGAGTGGTTTGGGGTTAACAATACTCAAGGGTTTTGCCTTACTTTTCAATTACATCTCATCAATTTTGACAAGTCCAGCAATTTATTTATTTGGGTTTTATGGTTATCTTTGCTAGGGAAGTAGCTGAGGTCCTCAGCTGCAGACACAAGAGTGATCCAAATTTTGGCTGATGTAGGAAGGCAAATAAAGTAATGAAATCCTACACTCAATAGCTTTGGCTGTCTTCTCATAGAAAAATTATCCATTATTTTGAGATCAATACAAAGTTTTATTTTATAACTAGGGAAAACCCAATCTAAACTCTGCTGAAGCTCAGTGCAAGTCTAGGGGGGAGCTGGGAGCTCTCAACCAACAGAGATTTGGGGAATCTGGTTTGCTGTCTTTGGGTTTGGCTTGTTGTAAAGGTAGGTTTTTTCCCCCCAAGTATCCTCGGCACCTCAGTGGGAGCTGAAACTGTTCTGCACCTCTGAAAATGAGGGGAAATTGCTACTTGGCCTTCAGCACTCAGTATGTGGCTGGAATGTAGGTATATGTCCAATCTCAAAATTAGTTCTACCACAACTGTATGGACATGACTTTCTACCCTGTTGAATGTGTTGCTGAATGCCTTTTTGTTGGAGATTGTTGATTGTAAGTCTCAAGGTACGATAATACAGGGGTTGAGAAGAGCTAACTTCTCAGGTTTTGAGCTTCCAATTTTCCAGCTTAAAATGGAGAAGGCAAGGCAGATGATGTCTCCAAGAGTGTTTTTTGAGGAGCTGTGCATGGCTGATGGGCCAGGGGGAATACGGGTACTGCTTTCTGTCTGGGACCATCCTCTCCCAGTGGGTGTGTGAGAGTAAACACGGATGGCTACAGGAGAGCGCCATTCTTGCATTCAGAGTGGTATAGCCGTCATTGCTCATTGCTGGGCACTCTTGGCCTCATTTTAATGTTTCTTGAGCTGAGTGTTTCACACCTAAATGGTATTTGTGGCAGATCATCTCCAGCCTTGACCTATTCCCGCAGGTGGGAGTCGGGAGGTGCATTGTGGGCTCAGCCTGCCGCTCTAAAAACTTGGGGCATGTCCTGGAAGGTGAAATTTTTGTCTTCACTTATAGCAAGCTTTCTTATATTTATAGTTCCTCATATATTTCCTGTCTTATATTTACAATACCCTATACTGGGCTTGCTTTCCTTCTTGTGTTAGGCTCTCTTTCTTTATATTGTATTATTCAACCATCCACATCAGGCCCTGCTTTTGCCTAAAGCCTTCCCGGATGTAAACCAACACAATAGCACTAGGCTAGCTGTTATTTAAGTTATACATTAATTCAAAGCTATAGTAGGACTCCATTACTTGCCTGTAACAGTTTACTTATAAATAGTAAAATATTTAGTGGTTTTGATTTTGTTACTCTAAAGAAGCTCCAATGTCTTAAAGCCAGACTGTACTAACAGTTCATGACTGGGAACCAAAAGGAGTTAAAAAATAACTACAAGGAACTGATTTCTTCTCATCCCTGAGGATTTGGACCCATCTAAGATACTATTTTAACTTCAGTGAAGAGTTTAAGTGACAAATTCTGCTTTCTTCAGAGTTGTTTGTGCTGATTTCAGGTCAACTAAGCAAACACCCAGGCCAAACACCAAATAGGAAAGCCTGCCGACTTATTTGGGGATCAGCCTCATGGTTTTGTGAAAAAGAATAAGCCTTTTTACTGTTTTCCACAAAAAAAAAAAGCATAGTACCACCACTGGGAGTTTGCCGCACCTTGAGCCCCCTTGTAAAACTGCCGTTTACTTTAGCGAGTCATGGCTCCCAAGTAGTAAAACTGTCATATTGTTCCTGTTTCCCAGTTCCTTATTTATAACATAAACATACATCCTTTTGGGAACCTGACCTTTTTCAGTGTTTGTGTTTGATTATAATTGAACTATTTGCATAGGAGACCAATTTTCATTCTCTGCTCTTGTGGCGAGTACACCACGTTTTCTATTAAAGGAGTTGGTTTTTTGATTACTAAGGAAACTAAAAAGGTTTACAGACAATAATGTCATAAAACATGCAAAGTTATTAAATGTACAGCCTATTCTTTCATTTTATGGGCAGACCAGAATGTTAGAGGAGTCCTTCTCCAGTCTCCCAATCCCTGCCTTGTTATTTACCAAAGCCATCAAAGTTCCCAGGCTCAAAGTTCTGCTTTGCCTCTTGATGCTGCCATGTGAAGGGTTTCAATGTCTATTCCCTCAGGCTCCAGCCTTGCAAACTTAACAGGGGTTCAGGAATTAAGCCCTGGGCTTTCTGCATCAGCTTGGTCAATTGTAGCAGAACACTTGTGGGAGATGTGGGTTTGTTCTGCTGGTGTGGCACAAACAGGTGAAGAAATCCTGGGAAGGCTGAGCTTGAGTCAGCTGTGATGCATGGGCTCTTCTAGGTCCTGTGCCAGCTCAGGTGATGATCTGTATCGGCTGGGTTGACAGAAGGGATAAGCTAAATACCAGAGGAAATCTGGCTGCAGAGCATCTGTGTCAGGGCTTGGAGCACTGGGTGGTTTAGCCTCTATGGGAGGTGCATAGGAAGAGATGGTGGTGGCCTGGGATGACTTCCCATGGTGCACAAAGGTAGCATCATGGAATAAATCAGGCTGGAAGGACCTCAGGAGGTCTCTGGTCCAACTCCCTGCTCTAATCAGGGCTCACTTTGATCTTAGGCCAGGTTGCTCAGGGCCTTGCAGGGTTTGTAAGGCTTGTAGATGAGCACAGAGCAGCTGGGCGGGCAGGTGGGTTTGCTGTGGGTAGCTTGAGGCACACAGCTCATCTGCTGACCCCGTGCAACATGCTCCCTGCCTTGCAAGGCTGAGAGGCTCCTTGATCACTGTGCACTGCTGCCTTGTGCTGGAAGTATGGGTGCTGGTTGCCTACAACTTGGGTAGCCTGCGTAGGTGGGCAGGGCACCGCAGGACATCCACTCTGCCAGCCTACAAACTCCTAGGTTGTTTTCCTTCAATGAAATTTTTAATCTCTCTTTCTTGGCAAGCGGGAGCTGACCTGGGGTGTGAAGGGACTGCATGTCCCAGGGCAGACAGTACTGGCATGCAATGGGGGAGAACTCTCAAAGGATGGGCTTTGTAGGACATCATGCTGGCCTTGGACAGCCGTCCAGGCCAGCCATTACCCAGGACACAGCCGTCTCATCCACCACGCCACGTGGGGGGCTCGGGTGCCACTACCCACCTCGTCCTGCTGCTCAGCCCTGTGGCAGGGCAGCCAGCACTGAGCTGCTCATGCATCTTGCCTTGTTAAAGCCTGTTTTGCAGGCTACAATGTCACATGCCACTGAGTGATCTGGGGACAGTGTCGCCCAGGCCAGATCTCAGAGGGTGTTGTGCTTTGATCTTTTCTTTTCTTCCCCCCAAATGCAAGAAACCACAAAGACTTCAGCTCCCTCAGAAACTGCTGTGAGATGAAAAACCTGCTGAAGAACAATAGCTGCAACATGGTAAGAACATGCTTTTATTTTTGTTCCTACGTGTTTCGTGCAATGTTAGGCTGTGGTTATGCTTGTGGAGCAAATAGCTCATTCCCTACTGTTACCATGTGGCAGAAGCGTTCCAGAGATGTGAAAGGAGGTGGAGCCATTGCAGTCATACGTTCCTCCCATGTGCCCTGAGCCAAAAACTCCTCCTGTTTCGGCTGTCCTGAGCCCATAAATGAGATGGTGATTGGGATAGCCTGGATCTGGCCTGCAGAACAGTTTCATCCAAACTTCTCAGGGTCTGTAGGGCTGCTGGTAGTTCAGGGTGGGATCCAGCCCTGCGCTGAGCACTGGTGCAGATTCTTAGGGTGGTGTAATAGCTCAGAGTAGTGTACATGTAACTGCATTGCAGAAGCAATAAGTTAAGTCTAACGGCATGCATACAGCTTATCTTTAAATGTGTTTCTTTTAAAACTCTTCTGAGTATGCCCATGTCAGATGCTGGGGTGTCAGCCAGGCCTGCCCCAGAAAGTGAGTTTGCCACCCCTGAAAAACCCCACAGGAGGACACTGATCCGGTCCGTTGAGGATGACAAATCCAGCCGCTCCCCATGGAAGTTGTTCTGCTGGTTGATTGTCACCCTCACAGTTAAAAATTAAGCCAAGGAAGGCTGTGTGTGAGCTTATTACACAGAAGTTATTGCTTTATTTCTTCTATAAAATCTCTCACAACCTGGGGTACTGGTGTGTTGAGCATGTGGCAGGGGGATGGATGAGCCCCCCATCTGTTGCGTGGTCAGCCTGGCCTTGCTGGCCCGGGCACACTTGCATCAGCCTCTCTCTCCTTGCTCCTTCCTGCGACCCAAACACCATCAAAGAGCACTCCACATCCATAAAACTTAAGTTAATTGTAATCACTTACTTCGTAAGGGAGTTTTATAACCTACCAAAGCAACACATGTAAAGAACGACCTCTGGGGCCGCTGGAGCACCCACTGGGGCCAGCACCAGAGCCCTCCATTCAGGGGGCTCAGAGCTGACAAACCCCAGCTTTGCCCTGAGGGGCAACCCCAGCAATCCCAAAATCCTCTAGGTAAGCTGTGGCTCTACCTTTTGGCTACGAGCAGAAGGACAATGTTAGCTACCTCTGAAAGCTTTTGCAGGAGGCGTTAGGATGGAGGGTGTCTTGGGGGCTGCCAGGGGAAGTGGGGGACAGGGACTGAGGGATGCTCCAGAGTCCGTTTGCTTGGCAATTGCCTAAGTTCCCTGGAAAATGGCGAAAGGCCATTTCAGGTGTCTCCCTGAGTGATGTGGGCAAGGCTGCACATGAAGCCTGTGGTGGCAGCTGAACACCATGTCCCAACCTCAGAGCATCCATCTTTGCAAAAACCAGCCGGCTCTGCCCCCCACCCAGCCTTTCCTCCTGGATTTGAAACAAGCATTTTCTTTTCTTAATTTGTGGCAGGGAGGGGGAGCTTCAAAAGGCCACATTGAGCTGAGACTTTCCAGCTCCCCTTCAAAACCAAATGTTTCTTTGCCCCCCGGCAGCGAGGAGCTGTACGAGGCACCGCCGGTCCTCACTCCTGATCTCGCAGCTCCACCTGCTGTTGCTATGCGCATCCCAAAGTGGGACTGCAGGGCACTGAGCGAGTGTGTTTTCCTCCCTGGAATAAGGATTAGGCTTAGATTTGCTTGGTTTTAGGGGGTTTAAGGAATTGTGAATAAAGATTCATATTTTTTTCTGCACCAGGAAAAAATGTTTCGGCTCCGATTCAGCTGGAAGGAAAAGCCCAACTCTTGCTCCTGCCCAACGAAGTTCCCTCGTGGCCCCGCAGCAGCTTTTGATGCCGGCAGCAGTTTGGTGGCTCTGAGGAAGGCTGGAGGTAAGGAGGTCTAGGGCACCCTCAGAACCCTTAGATGGCTGGATGCTGCCCTGGGACTTTGCCTGGGACCCAGGGATGCAGTGGCTGGTTCACCCTGGGAGGGTGAACCCACCCTAACCCCTTTTCTCCATGCATGGCCTCAAAAGGGGGCAGCTGCTGGCAGGGGCTGGTGTAGAGGCTGGAATCAGACCTCCTTCTCCCCCAAAGTGCAATCTTGTAGTTTTTAGTCAAATAAACAAATTCCGTGATTTTCAGGGTGATGGGAGTGATAATTTGGCTATAATGTGAGATTATTTTCCTCTGAGAAAAGGCCAAAAGTATTCGTAGCTATGAAGTGGAAAATGTTCATGGATTTTTTTTTTTTTTTAATTTAATATTCTCACAAGTCCTTCTCTCCCCAACTTTCAGATTGCTTCCCTGCTAGATAGTGGGAGAATTTCAATAGTTTGTTTAATTCCTAATCTTTATTATTCAGAACTTGAAAAGGTAATGATGAAAAGGTTACAAATATACCTTTTAAAATTAACCCCCTCCATGCTCTGATCCAGATTTTGGAGTTATTTTAACTTCTTAAAATGCAGAGGTGTGCTCCATGCACCTTTTCCACTGATGCTGAATAACGACCTCTATGCCAGTGCTAAAACACCTTTAAAGCTAGCCCTCTCTGTCTCTGTTTCCTACCACTAAAATGGGGCTAATATCTGAATTTTGTCAGGATAAAAAAAAAAAAATAAAGACGTGGAGCTGCTCAGGTACCACAGTAAGGGTACCTAGAGCATTCCCTTTGCAAGCAGCAAAAAAACAGTGCATTGAACAGGTACCACAAATTCCTTTGGACAACTAGTGGAAAATACTACGCCTTTCAGTCAGGAGTAACATGGCCAGAGGATGTTCATACCAGTCTGTAGCCCGCCACTCCCCTAGCTAATGTTTGCTGTTTTTCCCTGCACCTCAAAAGCTTGCCTGCCTCCCCAGCTGTGTTTTATCTCAGCTGCTCCAGATGTTGTGGATAACATCCGCACGCTGCTCCTCTGCTCTCTCTGCAGGCTGCCACTAGAGAGCACCCCCAGTAACTCTCCTCCGGCTGGAAGGTGGCAGCAATATAAAGGTCCTGGCCTCTGCCGAGAGGCCAAAGACAAAGAGCCCTAAAATCTTTCCAGCTCCTAAAACATCTGCCAGTTCTGCGAGAGGTTAAACTGAGTCCTAATCCTGCAGGAGCTTTGAAGGTTTAAAAAAAAACCCCAAAACTTGAGGCATGTGGGAGCTGTCTTTTAGGCAGTCAGGCATTAAGAAGCAGCACTGCACAGGAGCCTGCCGAGCGTTCGGGTTTGACTTCATCTACTCAAATGCTGAACAAATGCCAAAACTGTTTGGCCAGAGAGGCAGGGGGAGGAAAGGCTCTTACAGCCCTCCCCTGCACACAGATTTAATGACCAGGCTTTCCTTCATCCCATCCCTCAGATGCATCAGGGCAATTAGCTGGTTGGTTACTCATGTGGCCAAACAGTAGGGCTTGTCTCCTACTTGCTTGGAGTTACTCAACTCCAGGCTAACCCCTACTGCCAATGGAAGAAACCCATATAGTCTCTCTATAGCTCATGCACCTTTTGAGGACCTTGAGATGCGATATTGCTCTTTTTTCTTGGTATAAAGTTGGTTGTCTTGTGGATAGTAACACCAGCTGATAACGGTACCAGTAAGAGCTTTTTCTAGAGCTCTTTCTACTCCTGAGGAGTTCCTCATCTCTCTTGATGGCAAGCTGAGCAAAAAGTCCTCTCAGCAGCCCACCTGCTGAGACCAAGGAGCAGCAAAGCTCTTAGCCCCTGAAAGTCTCTTCTCTGCTCATTCATCTGCCTCTTAGTCTGTGTCTCATTCAGTCTGATGCTCTGTGTTTTGTGGACGTGGGAAAGCTGGAAAATATGAAATCAGAGGTCTGGTCCAGTCAGAAAATGAAACTCTGGTCTGGTTCCAGAGTGGTTTGTGGTTGATGCAAAAGCCTGAAATACAAGAGAGCTTCTGGCTGTGCCCCAACCTTTGTGAGCCACAGGGAGCAAGACATTTGGGGTGGGTTTAGGTGGTTTCAGCCCAGCTGGGAAGTGGGAGGAGCTCGGGGTGCCTGGGATGGGTGTTGGCATATGCCTGGGTTTCCACCAAGTCCTGTCCCACACCTGTGTTTTTCTGGGGTGACCCTTTCTGCAAAGGTCGGGGCAAACCCACCAGTCAGGGCTGGGTTCATCACTGCAGCCCCACCGGCACAACAGTGATAGTGGAGAAAACAGGGCTGGGAAGAGTCGCTGATGTTGTTGTTGCTCCAAACTTACCTGTTAATGTTTTTTAAGCTCTGCAGATCAAGCTGAAAGCTCAACAATTTCCTCGAAGCTGTGTGTCTGCGGGAACACCTCTGGGCAGCCCCTCGGAGCTGCTGGGCACGGCCCCACTCTCCGGCCTCACACCTCCAGCAAGTCCTTGGTGTTTTGTGTCAAGAAATGATTTGATTAATGAAGTCAAACCTAGGCAGAAATCTGTTTGAAGGCAGCCTTTCCGCCGGCAAATGTCTCCAAAGGCCACAGAAAGGAGCTGATATTAGTAGCTGGGAAAACAGGAACATATGCCCTGACATCTGCGGCAGGGACGGTGTTGGGACCAGGCGCTCCTCACAGCCGCAACCACCGTACAGTGGTGTAGCGCAAGCCCCTGTGGCCTTGCTGCTGGTTTACCTGGCGTGGTGGGCAAGGAGGGAGCTGAGCTCCATATTTCGGCAAGAAGGGGCAGTTTTAACAGCTGCTGAAAGCTCCAGCCTAGTACAACCCACACGGAGGGGACCCTCCTCGTTGTGGATCGGGGTGGGGGTCAGGCACTGGATGGACATCCTGGGGGCAAAGAGGTTGCTGCATTCATGGAGCTTTCCAGTTCTGCCCATCACTGATGGGCAGGACATGAAGCTCAAACACCAGCGAGGAAGAGTTAAAAACTTTCTAATGGGAGTGCCAGCATGGAGAGACAAGGTGTCTATCTCCAGTGCTGGAGGCTCATCATGATGGGTCAGACCATCAGGCAGACATGCACAAGCATATTTGGTCCTACATTAGGGATGGAGCAAGCCAGGAACCTCTGGAGCCATGTCTCTGCAGTTCGGTGATGCAGATCTAGGGCAGCATTTTATTTATTTTTTTTCGTGGCCTTCTCAACTTGCCTTCTCAGCTCATGAGTTGAAGGATTTTCTGGGTCATCACGGACTCTCTGCATGGCCCGCACCACGAGGCCCTGGGTCACAGCAGTGCAGGTGCGCTGGTCCCAGAGACAGGAGGATGTGGTGGGGGATGCAGGGTGACATCTCCAGGGCCTGCTCCCTGAAACTAGGTCACCTCCTGTGACAGCAGAAGTGACTGCCGGCACAGGTGGCAGGTGGCACCTGGCAATGACCTTGCCTTTTGGTCATTTTCTCATGCCCAGGCTTAGCTGGTGCACTGCACCGCAGGCAGTTCTTCAGTGGCATGTCCAGCTGGGGCTGAGCTCGCTGTGGCCTGGCGGTCCCTACAGCTGTGGGGATGGCTGGGACAGCCACTTGTGCAGGGCCAGGCAGAGGAGATGGAGCTAACAGGGATGGTCTGTGACCCCCTTTGCTCTCTGGGGCTTTTGGGATGTGTTCAGGCATTGCCACCTCCTGTGGTAGAGGTGCCAGCCTTGTGCCACAGTGCTCCCCCTCCGGAGCAAAGAGCTGTCCTGCCACAGCTCACCCCAGGAAGAAAGCTGTTCCCTTTCCCCTCTCCTGCTCTCCTCTCTCTCCCTATCATGCACCCTGTTCTTGGGAGGGGCATCCCTTAGGAAAGGGTGGGTTGACACAGTCCTCTCCACCTCTCAGTCATCAAATTCACATCAACAGTTTGAAGGAAAGAAAAAGAAAACCATCACTGGTTGCACAGAGGCAGTTGGAAATGCTGCAATGGCCATTTAAAGCTCACCAATTTTATTCATGTCTAGTTATTGCTGGGAAAAGCACAAATAATAAAGGCGCTTATCTCAAATCTGGTTTTAGTAGGCAGTTTTAAATGCCTTAACTGAGCTTAAAAGTGGTGCTGTTTTCTCTCGTTTGAAAGCGCACTTAATAGAAGTTACACACATTTGAGGACTTTGCTGATTGACTACAGGTGAAAATAAAGCTCAGGCTTGTATTACATTGTTATGCTACATAAGCACCTTGCATAATTACCTTAGCCCCAACATAATTTTAATTATGTTAGAATTAGTGCAAAGAATTTTATCTGAGACTCATGTAAATATTTTGTGCTCTCAACACTTTGATGTGCCTAGAAAGAGATTAAGGTTTGCTTTGATAATTAGTCTGTTGCATGTGGCCAAAAATTCATTACAAACACAGTTAATTAAGTTGTCAACAAAGCTTTGGTCTCCAGCGGGTGAGAATAACTCAATAATTTTGCTTAGCTTGACAGGGGATTTTCATTTTATTGCTATCAACCCCAGCTGTCCTTAGGAGCCCACCACAGAACGGCATTTTCCGGGAGGCCACGCAGAGCTGTACAGGACACGGTGCGTGTGGTGCCGCCCCGGGGCTGTGGCACAAGGAAAGGAAACATCGGATTTGAGCTGAAGCAAAGTGGGGTGCCAATCCAGATGATGGCGTCATGGCTCTGTGCCACAGAGGGCAGAGGTGAACAGGGGCTTCCGTCCTGGGGCTGGGGAAGCAAGAGACACTGATTTTATCCCCATGAAGTTATCTGGTCCTCCTGGGGGATGAGGAGCCCCAGGGCCAGTCCCACTGCTTGGAGCTGGTAAAAATGGTGTGGAGAGCCCACCTTGTGTCTGGGGAGGTGTTCATATTGTGGGTCCAGACAGGGACCAAATGTTTTCACATGCTCTGGGAATACACCTTGTGTCATAGGGAATCAAGGTCTTTTCCCCAAATATCCTTTCCCTGTTGCAGGATCTCTTCAGGTGGACTTTAGCCCGGCACAAGCCCTCTGTACCCCTGCAGCACCCTGCCCTGGTGCCACCACCATGGTATGGTGGGAGCACAGACCTTTCCTGTGACAGAGACCTCTTAGCACTGTGACCGCACTTCGAGTTGGTGCACCATACCCCATCCTTTGTGTCTGAGAGCTGCGGCCGCCACTGGGCTTGGTCCCAGGTAGGTGACAGGGTGCCCCAGGAGGAGCGTGGGTTTGCGGGGTCACTCAGGGACCAAACCTTGAGTACCTCCAAGTGACTCATTTCCATTTCAAAGAGCCCATTTGTTTTATCTGGCAATTAGCTTGCGCCCTCTGTAGAAAATGACTCCATAAATACCACCGAGCTCCCGGCCAATCTCCCCTTTTAAATATTTTTTAAGTGCATGATTAATACACTTTCCCAGCCCCTGTCTGGGACTGCGCGGGGAGGTCAGGGAGCAGGTAAATGAAAGAAAATGGCTTCACTTGGCATTGACTGGGCTATTAATCACTGCCCATTTTCTATAAATCATGGCAGATGGCAGAAACAGGCAGGTACTCATGGGAAATGACACACTGTGCATGACGGGAATTGCGGATCGCAGCAGACACCGGGAAAAGAAGAGGTTGCTCCTCGCCCCACTGTCCCTGGCGAAGGAAGGCCACTTGCGCTGCACCTGTGATTCACCTCCGTGTGACAGCTCTCCCCTGTAAAAACTGTAAAAGTTTGCAGGAGCCCTGGAAAATTGACTGTATCGCAGCTGGGCTGGATGGGCCCATCCAGGGATGCCTCTGTTTCTCATCAGGCATGGGGAGGGTTTGCAGCGTGTGGGTGGTGAGTGTTGGGGAGGGTAAGCCCTGAGTGTTAGCATCTTTTAGCCACTGTGGTGAGGGATACTTCTAATCGGAGCAACGATTAAAAATTTCGCTCTCAACACTGAACACTCATTGTTGCTTTGCCTGAGAGCAGATGCAGATGAGAAACGTGCGGGAGGAACTTACACCGATAAAGCAAGGAGGACAGATAAATCCTAAAATGAGCATGCGTTTGGCAGCAGTGTTCATCCAGGCACTTTCTATGCTGTATTCTTGGTGGATCCCCTTTGCATGCCTGGGAAATGTGAGCTCTACCCCTCCAGAGTGGGTGACCCTCTTCTAATACCGCCCTGCAGTGCTGTGGGAGTTGTGCTCCCAAACCCTGTGTCTGTAATATAGATATAGCAGCAGCTTTGGGTGACAGAAAGCAGCTACTTTTTTTAGGAGGACACACAATGGCAGATCTATAAATGAATGAAAAGTACTTTATATGGAGGCTGTATGAAAGATAAGGCAAATAATACAATTTATGGGCTCTCCTCTCCTGCATGTTGCCAGTCCCAGTGAAACCAGTTGGAATAATCCACTGTTGCATTTGGTATTTCTTCCCCAGGGAATGGGATTTTTCCTGTCACCTCTCTTTTCCACCAAAGAGGCACGGGGATGCATTTTACCCTCCTTAAGGAGAGCTTATGTTGAGCTAATCGGTTTTGCTTTCCCATACCCTTGCATTCGCCTGCTGACCCCAGCCAGACCTGCAGCTGGATGCCCTTGGTGCTGCTCAGCAAGGAGAGCCGCATCCCTGCCCACAGCGACGCCTGCACAGCTCTCACCTCCAGCCCTGGTACACAACAGCAACAGTTCCCTTTTTGCTGGCAAAACAGCTGCAAGAGAGAAATGGGCCTGTGCCAGGCAGCTCGAGCTGGGGCTCCCAGCTAAGGTACCACCAGCGGGGATAAAATGGTCCAGACTGGGGAAAAACAGGGTCATCTGCTCCAGGTCAGAGTCTGTCCTTTCAGCGGGGAAAAGGATGGACAAGGTTGGAGGTGGACATTGTAAGCGGGTTTAAGACTGATGAAGGACAGCTTGTGTCCATCCCTATGAAGATTAATATGGAGAACGGCTCCCTAAGAGATGTGGTGGATAGTTGAGTGTGCTAGGGTGAACGTGTGCTGGTGTGCTGGCAGAGTGGGCATGAGGGCGAGGGAGTGTGGGTGTCACAGAGACTTGCAGGGTGACAGACCCAGAAAGTGAGCTGGGAAGAAGATAGTCCTGCAAGTGTGTGACCTGCAAAGGAAGAAACAACCTCAAAGAAGCCAAAAGGACCCATAAAGAGAGCGAGTGGGAGTTGTGAAGCAGAAGACGTGAGATCCGGAGAGAAAAGATGAATATGCCATAGCCAAGAAAGTTTCACATTATAAAGAGCAGGCAGGGTGATGGAGAGGATGGCATGGGGACTTCAAACACCAGCTGGGTGGCCCTGGTGCTCACCAAAGTCATCTTCCCCAGCCCAGGAGCTGCTCAGGGATGTCGCGTGGCTCCCGCCGGCACAGCTGGATCGAGCGAGGAGGAGGGCTGGTCGCCTCCCTGGCAGCTGCGTGCAGATGTTTTCCAGCGGGGGAAGAGCAGCGAGGGCGTAGTTTGAAAGGAAAGGGAAAAATCGTAGCAGGACCTGGAGAAAAACTGCTGCTGAAGGAGACCCAGCTCTCAGGGGCTGTATGCAGCGATGCAGGGTGAAAGCACTTTTTTTTTGGCATCAGAGTCCTTCCTTCCACTTAATATGTTATTTAAACCGGATGTTTCTCACCCCAAACTGGCCCTGTTTGGCTGCATCAGGCTCCCCAGCTGCCCCACATCCCCGCTGCCCTGGCCATGGCTGGGCTGGAAAATCTGCGAGGAGCTTTGGGGGGAGGGCTGGGTCCACCACCCCTTCCTGATCCCCGCCCCCCCAGCTCCCCCGCAGGCCGCACGGGGGCCTAATATTTGTGCATGTGTGTTTTAACACGGCATATGGTCTTCATTACACGCAGACTTCTCACTTCCATAATTATACCATGATGGGAGTTCCTGTCAAAGCCATAAAGCAAATTCTCTCTCTCCACCCCATCCCTCCGCCCCCACCAGCCCTCCCCATAAAACTTGCAGGGGTCTCCAGTTTGCAAGGAGAACCCCCCCCTCGGCAGTCGCACCGTTAACCCTTTGCATCCTCCATTTTGGCAGCAGTTGGAAGAAAGACCAGCTTTCCCCATTGGCGCTTGCTTACCGGGCAAGAGGAAGGGGGTGTCCAGATTTTGGCTGCGTGAGAAAGAGCGTAGTGAGCCACCGATGCCTAAACCGTGCTGGGGAAGTGGGGAGGCAAGTGGCAGCCAAACCCAGTGCCATCCTTGCCTGCTTTCTCACTGTACATGAAGCGTGCCGAACCCACCCACCACCAAAATACAAGCCCCTCTGGGTAGTGCATGGCAGCTGTTTAACAACACACTGCAACACTACCCTACAGTTTAGGACAGGAAATTAAGGCGGCTGTATCTGCAGGGGGAATTTAAGTATGCAGGCTGCAATTACCTGTGCCGGAGTTTGGCCAGAGCCCCGCTCCTCCGAGAGCTGCCACGGGGCCGGACGCCGATGGCTGGCACTAAGGTGTTGTGGGGCCATCACAGCTCCTGAGGCTTGCAAGCAGCTCGGGGCTGTGTGGGTCATGCCAAAACCTCGGCAGGGGTGGTTGGAGGCAGGAAAACATGGAGAATTTATGCACAAGTGCGAAATTCAGCTTTGTTTTTTGGGGGGGGGGGGGGGCGGGCTGCTGCATTGAGAGGCATTGAGATGCTGCAGCTTTAGGTGCTCTTTTGCTTGGTGTTTGACTGGAAAATAGGCTTGGATAGTCCCTATTTGCCCTAGAAATAATGAGTACTGGAGGAGACAACTTCTCCCAACCATGCCTTGGTGGCCCCTAAGCCAGGATGCTGCTAAGAGGCAGGAGACCCATCGCCTTGGTGCTGCTCGGGCCTTTGGGGGCCATTGGGATGTCCCCGGTGGGTACAGGCAGATGGGCTGCAAAGGGCTTGTCCAGGCATCACGCAAGCGATTCTGCTCGGCACTGCGCTCGCCATAGTGGGAAAAATCTGGTTTCCCACTAGGTGGTAGAGAAGAGCTTGGCTGAAAATCCTTCCGCTTCTCACAACTGAGCACAAGGGAAGGGGGATCATATAAAACTGAAGACCTCTGTTTTAGCTGAGACTCCAGCAAACCCAGATAAACCAGGGGTGCTCCTGCAGAGGGCTGGGGAGAGGCAGGGCATGTGGAGGCAGGGTGCTGAGTGGGGTGTGGGTGCCAGCAGCCCAGCAAGCACGGGGTCCTGCTCACCGCCAGCCAGCGTCCCTGCTGCACCAGGCACAGGCAGCACATTTGTTTTGACACCTGTGGGTGTTTTATGACCCTTTACTGATTGGTCTTAGGAAATATGGTTTGAAATGGGCTGTATCTATTAAAAAGAAAGAGAGGTGGGGGGAGAAAGAATTCATGCTGATTGCAAGGGGGCCTAGCATCGCCACAGCCCATCAAGAAGCTGGTGAGCTTCGCCCGATGTCCGCGCTGCCTGCTTATCATGCATCAGTACCTTTAGTATTTTCCACTGATGTTAACTCCCTGTATCTCCCCTTTTTTCCCCCTCCCACAAGCCAAACGCATCTGCATTGGTAGCAATTTTAACCAGGTGCATGTGAGTTATTCCAAGGTAGGATTCATACCCAGCCTGGATGGAGAGACAAGCAGGTTGGCAGGAGGAGCCCTGCCGCTCCAAGAAGGTGATGTTTCCCATTGAGATCTCCAGTGCTCCCAGTGACAGCCCAGGGCTGGGATTCACAGCAGCCCCTGGTGACTGGTGTGCCTGTGCTGTTTCAACGCACCCTGGAAGAGGAGTGGCAGAGGCCTGAAGAGGTCACACCTGAAGGCGGGATCAAATACACCCGTCTCCTGCCCGACACATATTTATTCATCTGGCTGGTTCTTAAAGGTCTCTAATGGGGGAAATTCTTCAGCTTCCCCACAGTCTGCATTACCTTTATCATTAGAGAGATTTTCTTGCTGTCTAACCTGAATCTTTTTTGCTGCACTTGATGCCCCTGACTTCTTGTGCAATACACCCTGGGCAGGAAAACAGTGTTTTTCCTTTTCGCTGTAGTTTATTGCATATCTGAAGCTCACTACGACACCTGCACTCGGAAATCAGTATTTCCTGATCTATCCAGTATCCCTCACACTAATCCTCTGTGTGCCCTTCCAAATCTTCCTTGAGGTTCAGGCTCAGCAGGACTGGGTGAAGTGGCAGATGTAATCATGGGTCAGCACCTAGGACCCTTGACTCCTGCTAGACCAAAGACTGGCTTGAATTTTCAGCCCCTGCTTGCTTTACTTTGTGCTTGCCAGGCCCCTTTGTGGGGGTTCAGAGCTGGACCCCCAGTGAGAGGGTCAGGCAGGGAATGAGGCACCAGCCTGCGCATCCCACAATCTACCCCAGCTCTGGTGTATCACATTTCACCTTAGGAATTTTTTGCACTATCTAAAATAATAATTTAAAGGAGGAAGGGTGACAGGTGCTGTGGACTGGGGGTATGTCAGGACTCCATCACTCAAACATCATGCCTGGATTTATATTTGCACACCTCTGTAATTCAGAGGAGGGTGGAAGCACTGGCTCTGTTTCTTTGAATTATCTGAAGTCTAAATGGATAAGCTACATGTGATGGCATGAAAGCAGGGACTCTCTCAAGCTCCTCTGGGCAAACTGGATGAACGAGAGCTGGGCAGCTGAGCAGTCGTGGCTGGTCTCATCCTGGAGTACTCGTGATCCCAGCACTGTGCTGGGATGCATAATGCTGGCTCGGATGCCTGCATTTCCCATGCAGTGAATTTCCTGAGCGCAATAGCCTTGATTGGGATGGGGTGTGACGAAGGTCTAACCCAGCTGAGAGGAAGTACCAGTGATGTGTTTGAATCTGAAGGTACCTGCAATTACTTTGGAAGGTCCCTGCAGCCCTGAGGTGATTGTTTTCATGGCATGAGGATTCAGAGGCAATGTGTCCTGCATTTAGATGTCCAGGATGAATGCTTAAATAGAAATAGCTCAGTTTTCTTCAGATGGGCTCATGATAATGGTAAACATTCCCTAATAGAGCCCAGGAGATAGTGGACCTGAATTTCAGGCTTTTTTGTCAGCTGAAGGAGGCCTGAATACATAGTATTAACTTCCCCGGAGAGAAAGGTCCCCTCTCAGGAATATGCGTCTCATGGGTCCAGAAGGAAAATAAACATGCAGCATGACGCTGCAGACTGAACTGGAGGCCATTCAGCTCCCAGCTGGCTCCAAGCTTCTTAAACAGCGGCTGCCTCATGTGAAAAGGGAAGGTCCTGGAAGCCCCATTGTCCTGTGCTAAAATACGATACCACAGTCCCCATGTGATGTGACCCCGGCCAACGCATACTGTGCCAAAACACACTGTTAGAGTGAGAGTTCCTCCAGGAGACGCAGAGCTACAAGCCTTCAGGTTTGGACAATGATGAAGTAGGAAGAAGGAGGGTTGTGTGCTTCAGGAGCAGGATTATATTGCAAAGGGGTCTCTAACTCTAATCCTGCAGGAGGTTTGTGCCAAGGTTTTTCAGAGGTGCCTCGTGGGTTTTGGGGGCTCAACGTGAGCTACCCCGAAGCCACAATAGAGCCAGACAGAGGAGGGACAGCTTCGGCACCTGATGGCTGAGCCCCTTCAGACTATGCAGTTCCAGGCTTCACATTTGGGTCAAAGAGCAGGGAAGTCTGTGTCCGCCAGCCTCTGCCCACGAGGAAAGCACTGAGTGGTTGACAGTAAAGGCTCCTTGGGGGATTCAGTAGGTTCCACTTCTTCTTGATCGCAGTTTTCACAATAGTTTCCAAACCTCCTATTCCTAAAAGCGTTCCTATGTGCCCACACACTGAGCAGTCCCCTCTGGAGCACAGAAATGCATTTATTCTGCTTTAATTTTAACCTTCAAATCTCCCTTGGACAGGAACAATATAGAATAAACAAAACTTGTGTTGAAACGCACTCCTTCTCAGTGTTATATTGACCTTCTAACTTGCTTTTCCTTTGGAGAATCTTGACACACTTTGTTCTTTAATGCATTAATCTTCACAACATCCCAGGGATGCCAGGAAATGGTGTTACTTTTCTCTCCCTTTTGTTTTTATGGGTAGGGAGCTGAGGTACAGATCAGTTAAGTGGATTACCCAGGGTCAGGCAGCAAACCCGTGGCAAGGCAAGACTGAGATCCTAGGTGTCCCACAGGCAGCTAAATGTCTTCCAAAGTGTTTGTTTTGTACCTTTTCAGAAGACCTAGAGATCGGGCACAGAGGGGCGTGAGCCTGGGTGGAGAGGGCTCTGAAACGGTCCAGTGTGTGTTGTTTTTCTTGGATGATTTCTTGGTGTGTGCTATGGAGATGGATTAGACCCAGAGTTGACTGGAGTGGAAGGTTTGTGTTGGCCTGAGGGTTTTTTTTCCTGCAAGAGAAGGTCTGAAGCTCCTGCTGGACATCGTTCACCTCCCAGCACAGAGGAAATCCCATGTCCCCTGGAAAGGGAAATCAGCAGTTGGGTGATTTCAGGGTGTCCCTCTCCTCTCGGTGTGTTACCAACTAGAGCAGCAGTTTTGGGGAGATGGCTGCTTTATGACCTTGAAGCAGTCAGGCAGACCTCCAAGCCCTGCCGCTCTGCTCTGACACAGTGGGACTTCTCGTTCCCCTTTTTAATTTTTTGAAGTAAGGAGCTTTCCAGACAGTTGTAACATCAAGTGTCCATGCTGGTGGGAAGGGAGTGAGATGGGACCCTATATCGTTGTGAGTGCTACCAGACCCCCCAAAAGGCTGAGAGTTTGGAAAGCATCTGCACAGTCGGTCACTTCCCTGAACTATCTGTGCTTCATGAGCCTCCAACTCATGAATCTTGGAAGGAAAGACCTCCTCATGAGAATTGTGGTGTGTCCAGTCCCAGCTAGAAATACCACAAGAAAAGCCTCTCTTGGGGAGATCCCAGCTCTAACCAGAAAATGCGGAGTGATGTGAGAGCAAGAAGAAATCCAGATGTAGCCACTATCTGCTTTATTTTTCTCTGGGAAACCGAGTTCTCCTTTGAGGAGTATAGTTTTGTCAAGCATCATTCTCAAGCATATCTAACCTTTGCATTTGCCAGCTATAATTAAGTCAGACCCACATATCAAAGCTCTGTGTGTGTGTGTGTGTTTGTGTGTGAGTCTGCATGCCTGTGTGTACGGAGACAGCTTCCAACAGATCACTTTCAGTTATTTATCTGCTAACAGACTGAACGGAGCTGCTCACTCCCACATTCAGAGAGAGCTCTGGCCCAGACAGCTGCCTTGGGAGAAGCATTGGCTTTTCTCCTGTTGGGCCAGTGTTGCATTTTTGAATTACTTTAACAAGAAGTGCTTAAGCATTCGAGTTTCTCAAAGTGAAGCAATTTCTCCACCACCAAGCCATGTGTTGCCTTTGTCCTCTTGCACAGTTCAGGAGTTTTCTTTGCGGTGTTACCTTGCTTGCAGTCCCAGGCCAGCCTGGGAAACACACAGTGTAGTTTAATGCTGAGGAAAGTACCTCTTTGCTTTTAAAAGAGGCTAGTTGGTGCGAGGGACAGCTACCCAGGGGGTAGGAGATGTTTGCTGGATTTTGGAGGGGTGGGTGGTGGACCTCAAAATTTTGGAGGGGTTGGTGGTGGAGGCGTGTTGTGACCTCAAGTGATGTTGGTGCTTGCAGTGCTCCTGTGCCAGCTCTGCTCTTCTTGGCCGTTGGTCTGTGAGATGACTGTGTTGTCCAGGCTCTTGTGGTGCCAGGGAGCAGGAGGGCATCATACGCATACCCACGAGCAGCCAGATCTTTATTAAACCTCAAAAAATCATTAATCTCACCCAAATATTTGTTATGTTTAGGTAGGGGGTAGATACCCTCAGGTTTTTGGTAGCTTACACATATAATTAAATATAATTAAAATTAATAATAATAGGAACAACAAAGCGGAACTGCTGGTCATAACTCCCCCTGCCCCTCACACCCTTTTTTCAGTGCGTCCAGTTGGCCCCAAACCAAAAGTGCTATTCCCCAGCAGAAACTTTCCAACATTTATTCATCACATACAGAGTCGACAAGTGCCTTCAATTCTCTAGTTACCAATGCACTAATGAACATCTGCTACTGTTTCTTGCAAGTTCAAGGACTTGGGCAGGGAGTAGACTAGGGACTGATTTTCTCTCTGTGTGTGAATAAGGTAAAAAATTTTACACAATGGCAAAGCCTTAATCTGGGGTTCCTCATGCTTCTCAGATAATGGCTTCCAAAGTCCAAACCCTTTGGGTTACAGCTTCTTCTGGTAAGTGGGGCTTTGAGTGAAGAAGTGAATGTATCTTGAACTATCAGAAGAACAAGAGATGGGGATCACTTCTAGTTTGTAAGTAAGTTAAACTATGCCAAGTAGGTAGCCTTTGCTGTTGCTAGTCCTGGAGAGCTTGAAAACTTCTGGCAACCATGCAAGATCTTTCTTTGCTACCTCTTGCTAGTGGAAATGTGAAAATTGCCCAGTTGGGAATATTTGCTCTAGAGAAGCATCAAATAGCGAGATCTCCCCTGTACAGTAGTAATTGCTATAGAGCTTCTGCAATGTCACTTTAGTCCTAGCACTGTTGTATTGCTATTGTACATACAGGGGGAAAATTCAGCTTTGACTTAACCCCTTGGATTAACAGCAGGTACAAATTGGGGTGGCATTTAACTCAGTCTTCTAAAAAGTCATTTGTGTGTGTTTAATGATTTCTGTTTGTTTTCCTTTACACCAGCCTTTTAACTCCCTCATTCTGTGCCTTGTCGCCCATTACCACCCAGCCAATATGGTTTCCCAATGTGAAGCCTGGATGTGGAAACGGCTGGAAATAAGGAATCCAGCTTAAAGGACCATGTGCTACCTGGTGGGTATTCCATGCAAGGAAACCTAACAGCTCTGAAAAATACAAAAGATACATGTGAAAGTTGATGCCTTTAACCACTGGGGCATCCCCTTTAGGAGGTTACAGTCAGCATTTTTCTTCGAGGCTGGAGCCATCTGTAGGTGGTTGGTTACAGGTGCCCATGCACTGCAGGGCGGTGGTGTTGGTACGAACTGCTGTGCAGCACACAAATCATTTCTGATGAAAATTAAATACCCGAAAAAGAAATTCCACTACCAATGGTGTGTGAGCAAATCATGCACAAATGACTAATAAATAGCACCGCAATCTCTCCTTAAGCTGTGATTTATCTGCCTGGAGACTTATTAAAGAAATGTTCCTGCTGTTTGCACAGTTTTTATCATGGTGCTGCCTTTTGATGCTCTCAAGCATGAGAGACCTCTTTCCCCACTCTGGCAGTCCCAGCAAAAGCCCCATGTGTGACCCCTCCACTGTGCAATGCCAGACACCCTGGCCTTGCTCTCCCCTGGCCTCACGCTGCTGCTCTTTGCCGTGGCGAGGTGCCCTGGTCATGGTTTGTGCCAGTGAATGAGGTTTCTATGCTCTGTCTCCTCCAGGGTCGTCGCGTCACTGCTGGGGGAGCAGGTTATGCGAGTGTTCCCTCCTTCCCGCCGGGCAAAACCTGCCCAAGTCTGTTCAGGCCAGTAACATACTAAGCGTGAGCGGGTCAGGCTGTTTTGGGCAGAGCTGAGAGAGCAGTAGCTCCTGCTGGAGGGGTCGAAGAGGGAGGCGGGGACCATGACCCATTTCACCAACAGCTGGTGTTGAAATGTGACCCCCTCTGTGTTGGGGGATTTAGTCCTGTGGTTTGAGAGGCCCAGACCAACAGCCTCTGCTATCACATTACCTCTTCCCGCTGGTCATCCTGCTCCCCATCACCCTTCGAGCACCTCCTGGTGGTGCTCATGCAGGGAGCCCACCACCTCATGGAGGCTTTCTTTGGGATTGCCACCTCTTTAGAGACATGTACTTTGGAGGTCAGTGCCCCCGGGACGGTGGTGGCAATCGCTGCTCCACACCGAGGCCGGGCACTGCCAGGTGCTGCACGCCGCAGCCCCCAGCTCATCCCTGCTGCCATCCTGGGCATCTCCCCCCCCGCCCTGCCCAGGGGCTTTACTTGGATTTTCACTCTGTTCTCTCTGCACGTGTCCGGGTGAGAGGGATATCTTTGCTCTTGCCAAGCAAGGGGGTGCTTCTAGTTTTCCTTATGACAGGTTGATTGGTATCAACAAAATAGAAAAAAGTAAGCAGCTGACTGGTATGGCAGGAAACAAGTTATTTTAAAAATTAAAAGTATTCAGACTTCCCTGCCTCCCTTCTGGGAAGTGCCAGGGAAGCTTGTAACTCTGGCCCCATCCCTTGCCTTGCCCAGAGAGGCACCGGGATGCAGGCTGGCTGCTTTGTCACCCGAAGAAAACAAGCCAAGCATTTTCTCTGAAAATACCACATGTTTTCTTGCCACTTTGCGTGTATTTTGCATCCCAGCAGCCTGTGAGCAGGACAGGGAAATGCAGCCATGCTGGTGACATCTGTCCCAGAGCGAGGGGAGGAGACAATCTTTTTTTTAATTCACTAAACACCTGCACTTTGCACGGCTGTCTTAACAGTCCAGCATGCTTGGGGTTGGCTGGTATCTTGCTGACATTATTGGATAATGGGACGATGGGACCCTGCTTGTCTCTTTGATGTGTGAGATGTGACAGAAACAGCTATAGTTGTTCTGACTCAGCCCTCAAGCATTTCTGCCATCAAAGTGTAGACACAGGCAACGTTGGATGATCAGGAGTTTGTGCTGGATCTTTTCTCACTGCTGTCTGGGGAAAAAAGTCTTTAGCTGCCAGTGAGGTTGATTTTCACCCTGGCGAATATATAGCATTATGTGATGTGTAAAATTGGGGTATGATATAATTTAGAGGTTTCTGCCCTCTTTATGAGATGCACATCCTATGCACACATCCCCCTTTTAATAAACAGTGGAGTATTTAGAAAATCTTAGTGCTCAGAATAGGAAATGGGAGGGAGAGAAAGGGGCTTGGGCGTAGCAGCTTTCATTGCCCTTTGCGGTAGTAGGACAGGGGATATTGGCACTCATGTATCTCTCTTCCCTGATCCATCGGTCAGAAGTGCCTCCACCCTTGAGCCCCCCTGCAGAGCCCCAGCTGAATGAGCAGGTCTGGCCGCCCATCCTCCTCCTCTCTCCCCATGCCCTCCAGAGGCTAAAGGACCATCCCAGGAACCTGCCACTTCTGTTGGCTTCACAGCAGATGGTCCCAGGTCTGCACACAGGAGCCACACTGCAGGCTGGCCGGTCGCATTTCTGATTGCAGGCAGGTCTGCGGAGGATGAAACCTTGTCACAGCAATGCTGGGAGCAGACAGATCCAGCAGAAATAAGGTTTGTTTCATGAAGGAATTGATGCTGGGGATGCTCTTCAATAAAGCGAGCCAGCTCTCTAGATCAGCCATATTTACTTGCCTTATATTGCTTGCAAAATCCTCTCTGTTAGGACCTTCAGGAGTACCATCACTCTTCCAGCATCAGCCAGGCAGGAGCCGGTGCTGTTGGAAACGATCATCTGGGCTGTGATCAGAGCTTCTGCTGCCCAGCCTGCGCTGTGGTCATCAGCTCCCTGTCCCTGTGGGGTCCTGCCCTGTGGCACCACACACACATGCTCATATGCAAAGTACACATGACTGAGAAAGGTTGAAAATTTCCTGCTTAATGATGTCTGCTGTCAGAAAATGCTGCTCTGCCAAAATTGAACTATCCCATGGGAGTGTGTCAATTCAGACAAACTTAAGTTTAGGGGGAAAAAAAATCAGAATAACTCATTTCAGTAAACTCACAACAGTCAGCTGTCAGAATGGGACATTTCAAGTTTACAGTCTGAAATGACTTCTCTTTGGCACCACTGTGCATTAATGTATACCACAGTACAAATTCCTACATGAAATAATACAAAATGAATTATGAAACAGAATAATACTCTACAAATCTGGACTGGAATCGAAACATGGAATAATTGAAATATGAAATATACACTAAATATAAGCATAATGGAATGGAAAACCTATAAAAGAAATAATCCAAAAATGCAAACAAACGTTTCAATTGACCTGAAGCAAAGTGTTTCCAGAATATTGTTTTGTGAGAGATTGTTGATGAACCCCATTTTTATCTTTCTTATTCAGTTTTTAGTCTTATGTCAGAATTCCTAGCTGGAGGGAAATACAGAAAAATAGATGCGTGAACATGTGTATAAACATACACAGATATAACTGCACACTCTTTTGTTCTGTTTGTCTGTCTGTCTTTCTTTTTCCCACAACATCTGTCCCATTCTGAAAAATTGAATGTTTTTACTTTCTATGACAGAGTTACTTACAAAGCAATCAATTGACCCTGTCATTTATGAGAGTTTTTGGTCGTATCATGGGTGCTAAGGTGAGCTGTAGACCAGGGCAGGCAGCGCAACATCTCCTAGTCTAGCCCATTATTCAGTGGGCTGTGGCTGAGTCCTGAATCTGGAGTAAATCACTCTGCAGCCTGTGAAAGCTGCAGAAGCCCTGCTCTTAGCTGGGTTTGTTTGAAACATGTGTCTCCGTGCTACCTGTGAGCACTCACACACACTGGGATGCCCTGTGAGGGCTTCAAGTGTCCTTTTTTTCCCCTTCATGTCACAGCCAGGGCAACCATAGAAAATCTAGTGGTAGCACCCACTTGACAAAACCGACAGATAAAGCTAGGACACATGGACTCTCTGGAGCCCACGTTTTATCAAAATATCCTTCTCTGCGAAACTGAAGACCAGGGCGAAGAGAGCTCTGTCCTCCAAGGCTGCCTCTTGGACATTTGTCTTTGCTGGCGATGTGGAGGGTGTCTCCTGATCATGTCTGGGCTGGAGGCTGATCTGAATGCACAAGGGACATAGGGATTTGATCTAGTGGTCTGACACACCTCTCCTTTTTCTCCACAGCTCTGGGCTGCATCATGCCCTGTCCAGTGCAGGAAGCTGCCGTTTGCCTGGGTAGGTGGGGAAGGTTAACCACTTTCCATTTTTTGCTTCAAGGGAAGATTTGGTGATCCACAGTCCTTGTGCTGGTCCTTGTAGATGTTGGTGAATCCGACCTGTGTTACAGGCATGAACAGCAAATTCAGTACCGACGTCCCTGCGTATGGAAGCCTGGGCATCGTGTGTGCGTGGAGCAGGCAATGCAGCTGCTGAGCTTTTGCAAGTTTTCTGCAAGGCTCAGGAGACACGGGATGCTTCTTTGTCGGCCTGAGAAGAGGAAATGTTACTTTGCTGTAAACAAACAAAAGTAAGAGTGGCCAAAATCCGCATCCAGCAGTGACTCCCCTGCATTCCCACAGGTCAAGGGCAGGGTGTCTATTTGAAGGTGGATGCTTCCTAACGCGCAGTCGTTGGTAACCTAAAGCAGGTTTATGACAGAGCCAAGATCAAGCATTAAGGCAATAGACTGGTAATTCAATCACTTTATAGAAGTTGATCTGTCCTTTTTATTACAATTATTGTCAGCCCGGGTGTTTCGTTCCATCACTGAAAATAAACATCATTTATCATACTTGTAAAGATTAGCCCCTGACAGCTCCAGCTCTGCTTTGCATAAATGTGTATTAATGTCGGCTCTGTCTGAAGTGGAGAGAGAAGTCTATATTTCACAAGAATGATTAGACAGTGTCACCGCTGCTTTAAGTAATGTCTTATCATGATGGATAATCAAACTGTGAAAAAAACAACAAAAAAAGGCAATTTATTGCATATGCATTTTTTACTTTATTGGGCTGAGAAATAGTAATAGTTTTGCTGCTGCAATACTGAGGTTTGTAATGTCCTGGCTCCGGGCTGGTGATGCTCCTCTGGGTTTCAGAAGGCACGCGGTGTCACAGCTCTTTGGCAGAGCTGGGACTTCCACCTCTCTACAAGGCTGCCTGAGTCATCCCATTTGAAGACCCAGCAGTCTACAACTTTGCCAGATTTTAACGGTCCGTGCCTCAGGCTGAATTTGATTTGGAAAGTTTCAGCTAAAACGATGCTGTCATTTCTGAGAGTGAGATTAAGGGAAAATATGATGCCCAGGCTAAAATATTCTTACAGACACTTTCCAAAGGAGCTTTAGGGCTCCTGGACCTTGGAGCAAGACCTCAACAGTTGGCACGTGCCTACCCTCAGGTCAGGGCTGGGCTTTTGCTGCTCCCATCAAAATGCACCCACATTAATCACAGGGAAAAAAAACCCAAAATCTGTTTGTCAGTGTGTACTTTAGAGATGTTAGAGCTCAGCAGCCAAGCTCTGAATCTCCATGAGCTCAGTGGGTGCTCCAACCCCCACCCAAATGTGCGTGTACCAGGCATGGACCAAGCCTGCATCCCTGGGCTGTGGAGGGTAAGTAGGACTTTTCTTGCAATTCTGCTGGTGGCAGTGTGTTTGGGGTCTCAGCTGACAGCAGGGACTCTGTTCCAGGGGCTGTGTGTCCTGCAGTCAGCGTGGAGGACATCTGCCCGGTATCCAGAAGGATGAAGTATAACTAAAGACATGAGCTGAAGTCTTGCTCTTTGCCAGTTGAGCCAGGGCAATGCCAAGAACATGCCCTTGTTTGCTGGACTGTGCATTCACTGGGAGAGAAATGCACACGGGCACCGATGTCCATCACACACCGACTGTAAGTCAGCTACCTGCTGTGGTGCAGAAAAACAGCTCTGTGACTTTCATGCAAGAACATCAGAGCTGAAGAGAAGTCCTTCTCATCAGTATCAGGTTTGGTATTGGGTCTAGTTTCACCAGTTTTAGAAACTGAGGAAATGAAACCAAACCCCATGTGTGTTTTCAGGCGCCATTTCTGGTGAGCTGGAGAAGTTAGAGTACGGCACTGAAAATGCTTGTGATTTCTGGACATCGCATCTGGTTTTGTGAAAGCCTCAGGTTGTGGAGTAGGGGTGCTTGGGTGAGAGGATCTGCTTTCATTGTTGCTGGTTTTTAAAAGTTATTTCCAATGGTTACGCCTTCAGGGGGAAAAAAACCCTACCCAACAACTTGGAGGCATGGATCCTTAAAAGCAAATGTCAAATAAAACATTTGATTTATAATCTTATCTTTTCTAAGCCAGCCACCTTATTTTGGAAGGCTTGTGATTGAGATCAGTGTTAATTGAAGATGACACCTTAAAATTAGCCCACTGTGGAGGTATCTCATTGAATCAGATCCTAAAGGAGCAATAATACATCAAATATCATATATGAAAATAAATAAACCTCTTCCCTGCATAAATAACAGCTACTTCTGCTATTAAAACTAAAGCAATAAAAGCACTGGAACTATACTGAGTGCTTATATTGCTATTTTATCCTTTTTTTTTTTTGAATGCCAGCCCCCGTTTATTCCCTTTCAGGTTATAGTTACCATCAGTTTCACCTCGTCTGCTCTGGTTTGGTGCTGGTAGTGATGCACAAAACACTGTGGTGCAGCCTCTCCTTTGCCAAAGAACCTGAAGCTGAAACTTCACTCTGGACTAAAACTGAAAAAACCCACCTCAAAAGCTGAAAAAAACAAAAAGCCAAGTGTCTGCCTCAAAGTAGCCAGGGTGAAGGAGCCAGTTGTCAGTGGTGGAGGGAAGGAGTGGGTGAGGATGGCATTGGGACCATTAGCCATCGAAGCAATGCTGATCTTAGCCAGTGGTATTAACAACTGGCACTTTTTGAAGTGCTAAAAGCTTTGGACACAGATTACCATGCGCATATTTCAATTTCCCTTAAATCCAGGGAGACTTCCTCTTAGAGCGCTCTCTCTCTCTCTCTCTCTCTCTCTTTTTTTTTTATTCAGCTAGATTGTGCTTGATGGGGACCGTTAACTGAATACAGCATATTATATATTACTTCAATAAATCACCGACAGCCGAAGCATTCAATATCATGCAGAGCAGTAATCAGGGGAAGTCTTAATCACACTTTAAATGGTTTGGATTTATGCTCTGCTTTCCACGGGCTCCTGTCACTGCTGGAAAGGCGCGGAGGCATGGCTCCGCGGTGGCCCGCCAGGACCTGGTCCAGCCCCGTGCCAGGGGCCGGGAGCACAGACAGGGTGCAGGGTTTGTGCCAGGGGTGCAGTGCTCAGACCAAGGAGGATGAATGGCCACAGGGTTATTCCTGGAGCTATTTGTACCTATGCAATGGCCTCTTTAGATTGCCTGAGGATTTGGGGGTAAAAAGGCGTCACTCTGGCAGTGTAAACAGCTGCTCTTATTGCATTGACAATGCACAGACGTGTGGCAGGTCCTGAATTTTTTTTACTGAAAAAATGTATTTTAACATAGAATTTTGTTTTTAAAGAAATCATCAGATAAGAGCAAGCCCAGCTGCCGTAATCCTTCCTTTTTCCTGCTCTGGCCCTTTGCATTTGGTCCAAGAGATTAAAAACTCCTCCTAGATTTTTGTCGGGGAGTGGGAAAAGCAAAGAGGGAGGGCTGGCTTAAAAAAACCCAAACAAACTACAAAAACCCTAAATATAGTTTTTAAACAAATTGATTTATGATTGATGATCTGACCCACCAAGACTTTCCATGAAAGTAAAACTTTCCAGCCGTGGGCTGTGGGCACGAGGTGCGTTCGGTCTCGTGGAGGCGCGTGCCAAGTGTCAGCCCACCGGCAGCCGCTGGCAGAGGATGGGAACCTTCCTCCGTGGCACTGTCACGCGCCTGACCTTCACCTTCCCCTTGCAACGATACACAGATGTGCATGATGTCATCTCTCCCAGCCACGGGGAGAAAAAGAGGAGAAATCACAGCAGAAAACAACAGCCCTTTTTGGGCAGAAGTTAACCGTTTTGGTTAACACCATGCCCCGGAGCACAGCAGCGCCCGCGAGCGCGGCCACCGGGCATCGCTGCTCGCTGGGGATGTCTGGCGCGCCGGCGGGGAGGTTAACGGGCTCGTTAACCACATCTGGCTGGGAGAGCCTTGCGCAGGCTGCGGCTGGCTTTTCCAGCTCAGAAATACTTCGCAGGCCCCTTCAGCTGGAGAGCACAAGCCTCCCCCTGGAGAGCACAAGCCTCCCCCCCCCCCCCCCCGCGTTAAAAGCAGTCACACCGCCTGTGCCATAAATTACTGCTCTCACAGTGGAAATTTGAACAAGACCCAAGCAGAGCTGAGACGCAGCAGCTGAGACGGTTAAACAATGGTCCTACACAGAGGAAACTCTCCCATAATGGTGGATTTAAGTTCCAAGGAGCTTTGGTATCTGACTGTTTGGTTCGTCCACACCCCCCCGTTTTGTTTTTCATTCAATTCCACGTTGTTTGTGTCTCTTAATAGGGCATCTTTCATTATCATTATCCCTAATAGTGGTTTATTGTATTAGTTACAGCTAATTTAAATGTTACCGAAGCATTGAAAACAGATTGCAGATGTTTTGAAACAGATGTTATTTTAATGTTAAAACAAAATCATGAATATTTATGGGTCATTATTGCCTGGGTTGAATTAGACTCTTTAAATAGTAATGTATGGGCCTAACATCTTCCGAAGGAAATGCTCCAAAAAAGGTGAATGGAAAAACACTGTCGTATGAAGATGTGTAAATCATTTCTTCCGGCCATACTGAGTTTTCCTTTATGAACGGTCAGAGTTAATTACTGTTATATTACAAAACCAGGTACTGTTCTTGTTCTAGAACTGAAGTTAACCTAAGACAAATTTTTTAGCTCAGAAAGTACTTTACATCTCTCTGCTTCCTAGGGAAGGGGCCCACCAGCTCCCTGCAAGCAGACCTAAAGCCGTAAGAATATTTTGAGGTGGAGTCATCAGTGCGAAAGCAAAATAAGGTGAAGATGATGCAAGCACACAACTCACTTGGTGTCAGTCTTTCCTACAGAAACACAAAGAGGGTTTGTTAATGCTGTATGCAGGCTGTCTCTGTTTGAGTCATATTTCTTTCTTTATGGAGATGAAGTTAGTCTTTAAGACATCAGCTCAAAATGGCTTTTCATTCATTACAAAGTTATTTAGTTATGGGTAGGCAACTCTAAATGACATTTCTACATCTTACACTTTATTAGTTGATCCTGGCAGCTAAAGGACATGGAGAGATCAGCAGACTATGGCAGGGGAGTTCAGTGTGTTTTGGCCAATTTTGCATGGGGTCCAACCTTCTGGAGTTGCAAATTTGCCTCCGAGATGATGAACTTGTGCACCTCCCTCTGGGAGAGCTCTGGAGAGGAAAGAAGAAAAAAGAAAGTAAGAAAAGATGGTGAAAAATTAAAAATAAGAAGACTGTAAGCACAGGGATGATACCCTGCTCCCCAAAGAGACAAGCGAGCACTTCTGCTGCCTCAGACGAGTCATGTCCTATTTAGGAGAGGAACAGCCTGACCATCGGCTCCTGAGCACTGGCTCTGGAGATGATGTTGGGATGGAAAGGCTGGTGGCAAGGGGACAGGCTACCATGCAGCCACCACCCATCCTACTGTGTTTTGCTTGTGTCCACTAGGACAATGTGTTCTAACCTGCAGCGCTGAGCCTTTTTCCTTTTATTTTCCCCCCTCCAAATTTACTAATTTGGAAGAAAGCCTGAGTCCTCCTGAAACTGGCAGAACTCCTTGTCTACAGGCACAAAACCCCAGAGCAGATGGGCACACATTTCGGCTAACCGCAGTGGCAGTTGTTGAGCATTAGGGTCTTTAATCTCATCCAGGAACATCTGAACAGCCGCCTCCGTTTCTCCCTCGGCTGGGGGGAGCAAGCATCACGCACACGGCTTGGGCTGATGTCGCTCACTGCTGCCACAGTGCACACCAGGGTTTTGCCCCAAGGACTTGGGACCTGCATCGTCAGGGAAGGACAGCAGTAATGTACAAGCCTTTTTCAGCTTCCACAGTGTGATCTAGGTATAGTGGTCACAGGAAAAGTGCTAAAACGCTGCACACTGCATTTTGCTACTGAACCGAGCGGTGGCATATAGCAGCCACAACTGCTGGGTTAGTTTGCTGGCTGAGGGATGGCCAGGCTGCAGGGCTCGGTTGAACTGAGGTCCGTGGAGCTCTACCAGTTGACTGCATTGAGGCACCTGGCCACAGAGCCCTCACACCAAGGCTCATGGAAATGTTAGAATTTGTTTTGATTACCAGAAATTAGCCAAGAAAGTTTTCTGTTGTGATCTCATCTCTTGATTTTAAAATCCATGCTGAGAAATGACATACATCCAAGCGAAGAGATGTTCCTTCACCAGCTTGAACTTCCACTGCTTTCATGTTCCGAGGATCATGGAAAGCCTGGTACAGTACATTACATTCAGTAGGCTGCCAGAAAGAGAGTTCATTTAGTTTGATGACAGATTAATACTGATTCACAAATTAATTTTGTCTCTTTGTATATCAAGGGTGTCCGCAACTTATTTAATTTGTAATAAATATAATTATAGAAATGAATGAGCTATCAAGATTTTTAAAGTATGATCCATCAATGTTGGCATGACTTGTAATCCTGGTCATTATAAATACAATGGGTCTTTTGCAATATGGAATGCAATTTTCCCTGTAGTTTGTCTCATTATTTTCTGACATGTGGGTTAATATTAAATTACAATGCCTTAATTTTCAAATCAGGGCTCAATTTGTAAATAAGAGGTTAATAAATAACCTTTCCAGCTGGAGGCCTTATTGTGACTTCATTAAAATAAACTTTTAAATGAGATATTTGCCTCTTGGTTGAAGCAATGATGGTACAAACACTGTCTCATCCTGTACATTGCAAAACAAAAAAAGAAGCTTGTATGGCTGCCAGAAAACCCTATCCAAAGAGTCATTGTGCCTCCAATATTTTCATATGGTCTTTTAGATGTTCCCCATAACTGAGTTATACCCTGACTTGCCCCATCTTCTTCTTCCTGACACATGGAGCACATACCGAGCTGTCCTTCGTTGTATGTCACCTTGAGCACACTGCGAAGGCTGCAGGTGGTTGGAGCTTGCTGTCACGTATTGTGCTGTACGTCTTAGTGGTCTTTCAGTTATCCGTCCTACCTGGGTGATATACAGCTTGTCATCTCTGAGTCACTAAGCTCAGACCTACTCCTGCTTCTTTGTCTGCTTTCTGCTGCACTTCATGCAATGCTCATGATTGTTTCTCCCACCACGACTTTCAGTGAAAAAATAAAAGATTTTTCTCAATAGGTGCCACATTGTTCTTCACAGAAATTTCATGTTCGGAGCTGTAGAGCTGGATTTCCTCAGTTTGCACAGATGGAAGGAAAGCTCTGACTTCTCCACTGAAGGCACCGCTGACTAGCATTTTTTGGGCCCTGAACCTAAAAATTAAGTTTGCTTGGGCTTTTCCCATTGCTGGTTGACCAGCTTGGACAAAGGCTATTTCCCTTGTAGCTGAAAGGAAAGCAACATGCTGTGCAATTTTATAAAAAAAAAAAAAAAAAGCCCCAAATTAACAACCTCAAGATACAGTAGGAAAACTCAAAAAACCCCAACCTACTCTTCAATGAAGCAGCAGGTTGCTCTACGAGACAAAAGTTGAACTAAGGCAGCTTGTAAAAGCAAATGGGTCATTTGAAACAACAAGTTTTCAGGCCTGAGCATTGGAGAAACTATTTTCAAGAGACCAGTGTGCTCATGTTGATCTGATCAGATCAGCCCCACATCTTTCAGCACTGTCCCACAATGAGCAGCCTCGCTCCTGCCTTGCAGCTGACAGTTGCAAATATCGGCAGCGACTGCCCCACCAGGACAGTGAAAGAAGCCTGTGCCACTGGCAGTGACACTGGTCCAGGGCAAGTTTCCTTTAAAAAGTGGCATGCCCAGCCCAGAGGAAACACCCCGAAGCCCCAGGAATGTGGGGCAATTGTGATGAGAGGGACCCCATGTTTTGGTCTCCTCTCACAATCAGCATCTCCACGTCTTTCCCATCCCTGGTGCTTGTCTACAGGAACATTTTGGTTCCTATGCTGCTGGCCACACCTAGGTAAAGCACAACACGGCCTCATCCTGCAGTTCTACTAAGCTGCTACATTCATCTGTCTCCAGCAAAAATCCCTCTGAGGACAGGATTAGCTAAATCCTTGAGGTCAGCGAGATATTTCCTGGCCAAGGTTTCAGCCTTCGGGCTAGTTTTGCCCATGAGTGCCATCTCTCTGTGCTTTCTTCAGCTGTGAACAATGGTAGGCTCAAAATTCAGTGTCTTAAGAAAAAACAAACCACCACCACCAAAAGAATCATACAGCTCAGGCCTGGCTTCAAGACCTTTTCTGGCTTAATTGTATGGGATGGATGTAAGAAATGCTCCTAGCTGACACAGTGTGGTGACAAAACCCCCGGAGGGGGTCTGGTTTTGCTGACAGGAGAGACGTTTTGTCAGATTGAAGGGATGCAGCAGCGCGAGGAGCAGAGCATGAAAGATGCAGGGAGACTGAGCAGCAGCCCTCGGCAGAGGAAAGGTAGCTACAAAGTGCAGGAGCAGCTTGACCTTCCATGGGCCACTGACCACCCTGAAGAAGCTGGGAAGGGATGACCGCTTGCCAGGGGAGTGCCACAGGGTAACGGTCCCATTGGCAGAGTGTCTCAGCAGTTGGACCTTTACCCCTATCCTTGTGATCACCTTCCTCCTTCATAATGCTGTTAAAATATGGTCTTTCCACATTTCACCTATTTTCCCATTCTTCACACAGCCAAAGCACTCTCCTTGGGTCCTCACATGTGACAGGATGGCCCTGTGGTGATGTAGCTAATGAGACACATTATGCTGCCTCGCTTGCGCTATTCGTGCTAGAGGAGAATCTTCTTCAGGTTTTGGCATGATACCCAGTTTGGTTCATTTGAAGATTTTTTTTTTCTAATTTGCGTAGTTTTCATTCAATCTAATAGAGAGCACTGATGCATGTACACAAGAGCAAGTTTACAACTGCAACTCCCTGATGGTTCTGCAGTTATTTTTATTCAAGAAATGGCAATGTCTTTTTTTTAGTAGTAGTAAAGGTGTTTGAAATATCTTAAAATAAATAAACCTCCTTCCCTCCATCTATGGGGTTTATTCTGAAGAGAGAAAAGACCCCCTTTGTTCACCAGTTGTGCTCCCAAATGAACCATTTCTGAGCCCTGCTGAATCTGCTGAAACATCTGTGGACCAGCGCTTTGCCTGAAGTACCTTGTGTCAGCACTGAAATGAGGGCTGGGAAAGATGTTTTGCCTTAGCTAATCTAATTGCAACACAGTACAATACTTTGTGTGTTAGTTGGGGTAATTTTAAACACTAACAGTGTGGATTTTCCTGTTATAAGGAGGAAATATGCTAATCTAAAAGGCCCTCAGCCTCTGACTTTATTTTGCACCTTCATCTTTTGTGAGATCTGCTCGATCCCAACTTCTCACAAGTGGAAGAACTTTGTAGGAAGAGTAGGGGTGGAAAACAGCTCCTCGTGGGCCCCTTGGAGACATGACTTTTTCTGTACTGATTCACCCATGATGAAGCCAGCCCAGCTCTCTGCATACTACTTTTTTTTTTTTTTAATGTAAATGACAGTTAAAACATTAATGAAAAAATGTACTGATAATATTTTAGCTGAAAATCCTTTTGATGTCACTTTTACAAGATTACTTGGGAAGTTATGTCTCAGCCCCATGTCTCAGCCCCATGCTCTTCTAAATTCAAGGTTTAGATTTGGAAGGTTTTTAGGCTAAACTTGTTAATGAACTATTAGTATGCGTTAAATTTTGGGAAGGGTTTTTGAATGGGATCAGTTTTTAAATTTCCCTTCTAATTTGGGCAATTACAGACCATTTTTTTGGAAGTGTTCAGTGGCCAAAAAGCTGGCTCTTGTCTCTAAGAAAAGCCTTCTCAACTACGTTGGTGCCATTGGTGTTTTCAACACCTAGACAACTGCTGATCTGTTCAAAATGCTCCCACTTACTTCCAGTTAGTGATGGAAATGCTGGGATCTATTTTTTTTTTTTTTTCCAATTAAGTAGAAACCTTTACCTGGCTCAGCCCCAGTTTCTATTCCCTGAAAACATTTTTCATATTCACTGACAAATCTCCTGACATTGCTAAGACAAGCGATCATTTCCTGAGAGCTCCTCAAGCAAGGTGAGACCTGTTCAGTTCTTGGATGGCTGCTAACGAGGGAAATTCACTGGCCTGCAGGAAGCGATTAGGATCACCATTTGGAGCACCCTCCTCAGTCGGTTCTGGGGTTACAGGGGTGCAGCCTCTTGGACTGCAGAGCAAAACCCGTTTTCTCACCCCTCCTTAAGATCTCCCAGATACGGTAATGCCGCCCACTTTCGGTGTGCCTGGAGTGATGTTTAATCCTCTGTGCATTTCATGTAGCGCTATCGAATTTCACTTATCGTCATTATTGATGAGTGACACAGAGGTTAAATGATTCACATCAAGACATTTTGCTCAAAAAAAAAAAAAATTAATACATCACTTTTCAGTCAGTTGAGACACTTTGCTCAGATGCCAGTCAGATGGGTAAGTGCAGCAGGCAGGTACCTTCTCAGAGGGCTGCTTTGCCAGCTGGGAAATGGGGCCAATAAAGCCACCTGGAGATTACCAGGTTCTTGCTATACAATAACAGTGGGAAGAAAGGGAGAAGCACGTTTGTTTCCTGCAGCTCGGCTGAGCCGCAGAGGCTGGGAGCGCCTTTGTGCTGAGGTCTGCAGCCAAGGGCAGGATGCTGGCGTTGCCAAAGGGTGGGGCAGCCCACCTACAGACTCCAGGCCTGGGGCTGCTTCGCCTTTCCAAGCTTGCTGCGAATCAGTCCCAGCTGTGTTCCTTGGTTGCCGTTGCTGGCGCGGTCATTTCCACCCGAGCAGGTGGCTGAAGCCCTCCAAGCGCCATACGGCTGTGGTGGCACCAGTCACACCGCCTTTTCAGGTGATGGCTGCTTGCATGACTGGTCAACTGAGTAGTGGGCAAAAGAGGTAACAGAGCTAAAAATGGTGCTTTTGTTCCCAAAAGCCCTTTATGTGAAGCTCTACAGATCTAAACTTCAAAAATAGATCTCTCTCATACTTACATAAGTATTACTTCTTTGTTTTGCTTTCATCATGGCCAGTAACTCCTCATGGCCCCTGAAATTTTGCAAGTGGGAGACACAGTGGGAGACACAAAGCCATGAAGAAAATTAGCCCTGATTTGACCAGAGTTTTGCTTCCTTCCCTGCTGCTCTCCTCATTTCATTTGATCTATTTTAACCACCAGCACCACACTGTAGCACGAACCTTGGTGCTTTGGCCAACATCCAGCTGTGAAATGTGTGCTCTTCTTCTGCATGATTCCCTCTGCAGGTGTCAGGAAAGCTGTTCCTCATGCTCCTGAGTCAAAAAATGCAACCGTCTGTCTGTCAAACCCTGGCAGAAGGGATGTTTGTATGGGCAGAGCACTCTGGGGTCCTTCCCAAAGAGGAACAGAAAAGGCAGGGAGAGAGGGGGTATTTGTGAAGGTTGTCTTTATCTCTAGACTTTCGGTATAGAGAATGGAGAGAGAAAGGGAGAAAGAGAGAGAAAGGGAGAAAGGGAAAGGGACTCCTTTAGAAGGCGTTCAGAGCATCGCTTTGAGTCCTTCCTTAAATGTCCTTTCTTTATGGAGACTAACCTGGGCTGTACTTAATAAGAGTTAAGACTAGGCAGAGCAACCTAGACCAAAGATTTATGTAGCCCCATGCCCTGTTTCGTGGTGCAGAAGCTGCCTTTCGGGGTGTGTTGCCATGCCTGTTGCTCCTTGCTGATACCACCCTACAAATGATGGTAAAAGTGGGATGGCAAAATAGCCTCTGACGGACAGACGTAGCAGCCACAGAGTTAGCTTTTTGGTAAGCCATTGATGCTTAGAGAGACATTTCCAGCAAGTGCCCTGTAGTTGAGTGCAGCAGCTCTTTCAAAGTTGACAGCAGGCAGGCCACCGTGCCCCCTACATATCTGCCTGACAGGCCAGTGCGGGGAAAATGGAAATAGAGGGGGGACGGGACCTGTGTAATGAATCAGAGGTGCTAGTGCAATTGGAGGAAGCTACAGTAGTCACAAACCTTCAGCATGTGTGAAAGCATCACTTTGTTCTTTTTTTAATTTTATTTTTATTTTTACAGCAAACATATTTAATATAGCCATTTCAAGTTTTACATGAAGCATAAATCAAGGAGAAATAAGTATATTGGCCACAACATAGGTTGTTTTGTAGCTTTTAAATTTCTTAAGTGTTAGGTCATTTTACTTACAAGTTAAATAGCTGTCTGCAAGAGGCCTTGGTTGGTCATAAATTGTCCTTCCAATAATATAAAACACACCATTTATTTACAACACGTATGCTCTTCCAAGTAGATCCAACAGCTCGTAAAGAACAAGAGCTCCTATGTCATCCCTACTGAGACCACTGCAATAAAGAGCCATTGGAATGACTCCGTACTCAGTAAGTGCAATCAGATCCAGCAACAGTAGCTTTTATGGGTTTTTTTCTCCCCTCCAGGAAAACCTGAGATATTAGTGCGATATTAAAGAGCTGTGATGGTTTTACCCGTAGTGGGATCTTACTCCTCCTATGCCCCCACTGGGTTTGGGAGTGGAGTGAGATAACACTCACCAAAGAGGGTCAGAATCAGCCCTGTTAGGATGGTTCATTTTCATAAGGGATATGATTGATTAAAAAGAAGGTTAATTGAACATTATGAAGCTGCCACAGTAGTATAAACTCCAAGCTCTGGCTTATAAACATTTGTTGCAGAAGGGTTATTACCTGCTTAAAATTGGAGCAATGAGCCTTTCGATCCCTGTTTATTCCAGGATGGCTGAGCAGTAAAAATATGCATGCTGGTACGTGACCTCAGGTGGACTCCTAGGAAATGTTAGCCCAGTTTAAGTAAGAAATATGTTCTTACACAGGCAGAGGTGTGCCCTGATTGAACTCTAAAGTGAAATACCAGCTAAAAGCAGCATTTGATCTAGATTAGAAACCCACTTTAAGTGTTTGAAGTAGAAAAGCAGTAGGAGCTGATCTGAGTCTCCAAAGTCTTTTGTCAATAGAAAAGCTCTGAACAATTTCCTTTTAATAATATTACCACATTTTTTTTTAATGTGATTTCTGTAGTTCTTGGGCAGTACAGAGGGGTGTGATATTTATCCAATGGATTTGCGGACTAACAGGATCATTAACACATTAATCAACATCTTGTTCACTGGCTCAACCTCAGGCTGTGCTGAGGGTGACTAGATCGGTACAAGAGATTCACAGGAGCATGGGTTTCATCTCACCCTACCAGAGAAGGCATCTAATCTAAGCTGGCTACATGGTGTCTCTCTGTAATCAATGAGGAGAGTGGAAGATGTCTTCCAGAGGAAAATCCACCCCATCCTATGTGTCTAAAACAGGAAAGATTAATTCTGTCTTGGGATATGCCAATCTCTTGCCACGGACTATGAGGGAACCCAGACAGTAGGGTGAGGATTTGTCTCAAACTTACCTGATTTCCTCCTGCATGGAGGAAAATGAGGCTATCCCCCTCAGTCGCTTCTGCATGAAACTGCTGGTTCATTTGCACCGAGTGCCATGGCAGATTCACTGGCCAACTGCTTTGCTCAATAGCTGACTTTATTCCAAACTCATCGCTGTGCCCATAAGGATCACCTATGAACAGCTTCCCCACCCTCCCTTAAAGCTTTAGCCCCATCCACACCAATCCACCTCTATGAAACCAAGTTGAAATTCAGTCTCTTGAGCGGCTGAGCTATCTCTTGCTGCAGTCAAATGAAATCTTTCTCATCAATGGGCTGGACCACCCTCTAACTGGATCACGACCGATGTATCTGTTGCTCGTCGTATCATTGGTTCCCATTATGTACATAGTGGACAGATTAATTTCTCCTTTCTTCAAACTCAATATTCAACTAGTCACTGTCATGGCCCATCACAGCTCTGCTGACCTGTCCTATTTCTGTCTCCTTTTGCACACTGACAAAAACGGTCAACAAGCCATTTTGCCATGAATCTTCCGGTTGCCAGATTTCTCCAGCCCTTGCTTTGAGCCCTTCTCCTGTGCTGTCCCTGCTGCACATCATCCTCCTTCAAATCACCTCTGCCAAGAGGCCAATGAAAGCCACCTGGGCAGCATGGCTGTGCTTGCAGCAGCACGCCGGCCTCGCTGTCTTTTTCTGCCACCTCCATCCCATTGTTGACTGGAAGCTCTTCAAGGCAAGACCACTGCACACCCAGCAGTGACTTACACACCAGGCCCATCCAGCTCCTCACCAGCTGTTCCTAAGCACCACCAGAGTCCAACTGACTGTGTTGACATGGCAATGACAGATCAAGACCAACCACTATTACCAATAAAAAGCAATAACAGCAGGCACAAGGAATTATGAAAAAAATTACTTTTTAATGTACAAAAGTTTTATATACAGGTTCAGCATGTTACCTCTGTTCTTATGATGTAGAAAACAGCTAAAAATGTTCTTAAGATATAAATTTGACAGAACAATTCACCTACAGTACTTTTAGTAATGATGTCTTCTATACATAATATATACAGTGCTGGAATGGTTATTATAATACTTTTTCAGTAAATGAAGGAAGATCACCACTGGAAAGTCTGAGAAATCTCAAGTCATTGGAGATTTGGTTTTGCTTTTGTATTTGATCTTTTGCTAATGAGATATCTGTGAAGAGGGACTCAGTAGCCATCGTTGCCCTACGCAGCTGTTGAAAAAATCAGATTAGCAGTTGAAGGACACACGAAAGCCTGATCCATCTCAGCACAAGGGATGCCCAGTTGTACTCCAAGCGTCCAGGACAACATACAATGTCCTAAAATATGTACTGCCCTCTTTTCATAAATGCAAAGGCAAGGGCAAGGTCAGTAACTGCAGGAGAATATATACAGCGGACTACAAAACAAACCCTTTAAACACAACTTTCACGGGAGACACAAATAAACAGCCAGGCACCTTGCTTTGCTTTCCTGTTGTCATGCACCCTGGACATCAGCAGGAGTCATGGGGGCCTTGAGGGGTGAAGAGTGTCCTGTGCACACCCTCTGCATTTGGGATGAGGACGGGTGAGATCGCAGGAGGCTGAGCAGCACCTCCCTGCACCAGCCGTAACCCGGGCTACCTGGCAGCAGGGCTGTCCCAACCCACCACTGCCCAGCACGGCTGCTGGCGTATCTGATATCTCAAAGTTTGCCTGAAGGTAACACGTGGCATTTTCATGCCACCCCCTGGTCATGCTGGGAACAGTGAGCCTGACATCAGTCTGTGCAAAAGGAAAGCAGGGACACCAGAAAGCACCTTTACAGAGCTGTCCCTGTCCCGTGCAGGGGACGGAGTTGGATGCAATTGAGAACATCACATCGATATGAGGGGGAGAGGGAAGATGGGAAGGAGAGAGTGAAGCTCTGCAGATGCTTGTCCGGTCAAACTGTGAGAACCTGGGGGAGATGTCACACTTGTCCCCTGCCCTTCAACTTACTGGGTACAAAGTATCTGATGCTATGAGAGCTGAATGAGGAGAGTTGTCCTTACCCAATACAGTCAGAAGTTAAGCAAGGCCTCCTGCCCAAGTACATGCACCCCACTACTTCTCCCCTTTTGTCTAATGACAGTAAAAATAAATAATGCAACTAAGATTGACTTCAGTGCCAGGTGGGACCGGCCTGGAAACAGCTGATGGTTATTACAAGCAGTTATATTTTGGTGGAGGATTTGGCTTTGGGAAGCCCTGCTCCTCCTATCTCTTCCCCAAGGACATTTCCAAGAGATTCTCACTGACCGAGCTACTATTTTGACTTAAATACCTGTTTTGAGACTATCCAGATGTTTCCCTACGCTGTAGACTGCAGGTGCAGTGCTGAACTGAACCAGGCTGGGTACAAAGAGTAGCTGTATACTGTAGCACAAAGCACTAGCCAAACGAACACCCCGGGTTGTCCATGGTATATTTTTTGGATACAGCAGCTCTTTTCATGCTGACCAAAGCTGTGGGACATGTTAATGCAGCACTGGGTACATGCCAACAAGCCTCCTTGCAGGGCAGGGTGTATTAGCTCATGCTTGGTCTCGCATCAGGCCAGCCACGTGCCTGTTGTGTGCACGGAGCCCAGGCAGAGCCCTGCATGGAGTGTATTACACAGACGAACCCTGGCCAGATAAACAGCTCCCACAACACTGCCACAGTGCAGACTGGGCTGAAACAATCATAAAACTCTCTCCATCACTATCACTTTTTGTATGTGAGCACCTTAGCATGGAAAGCCCAACAGAAAGCGAAGCCGTTGCAAAGCCACACAGGGATATGGCAATGCGTGCTTCAGAAACCTGACATTAAAGATGCATGCGGGGCCCCTGCAGAAAGTCACTGTGCTCAGAGGGTGCAGTTATGCATGTGTGTCAGTCTGCACGCCGGAGCCTTCCTGCCACGGGGGATTATTTCCCAGTGATTGCTGTTCCCAGGCCTCTGCTCCACTCTGCACATGATACAAACCACATTGTAAACACATCTGATCAAAGTGTGCATTCACCTTTTACGTGTCTCATCAATGTGTCTTTCCAATGTTTTCTCAGAAACACCACTATGTTTTTATAAATGTACATTTTATATATGCTTCTGGCAATACACTATATTTGATTTTTAAAGGAAGAGAGGCCTTGGCTACTTAACATGAAAGCATGGTAAGGCACTTTGCTGAGAAGCTGTTTGGAATCAACCCTCTTTGCAAGGTACAAAGGTATTTACGGTATAAAACAATACTGCTGGCAGAGGGCTTGTTTGGAGATGTAACTAAACCCTACTCTCATCAGAGCAGAATACATAGTATGGCTTTTATTCCAATCAAAACCGCATCCTCCCGTTTCTTTCTGGGGTGGGTTGAAAATGGAATTTTTTGTGAACATAACTAATGGAAAATGATGGGGAGTGCTATTTACAGGGCTGCCGGGGAGGGAGGGTTTCATCTCTAACCACGTTCATGCAGTCTCCTAGCTTGGTGGTGATATCGTTCAGTGCTCTGGGAAACCAAGCCAAAAAATAACACTAGAGGTGCACCCTTGTGGTGCTGAACTGCCTGGATATAGTTTACATAATTCTGTACAGAGACTTTTAAAAATTTTCATTTTGAATCCCTTTAATGTATTTCATACTTATAAAAAAAATCTACTCTATTGAAACAGATTATTTTTGAAAAGCACATTCATAAAACTGCTTCACGCACAGCCCCTTGGATAGCGCTAAGGCCTTGTGCTTTACTGTTATGACATCATGTTTAGAAATTTACTCTCTTCCGCCAGCGTGGTTAGCATGGAGCTCATATCGCCTATTGCCATATTGCTTATTCCCGCGGGTATGGTGGGCAGTGTCAGAGAGTTTCGTGGAGTCGTCAGGCGAGAGGAGTTCTGGGAGAGGTTCTGCAGGATGCTGGGGCTCAGGGTTCCCGACATCAGGCTCGAATGGTCCCCATCGTCCATGATGGCATCAAAATCTATCTGGGGCGGCTCAAGACATTGCGAGTCCACCGTGCTGGACACCTGGTTCGCACCCGGGGAAGGCAGAGTGGCCGGCTTGCTGTTCAGTGCGCACTGCTGCTGTCTGACCCGGCAGTCCGCGTGATTATCAAAGCTGCTGTTCTGTTCATACATGTGGATTTGACCATAATAGTACATCAAGTTGTTTTCCCTCGTGCCGTCCACACACTGCTGGGCCGGTGCTGGCAACATGTCGCTGGTTCTTTTATGTGTGGTCTCTGCCGCCTCCTGGCCCGGGCCGATGGTGTTTGTAGGGTGGGGAGTTCTCATGTAGCCCAGCTGCTGGACGGTGCGGAGGCCTCGGGGTCTGCTGGCTGGGCTCGGCTCAGGCGGAGGACGAGGCTGGACCATGCCGGGTGGATACGCCTGCGCGGCTGAGCCCATCATGCCCTGCTGAGGCTCAAAGCTTGGCTGGTTGGAGGTCATGACAGGCTGATGAAAGGCCTCCTGAGCCATGGGGAAGTTCAGGTGGGTCGGCTGAGTTGAGTAGTTCTGCTGACTTGGTTCATGCATGACCTGGCCCAGCATTGTGCGCTCACTGTTGCTGCCGACCATTAAAGAAGGGTCTGTCGCCATGTCCATTTGCTGAGGGTGAAGGTGAGGTCCGGATTTTGCTGCCATGCTGCTACAAGAAGGAGAGATCTGATTTGGGTTGCCACTGATTGCACTGGGGCTCAGCATCTGATGAGGTTGGTTATACCCTGCGTGCAAACCCAGATCGGGGTTCATAGCGGGGCCTAGGCTCATCGGCTGCTGCCGCAGCTGCATACAGTTTAGCCTTTGCCCATCCATGCCCACATTTCTTTGCATAAAGCTCTGCTGTGTTACGTTCATACTGTTGTCCGGCAGCTGCATCTGCTGCTGGTTGTAGTTCTGGTACTGACCGAAGTTCTGCTTCTGCTGGACCACCGCTAAGTTCCCTTGCGAAAACTGCTGCTTCGACTGATTGGACATGATATCAACCGTACCCGAGCTGACTTCGTTCCATTGGACAGGCATGTTATTTTTATTCATGTCTGAGGAAGCATCAAAGCTCAAGGGACACTCTGCCATCATGGATCCCAAGTGACTCATGCTCGCCTCGGCCACTGCCATCCTGCGCTGACCAGACAAGGCTGGAGGCTGCAGCTTCCCACTTCCCTGGAAGCTCTGCATCTCGTTGCTGTACCCCATGGAAGTGCTCTCGGCTGCTGTCCCATTGCTCTGGGATTTGATGTACTGCACCACGTCATCTGGCAGCATAATGTCATCGTCTCCAACGGGCACCTCTGCCTCCCCGGACATGGCTTCCATGGCGATGTTTTCGCTGATGCTCAGCGGCCGGGGTGAGTAGGTGTGCCTGGGGAGGCTCCCGTCCGAGCGACCATAGCTCTGGAGGCTGAAATTCCTCCTGTCCGTGGGGTGTGGAGGATGGAAGGGGTTCATGCTGTTGGTGCTGTTGAAGCGGTGAACTCGTGGGAGGGCCTGGGGGTCTCCGGCAGGTCTCCTCACTGGGTCGCTTGCCCGCCTCGTGCAGTTGCCCGGCACCTCATGGGGAAATGCTGCAGCTGATGGGTAGCCATAGGTGTTACCATCGCTGCAACGCCTGGGCCCTGGTGGGAGGCGGATGGAGGGCAAGGTGGGGTCTGGTCCATCCATAAGTGAGATCCTGTTCTTCAGGGTCATCCTCTCCATGTTTGGCAGGGGAGTTGGAGGAGGGCCCCCTGTGGCAGCAGCGTACTTGGCTTTCAGCCTGTAGTGCTGAGCTGGCGTGAGGTTCAGCAGACCTGGCATCCCGCTGCACTGGCTTGCCTCACTTGACCGACGGGAGGCATCCGTTGAAATCGGGTCGTAAGAGTCGGCAGAGCTCGTGTTATTGGGACGGTGCCCAAGCTGTGAAGCCTCACTGGAAAGGTGGCTGGAGAAGTATGGAGAGATCCCTGATGATCTGCGGCTGACAGTGTAGGCGGAACTGATGGTGCTTGTCGTACTATCACGGCGCTCGTTGAGTTGGTTCAGCATTGTAACCTCATTGACGGACAGCTCCATTATTCTGGGATTAGGCAGCGTAGCAGAAGAACCGCCACTATTTTCTAGAATAGAGCCTGAGAGAAAGGTTGCAGGGAAGGAAAAGGTTCAGTTAGCTGAGAAATTCCACTTGGTAGCATTCTTGGTGCCAGAATACAGACACACAAAGCCACCCCCAAATATTTTACGTGAATGATAGTGAATTTCATTTGCTGCCAGTAAATTCAAAGCTTCATCTCCAGCTCTCTGTCCATGCACAAAGAGCAAAAAGGCTGGGGAGAGAAAATAAGAAGTCCCTGCTGCAGAGTCTTTGCAACGTGTACCCCACTGATTCTCAGCTGCTAAGAAAGTGCCTCCACATGGGCTTCTCTTAGTAGGAAGAAAGTAGGATTGGTGTGAACAGTGCCACGGGGACAGCATGTAGCTACAACCACAGCTGCTCACTGGGACAGATGCACAGCAGTCAGGGATAGGAGGCCAAGAGCCCAAAAGTTGACACTCAAAGGCTCTTCCCAGAGTAAACCAAGAAGCTCCAATATACTAAGCCCTGAGGTTTAGTACAACGCAGGCCCTATGCCTTGGGACTTCTTGGCAAAGTTAGAGGAGCACTGAAGGGATCATAAAGATGCCTTTTTCATGAATCCCCGGCCAGCGGGAAACTAGCATATGAAGCTGTAGGCAATAGCCAGGAGCTCTTGAAGTGACAAAAGGCCTGTCAGAGCAAGGTCAAGGATGAAGGGCTTGTCTGGATTGCCACTGTGCTCCAGCAATCTCCCTGGAGGCCCATCAGCCCTTGGGGAATTGTTACTGCTGGAACAAACCCAAGCAGTCTTGTGGCTGCCACTGGGACAGTGAGGACAGCTGTGGCTGGGTCCTGGGCAAAGCCAGGAACAAGAAGGACACCAACACCTCTGCCTCCTTTCTAGCTCTCTAGCACTGCGCATCTGGGGTTTTGTTGCACATCACCAGACAGCTGTGTTTACACCCAAGCTCTCCATTTTACCTGACATCTCTATCCAGCAAGGGCTGACTCAGAGGCAGTAAGAAATGATCCTCCTCCAGAACAGACTCTCAGTTATGAAACCAGAGTCAAACTCTGGAGGGTGCCTACAGGACATGGCCCAGGCCCAGGGCTTACCGTTTCCTGAGATGGGAGGCAGCTTGGTGTTTCTGGCTTGTGGAGCTGGGCTCACCCATGAGCAGGAATCCTTAACTGTCTTGAGTTTCTCTTTCTTGAGCTGTTCAAGTCGTTGCATCGTCGTCATGTGTTTCCTTAGCTGCAGGCTGACTGTCGAATTACCAGATGAGACCGTTGAGTCCACAACAGGAGCGTTGTCATCCAACGCTGTCAGATCTCCCAGACTTCCCCCGCTGTGCATGTTCATTTCTACTCCACTGTCATTGTTGTTGGTGCTGCCAAGGGGTGATGGCTCACTGCTGCATGACGACTGGCCACCAGGACTGGACTGACACATCTTGGGGAAGGAAAAGAGGAGGAGTTGGGCAGGTGGAAACATGGATGAAAAGAAACCAGGAGCCCAACATCCCCAGCAGGCTCCACATGTTTGGTCCTATCCCAGGCTCTCCCCTCTCTTGTTACCCTTCCCTGCTGCAGGATCTCAGCTCTACCAGAGGGCAGGGGCACCTTCCCTCGGGGGGGAGGGCAGGGCAGCGCCACACACTCGGAAGAACTATGGTGGCTTCAACTGGAGGATGGAGAGAAACCAAATGCTGTTCCTCCGAAAGATTAAGGACAGATGCTTCTCGAAGAAAAGCAGCATGTTACCTGGTTGTGCAAGGTATACTGCAGCAAGCACTGGCTTATCTAACATAGGATCAAGGCCTAAGTATTTCAGACACAACGTATTTCTGTCTTTAAAGTACCCTAACGTATAATTAGGTTACCTGACAAACTTCCCAGCCAGATAAAAACCTGGTTCACTGTTTGCAAACACCCACTTGCAGATAAAGCAGATAAGCACCATAAATATTTATTTTATTTACATTAGGAATTGCGTTTCACATTGAGTAGTTTATTTGCAGCAGACACTAAATGGTCTGAACTTGCTCTGAGGTAGCTGTTGCTGCTACTAGACAGGATGCCTGGCTTCTCCGCTGAGGCCCATGCTCCAGCAACTGTCAGAAAATGGGAGTGCTGAAAAGGCAATGTACTTTGCCCCAGGCCAAGGTGGGCGTGCAGGGTGATGCACTGTTTTACTTTGCCCTGTAGCAGCCCTCATGGGCAGCCCTGATCGGCTCTGATGGCCTCATTGACCTTCAACTGGGATGACAGAGAGCAATCCCAGGATTTAACGTCAAGTTGTGATGCTGGGAGAAAGATGGCAAAGGGGTGTCCTCCCCCTTTCTGCACTCAAGCAAATATCCCCTGCCCCTCCCCATCGCTCGACATGCCTCCGCCCCCACCCTGCAGCGGTTAGCTGGAGACAGGACGTCTGCAGGAGACCATGCTTTATACAGCTATTTTAATACAAAGGATTTCTTTGCTCACCTTAGTACCGACTGTCCTTAGGAAGGTAGAGTAAGGAAGGGTAGGTGGGAATAAAGAACAGGTTGTTAGGACAAAGACAGCATTAACAGAAAGGACCACGTTAGTAAAAGGAGGAAGAGGGGAGTGCAGAATACCACACAAATTGCCAACATCTCCCCCTCTCCCGTACCCTGTCTTCCCTGCCTTCCCTCTTTAGGGGCACAATAAAAACCCCTAGGAGAGACTTCCCACCTGTCTCCATGGGTTTGGGATGAAACCCAAAAAATGGGTCAAAACAAGGGGCCTTGGAGTGATGGGAACCAGTGAAGCATCTCACCCCTCCCACCACCCTGACCTTAACCAGGAAACAGGAGTTGGACGTGGGCCTGCCAGGTCAGATGCCGCCTGTTAGACGTGCACGAGCGAAGTACGCAGCGCTGGACGGGGAGAGTGGAGAAGAACATCCGACCCATGGCCCTGCCGCCAGTGAGATGGCTTGGCTGCAACCCTGGGAGCACAGAGCCCTAGGAAAACAATCCCACACCTTTGGGAGAAATGGGGTGGGGAGCAATGATTGTGTCTGTGTTTTCATAGAAAAAAACCCAACAAAACACACGGAGGAAGAGTATTGGAGAGAGGTCATTCTGTCCAGTGGTTCTCACACTCAGGTTTTGTAACCCAATACAGAGCCTCATCACAGTAAAACTGTTCCTTTAGTCAATTAGAGACACTTTGGATGTGAAAATACTCAATTCCTTCCTAACCAAAACATGCTGCTCATTAGTAATTTGTCCAAGAACACATCCCTTAACCTTTTTTAGAAAAAATTTGTAGCTCCAGGGCATGTTGTTTCGTAAGAATAACAATCTTTAAGCCTGGATTCAAATCAAGAAAATATATATTTTGGAGCTCAAAATCCTTTCAGCTCTAGTGAGAAGTCTGGGGACTATGTGAACACTCCCCTTTGCAGGTGAAGGTCTTTTCTGTTGTATCCAGCCTATACCCTGCCCCACTCTGAGCTGGTGCAACAGACCAGAACTTTGGGTATGAAGGTGAAGAGAAACATCAAAAGGCAAAAGTGACCTTGCAATGTGTTGCAATGCTCCATCTCCCCCACTAGCAGTAGTGTGCTGAGGAGCCGGTGGGCTCCCTGCATGGGGTGGAAGAGGCTTGAAGGTGTTTGGACCCACCACTGTACACACCTCATTAGCACCATCGACCACACTTTGCTTCAGCTGGTGGCCACTCACAGAGCTGTAAAGCATGATTATGGTTGACTGCAAGCCCGTACTCTGTGGGCCACAGCATTGCTCCCATGTTTCTTCCTGGTTTCATTCCCCTGCCCCATCATCCCACTACAATTTTCTGTGGCAGTTGGGAGTCGTGTGTTGAACTCATGTACTCCTGAGCAATCTGCTCTAGCTGACCTTGCTTGAGCAGGGAGGTTGGACTAGACAATCTCAAGAGGTCCCTGCCAACCCCAGCGATTCTGTGCTTCTGTGTATGGTGGACAGGACTGAGGAATTGAACTTGCTTTAAGATACCCAACAAAAATAAAACAGCTACTTTTATCCCCACTGGCTTAATCAGACAGCCCACAACAGAGTTGTGCCAGCAAAACTGCTGTGCAGCAGCAGCCTGGAAAGAAAAACAGTGAAGGGTACAGGGAGGAGGAGAAAAGGGACTGCTTAAGCCAGGACTTCTGCTTCAAGAAGTGTTCATCAATCTGTGCCCTATGGTCATTGCTCAATTTAAATTGGTGAGGTAGGTAAAGCTCATCTGACCACAACACTCTGAGTTTTACCCACTTTCACAGCACAGGGAGGCCAAGCTCAACACGGCATCACGTGGCCCCCATGACTACAAGGGCGGGAATTTGTGATGCTGAGTAGGAAGGTGCAAAATGTACTGGACTATGCCCTGACCTGCAGTTTCATCTTTGGACTTGAACTCTAGGGTGTTGGCAGGTGAAGGGCAACTGCCCAGAGAGGTAAATGGCATGCAAATGCTTCACGCCCCCATTGTGTTGGAGAAATTAGGGGCCGCATCATTTCTGCCAAGAGCAACTGCTCTTACCACAGAATTCTCCGTTTTTATCGTTTTGACTTGTAAGCAATCCTCCATGCTCCTCGTGGTGCTGTTGGCCTCGGGGCTCTCCTCTGAAACCTTGCTGCTCTGCTTGGCGCTTGCCTCATTGTCGCCATTTTCCTTGAGTGGAGGTGGCCTCGGGTGAACATCGTTGCGCTGCTTCTTTGTGACGTGGGCATCAGGCCCGTGCACGGTCTTGACGTGTTTCCTGAGGGAACTAGGGTCTGTGTACCGCTTCGTGCAGCCAGGGATTTTACAGACGTAGGGTTTCTGTTAATACAAGCAAATCTTGGGTTATATTTAGAACAAGCCCAAATATTCCAGGTACAATGTATGGGCCAAGAAAATACAATGAGCATAGTGCCTGGCAGCAGCAAAATGTGGGGCATCTGCTCCACAGGATTCTGTAAGACTGAGATCTCTAAGATGTGATATATGGGCTGCTGCTGATTCACACAGACCTGGCCAGTCATTTGATGTTGGCTAAACTCCTTGTTTTCAGTTGCTGGATTAAAAGACAGCTAAGAATTCACGAAATACTTTCCTAGTATTACTTTCCCATGTATTTGCTCGGGTGGCCACAGGAATGTTTCCTGATTAGGGATGGGAGGGAGGTGATGTAGAGAACTGGCCATAACACATTCTCTCTGCTAAGGTGGGGTCTACACCAAGAAAATGTCTGAGACCTTCTGGCTGATGGAATTCCAGCAAAACCAAGCCAGACTGGGTTCACCCTACCCAATCTATCATACCACTCCAGCACCTGTCACCTTGAAATCTGTTATTGTGCAAAACAAACCACAGGCATGCAATGTTTTTTTCAGACGATAGCACTCTAGTCCCGAATTCATGAATCATTGATTGCCACAGGAAAACAAGGCTGAAGCCATGCTTCTGAAAACAGAAGTCAGCAAACAGATACTTTTCTTCTTTTAACTGTTTTTTTATTGAGCTTCCAATTCGAAAGTGTATTAGCACTGCAGTTGTTTGAGCTGGTGCTGCTGCACTGGAAGCTCTGAATTCATCACAAGTTCCGCTTTCAGCCTCACAGCTACTTTAAGTATTTTTCTGCCAACGCACTAGGATAGGTTCATGAAAAAAAAACAGATAGATGTTGTTTGAAAGCTACCCAAAATGACCATTCCTATTCTTTTTTTAATTTGTTTTGTAATTTCATCCAGAAGGAGTATATATTCTTTGCAGAAAGCCAGCATCATCACATCAAAAACACTGAAAGTCTGTTTTTTATTCAAAAGCATGCTTCCTGACTGATCTTGGCACATCACTTGAACAAACTAAATTCTCATAACACCCCACTGAGGTAAATATTTAATATATTTTAAAGCTGGGTAAACCAAAGCACAAAAAGTAAAATAGTTTGTTTATAAATCTCATGCAACCTTTTGGATGAGGCATTATAGAAATATTATTGCTGCTGTTAAAACCTATTCTGAAGAACAGAACCCCCACCACACATGCTAAAAAACCCTACATAAAACAGTTCAAGGATTGTTTATAAAGATCCTTTAGGCCCAATAGTTCTGATTTTTCAGATTCCAGTAATTAGGGTAACATGATCACTGTTGCTTGGACAGCAGACACCCCACCTAATGAGGTACAACCATCCTCTTCATCAGGCCTCCTGCAACTGAACTGAGCACAACTGCTGTTTTGTTGGCATGCCTTCATATATCCCCTGGGTTATCCAGATTCTGACATCTAATGCAGTGTAGGCTCTAGTGAAGTCAACAATTTAGATATCTCACATGCCTCCCTCCTACTCCCATACACATACAGCATGATACTCCTTAGGGTGGGAGAACTGGAGAACTCCCTAGGCACTCAGCAGAACTGAATTTCTGCATTTTACCCTTGTTTAGCTTGAATTGGAGAAAATGTCACTCCGAGCCTTTGGCTGGCCGTGAACTCATGCCACTCTTTTGTGTATGCACTGGAGAGTGGTCATGGGATGAAAGCCCTTTTCCCAGAAGTAACTTTGAAGGTATCCCCTGAAGGGATTCAAATAGTCACTGAAAGTTTAAAATGAAATCGTGCGTGTGACATTTCAACAATCAAACAAAAGCCAGTGTGGTAATATATCCCCTGCCTTGAACTTCGGCATGTTTGGACCATACACCTACAACTTGTCACACAATGACAGAGACAAATACAGGGAACCTGGAACTTCCTCCTTAGAGGAGACATGGATGACTAACTCTGAAACTGTGGTGTATCCCAAGTAAACACTGCAAGCAGAGGAAAATATTTAGTAGGTAGCTAGGAGCCACAATAGAGTTACCAATGGGTAATGGGAAATATTCACAGCCACAAACTCCTGCATGCATCCATGTGGTTTTGTGAGACAAGGTCTCAGTGCAGTTTGCTAACCCACTGGTCATGGCCACAGCTGGTTGCAGGGCCCTTACCTGGGCCTGCTGCCCAATGCAATGAGCTTTGCCATGAGGGATGTCATCTGTTGCAAGGGATCATGTTGTATGTTCCTCAAAAAGAGGGTGTCAAATACATGGCCCAGAGAGCCATTATATGCAGCCTACAGATCTCCCACAAGTCTTGGGGCATGCTTGTGTTGCATCAAGGAGGGTTGAACAGCAGTTCAGGAGTGAGCATGATCGCAAAATGTAAGATCATGCGGCGCCATATAGTTCCCATGATAAGGCTCAGCTGGTCTGGGGTAAATCCTCCACTAGTGGCTATGCTGCTTCTGCACCTGAGAAGGCTTTGGCACCCTCCAGGAGAAGCAACAGCAAAGGATAAAATCCCTATCTGTTATCTGAGTCTTTAATTTGTGTTGTCGGATGCAGCCTGTGCCCAGTGTCAGCATATTAGATCAGGGTCCACCATGGACAAAGAGTTGGATGCCTCTGCCCTACAGCCTCACCTTCTTGCACAATGTGAACCCAAAGGAGCAGACCTTCAAGTGTGTCCAAGCTCTGCTCAGATGAAGTGAGGAGTCATCCCAGATCCAGTGCAGCTCCTGATCTGGATCACTTGGGAAACTGAACCCATCAACGAAATGACAGCCAAATCCAGCCAAAAGCCAAAATTCCACATGTAGGAACATGGGACACCAGCTGGCCCAAGAGAAAGGAAACTCTGGCCTGCCTAGGAAGGATCCTGGAAAAGCTCTAGGGATCCGAGCTCAAGTGATCTACGGGCAAAAAGTAGCTCACATACTGCTTCAGTGTGCACAAACTGGACAGAGTGAGTCTGTATCCAGCACTGACAGTTGTACCAACAGTCTTGATCCATTCACATGAGAATCCTTACGGATGGAAGAGAGATGCAAAATTGATTTAAGGACAGGAAAAAATGCTGCAGTAATGGGAATCTTCAGTGGTTTGATTGACTTATTTAGCTTATGAGAAAGAAGATGGAGAGTGACAACACTGTAGTGTTATGAGGTGGAAATAGCAACAATGAAAGGGACAGTGGGTCCAGCACTGGAGGAAGGCAGAGAAAGCATCCAGGGCTGGAAAACAAGCAATTTCTAATACCTGAAATGTAGGATTAAATCACATCTGCCTACCTTTCAGAGGAAGAAGCTTTAACAGAGAGCAAATGATGTTTTAGTCCAACACCAGTTACTGGGAATGCAGGTTGCTGAGCGGACAAGACGTTGCACGTCTTGTTGGTCCCTCTTGGCCTCAAGGTCGGTGTAGCCTCAAACCTACCCCAAGCTACCCAGTGCCAGTGCAGATATGGGTTAATTTTAACCTGTGTCCTGCTGGGGAAGTGGCTCACCGGTGAAGGACAATCCTGACATTTGGGTTCATACCCAAACCAATTCAAATAACACTGGGATTCACGTCATTCATTGGGTCCATCTCAGCATCACACAGCACAGAAGGGCGTCCTAGACTTTACGTCCTTATTCTGACTCCAACAGAATCTCTGAAACCTACAGAGCTTTGGTTATCACTGACTGATATTATGCCAGAGATAGAAATACTCCCAACAAGCCCTTTGTAGACACAGCATCGCTTTAAAAAGCTGTCATCCGTGGCAATTGTGTTCCATTCTCCAATAGTCTATATTTAACTGTTGCAAATTAGGCTACAGACTGAATTCTTCATGGCTGCAAACACTATTAGAACTTTGGAGTGTTGTTTTTTCTTCCCCTGTCAGCTAATTAGTGGTAATATAAATTTCAATCGTCGGCCGTGGTTGATTGCAACAGACCATCACATGCATTACAATAAAGGCAATTTCCTCTGCTCCCCAACTACTAATAGTGGGTCTTAATTAGCCAAGGTTAACAAAGCATTGCATTGTGCTCTATCATTGTGCATCAAACGATGGAGGGAGTATTATTTCCAGAGCATCAGGATTCAGGGTAGCTGTTATACTACTGCAAGTCTGCTCCACAGTAATATTAAATACCACATGCACAACTGTATAATCCTAATCTGTGCTATTAAAAATTATAAATTTGGAAAATGCTTGCTTTAATTTCCAAAGCCGATTAAAAAGTTTGCATACTTTAACATCTGTTTATGATTTCAAACATGGCTTTTATAAATATAAAGCTAATGTGGTCTGGCTCTCCAGCAAGATAAATCCCATTAAAAAATAAGAAAAACCTCTCATTACAGTAGGTTTCTTTTTACATGAGTCCAGCGTGTAAAGTGTATTTTTATTGTCAGCAAAATTAAAAAAAAAAGCCCTCCATTGAGCTGCGGTGAGCCCAGGCTTACCTCATTGGAATGCGTCCTGTTCTGGTGCTTGGCTCTGTCCGAGGCATTGGAAAAGGCTTTATTGCAGCCTTCGTGTTCACAGACATAGGGTTTTTCTCCAGTGTGGGACCTCAGGTGTGTCTTTAAGTTCTCCAGGCGGGAATAGGCTTTGGAGCAACCCTCAAACTAAAATAAAAAAACACAAGAAAAGTGATTAATTAACCAGAAAAATTTGATTTTCCCCCTGCCTAAAACCTTCTCATCTGTTTCTCATTCTTTCTTTTTTTCTTCCCTTTAAAGGGCTTGTGTTTTAGGGAACAACATCCACTTTGTTGAGAGAATTCGCTTCCCTAGGCAGGCTGAGAGTTTCAGCAGTGAGTCATATTTAAGGTGTTGCTCCTTGTTGGGTACCCACCTGACATTTTCAACAAAAGACTCTTTTTTCCAGCAGGGTTGAACACCCCTCCACTCCTCCTAGGGCTCTCTTAGACCCTCCTGGCATCCCTCTGCAGCTAACACACTCAGAAACGGAGGCCCTCTCCTTCCCACCCAGAGAACTGATGGCTTCTTGACAGTTTGACCAGCCTTGCAATTTCATTAGCACCAGTGCTGGAAAGACCAGACCATTCTCTAACACACAAGCAGAAATCTAGCAAGCTTTGAAGTTTCCCAAATTACAGCTTGGGTCTACTCTCAGAGGATGCTGTGGTCAGGCCATCTGACATTACCAGTTTAAAAAAACCCCAAGACTCTCAGTCTTGAAGACAGATGGATTTTTTGATGACAAAACAGGCCAGGAACCTTCCTCCTGGAAGGAAACCAGCTGCCCACACAACGAGAAGGAGCAGCTCGGGAGACATGGTGAGGCTTTGGGTGATGTAAGTCCTGCCACCCTCCACTCTGGCTGGGCTGGAGGCTTCTCCCTGCACCTGCCCTGTCTGCAGCATGGGAGGACTTAACCTCAAACCAAGGAGGCCGTCTTAAATGCTCTTTGGCGAAACAAGTGGGAACTTACAAACACTGGAAGAGGTTTTAAGAAATGCAAAGCTCCCTTCCAAATTCTAGCTAAATGCTGCACTCACTGTTCAGCTGGGAGCATTGAAAAGCCCATGCTGCACTTCCTATGCAAGCACCTTAAAACACACTTTAAATTTCAACAAGCAGCCCCTCCTGTTGTAATGTATGCAAGCCACAAGGTGTTGTATTTTAGTCAGATCACTTAAATGTGTCTACAAGTTCAGTCCAGATGTGACAGGACTTCACATTGCTATGTTTGAGGCTTGGCCAGTGAAGAAACTGGTGTCATAGCATGACAGGTCATGCCACAGCTCAGTGATTTCCCTGTGGGCAGCTGAGTGGTCCTACGAGTCCAGAGATCTGGCCCTTTTGGGCAGAGGCCAAAGGCAGCTGCACGCAATAGAAACGCTACCTGTCTCCTTGTGCTCCATGGGCATAGGATTCACCTGCACTGCTAAGGAGTGAGTCAAACATGCAGCCCGTGAAACCCACAAAGCACGTAGGCACAGGTTGATCCCATATAACATTGTTGTGATGGAGAAGAAGTAGGGTTACTTAAGCTTCCCTTTAAGGTCTAGCATAGGGATGGTGGACATAAGGCAAACTTGCTCTGCTCTCTTGAGATATCCAGATCTCTTCAAGGACAGTAGGAGCACCCTGCAAGAGCTGATTCCTTCCACAGCTTTGTCGGGGTGGGATGGATCCAGTTCCCCTTCCTCAAACAACTTTCGTTACTGCATTTGGCCCATAGAACATGCCGCAACTTTGAGGTAGCACAGTATATCCCTTTCTTCTTTTGCCCTGTGCAAACAGTCCTTTATAACTCAAGTCGCTTACGGTTATTGAAATACATCATTCCACTTGCTGGAAAACAAAGGGAACTCAGCACAAGGCAACTCATGTGTCCATTCTGGTTTTGCTGGATACTGACACAAAAATGCAGTTATTAAGAGCAAAAGTACTGAGGCCACATTTTCAAATAAGAGCTTCTCAGCAAAGCAGCCTGTGCATGTTCAAAGCAGTTGTTCCCACTCTCATGCGTGGATTTGATTATGTCGGTGGGAGTTCTGGCTGTCATCTGTTGAAATAATCCTTGACCAAATCCCAGGCTGCAATTGGGCTCATCTGTAGCTTTATGTACACCACAAACTTCTTGTCTGAAACAAATGGTGCTTTGAAAAATCACTGCGAGACTTGGACAAGGAATGCTCTGCCACAGAAGGGCACTGTTTGCAGAGCTGCCATGTATCCCAGGCAATTGGAAACTGGTGGTACTCCAGTTCAGGGAGAGTTGGTGCAACATATCGCACATGGAGGGACTGTGTTTCTCCAGGAGGCAGAGGATGACTTGAGACTCAAACACACACAGCTTTGCCATTGCTCCAGCACGACACACCGAGGCTTGAAAGAGGCAGGATTGTGCAGCGGTGCTTCTTCCTGCTCCATTACAGCACTGAACAGGACGCAGTCCCTGCTGCTTTTTGTCTTCTGAGTCCCTCTACCTGCAAGGGCAGGGCTAGACTTTCCCTCAGTGCTCACTTTGTAGCACACCGACGATCAATATTCCTTGATACTTTTAAGGAAGATTGGTAAAGCACTAGAACTGGGCAAAGTGCTTTAGAAGATTAAAACAAAGGACATGGCCCTGTGCCCCAGGGAGCTTATACTCTAAATTAAATGAACACAGGGCTGGAAGATTGATAAAGGAGTCATGCAGCAAGCAAATCATACATATCCTAATATTTGTAAGCAGGAGCTGGGGCAGAGCCAGGGAGCAAGCAGGGCTGGAAGTGACTAATGGAGCAGAAGAGGAGCAAGATATGGGAGAAGGGCTCAGACATCTGCCGAGCAGAAAGAGAGACTCATCCCCGAGACTCTGGGGAGAGGAATGGCGTAATGCTGACAGCGGAGGAGGTATGAAAAACTGGCAGGAGGAGAAGGCAAGGATGGACCTTCGGGAGGAAAAAGGGCTGAAGCATATGTGGAAAGAGATTGTGAATACCTTTCCTCTCCTACCAGTTGGCCACAGCCACTAAACTCCACAGCTCGCTTCTCTCTTGTGTCCCCCGTCAGGCATCCTTGGCTGTCCCACGTCAGCCAGCGGTTCCGTGGGAGACTCCATGTGTGAGGGCAGATATGGGCTTTAACATCTCGAGGTTGAGGAGGAGGTGAGCCCAGCTCTCCCATGTGCTAGATAAGCCTGTACCCACAAGGCTGAGATACAAAATAGCACCCCATGCTCTTGTTCAGGCAGTGTTTAACACTAGGCACAGTGCTACTTGCATGCAGAAGGTCTGGGGACTGAGCTCCTCTCGGGGTTTAAGCACCCAGGGGTTGAACTCACCTCCTGATTAAGAGAGCAGAGGCAGGAGGTGTTGGCCTAGGTCCCCAGGCTGGAAGGAGGCTTGTGTGCACACTTGGGTATGTAGGTGAGGCAAACTTGCAGCCCCAGCAGCAGTACTGGGTGATGCTGAGTTAGACATGACCAGGGTTAGGTGGTTCCCCACAGTGTGGGCTTCCTGGATTTCCTTCTTGGATGTAAGCAACTAAATTGGCTGGTTTTCCACCATAAATGACTTGTCCTGAGTCACTCTGGATCTCTGTGGCAGAGCTGAACCCATTTTCCCCAAGAAAATGCAGTTTCGCCCACTAACATCTTGACCACTTGTCCTGTCCCCGAGGTGTAACCTGCAAGTAGCTATAACCTGGACAGAGACTGCTGGACTGGCCCTGAGCTGGGTGCCAGCAGTACCCTAGGAGACCCCTGCTTGAAGCCATGCCTGTGTCTGCACATACATTTGCGTGACCACCAAAGTCCAGTGTCCCACTTGCCAAGCTGAGATGCACCACGTGTCCCGGCCAGCTCACCGTGCACTTGTGTGGCTTCTCTCCGGTGTGCCTTCGCATGTGCACCACCAACATGTACTGAGCCTTGAAGGGCTTCTGCTCCCGCGTGCAGTCCTGCCAGCGGCAGACAAACTCCTTCTTCTCCCCGTGGATGTGATCGTTGTTGATGTGCTGGTAGGAGAGAAGGGAGAAGCAGGTCACTCCTGGAAGAGCTGATGCCAGCAAAGCATGCACGGTGCTCTGAAAGCCAGCCATTCCCTCCCCAGTGCTTGTGGTCAGGCATTGCACCTGCGTCCCAGGTGCACAGATAACACCAGGGACACGGGAGCCAGCTCTGCAGTCCGGTGTGTCCTGCAGGAGAAGGCGCACAGCACCCAGCACACTGGGCGCTGGGTCCAAAGCAGCTACAAACGGGAGGTTTGCAAAAGCAATGAAGACCCATGGTGCCAGGGAGAGAGAAGCCCTCTCAGTGTCTCCCGGGCTGCCTGATGCCACTGTTGGGAAGGATGACGGGGTCATTTTTGTCTCTGCCAAACCCTCCTGTGCTGCATTTATGCAGCTGGGACCCTTTCCAGGGGCACTGCTGGAGGATGGGGGAGAGGAGGAGACAAGCCTCGGTTGGACTCGATGATCTTAAGGGTCTTTTCCAACCTAAATGATTCTACGATTCTAAGCCTGCTTGCACGCCAGCCCATACGCAGGCCCTAAGACATCCACCTGCCGTTCAGCGCTGGCGGCTGGCAGGAAATGACAGCATCTGTGAGCTATGCGCCACGGAAAGCTCAGCGGCCTCAATTACTGCCAATTACTTGGGTCCGTAAAATCCTGCGCTGGGGTGTTGAGAAGCCAGACCCAGAATGGTGCCTTCATCCACCCTGGGAGGAAGACAAGGGTTGCTTTTTCCCAGCCCGGGGCAGATGAAGCCCTGTCGAAAATAAACAGAGCCGGAGACCAGCCCGTCAGCAGTGCTGTTCCCGCAGGAGCCTTGTCTCTCTGAAACGGGTCTCGCTGCCAAAAATGATGCCTGTCCTCGCTCCTGTGTTTTCAGCAGACATTCACTGACAGGAAATCCTAAAATAAACCACTTTGGGTTTGGGTTTTGTTTTTTTGCACTGAGATTTTTTTCCAGCCCCCGCCTTCATCCCCCCCGGCCAAGGCCAGGCACACATGTTGCGGCTTGGGATGAGAATTTCTCAGGGTGGCAGGGCAGCACGAGGACACAAAAACATGTTAAAACAGTCATCGGCCTTCATGGTCCCAGCTGAATCCAGCCCTGGCATTCTGTGTGCCGTGGCCTAATACTGGGGACAGGGACCTGCTGCTTGGGGCACCAGGTCTACCCAGGGGCACGAGGAGGCATGTGGAGCTCAGCTGGTCCCTCGGGCACCACGGGTAAACACCGAGAGCCAAAGCTGTGTGCCGGGAAGGTCGGGGGAGGCTGGGTTTGGGAGAGGTTTCAGATGGGTTTGGAGCTCAGCTGCCTACGGTTCTGTTTTTATAACATGGCATCAGTGTGAGATTTTAGCCTCAGATGGTGGAAATCTGGTGAACTCCCCAGGAGACCCATGGACATGCTAAACCACATCCAGACCAGACTGGGAAGATACGTCTCCTGGCTCTGTTTGTGTGGGAGTCTGACTTGCAACCAAGACTACGCACGGCAGTCCTAGGAGTGGGGGACTGGTGCACTGGCTCATCCATTCGGTCCTGCTTGGGCCAGAGGAAGACACATTTATGAGAGGGGGACTGTAGTTCCCCTTCAGGCTTATTAACTCACTGTCTGGGAAACATCTGCTTCCCATCACATGGTGGAGGAGAAGTTACACAACTCACCACACTTCAGCTACGGCTCCATAGCGCCCATCAAACCCCCACGTGGCCGGAGGCTTTGTTTGGGCTCCTCTCAAATTGTGAGTGTGACCTTCGAGGCTGGGAGCAGCAGTGGTGCTAGCAAAAATATGTCCTCACTCCTGCTGCTCCCTGTTGCCACACACTTCTCCCACAAGCACATTACCCACTGTGTGTGGAGAATGGACCCTGCATGCCCAGGTACTTTGCTCTGCACACAAACTAGAGTTTTTCCATGCACAGTGGGATGCCACCTTCTCAGAAGTTGGCCCATGACATCTGTATTTCATTTGCATGTGTATTTTGGGCATCCCAAATCCACAACCCCATGTTTCTAGCAATCATAGTACAGAAGCCTCCGTTTTTATAACCGTTCAAATTTAGGAAAATCTTGGACATTCTGTCAAATATTTTTCTTTGCGTTTTCTCTGGAAATAAATTGTGCTGAGCTGCCTGGATCTGCCCTGCACTTTGCTCTGGGCAGAGTTAAAGAGCTTTTCTTACGCCTGAGAGGGAAACGTACAAATACTGCCAGACAAATGTGAGCCCAGCCCATCTGACAGGGCTGCTGCGGTTTAACCCCAGAAAAGCAACACCCTGTGGCATGCAATGTGCAACCCATTAGGCACCTTATCACTCATTTGGCCCTGAAAACCATTTCCAAATCTGTCTGTACTCAAGGACTTGTTGCATTGAACCAGTGACTTCTGGCAGAGGCGGGCAGGTGCTAGCCTTAGATGGAAGAAGAGCACATGCCTAAAATTATCATTTAGATTGTGGCCCCTCTGGGCTAAGATAATGGTTGTGTGCAAAGTTTGGGGAAGCAGAGACTGATGCCTACTTAGTTGCATCTAAACATGACTAAAATGAAGATATATAAAAAAGGATGAGAGCAGACATGAGCCCTCAGAAAGAGGGCTACACGTGAATCGCACACAGGTGGCCCCTGGCAGGCTTGGAGCCAGGCTGAGGCAAACAGCAAAAGGCTGAAGGGAAAGGGGAAGATAGCGGCTCCTGTCACAAAATTTGCTCAATCCAACATTTTGCTGCAAGCAGCAGGGTTGCTGGGGCTGGTGAATTCCCAGCTCTGGGCTGGTTTCAAACATATGGGGCTCACACCACGAAAGACCCAAAATGAGGACTGGGAGGGTGCTAAGCTGGGGGCAGGATGGGGCTAAGACACAGATCATGTCTGATTTCACAGGGACTCGCTCCAAGTTTGAGGGATTTGTTGACCTTAGAAGCCAAAGGAAACCAAACAGTAGATTCCCAGGTGAAGCAAAGCACACAAAAGGTTCTTGGAATTAATTAGAACTGAAAATCTGATTAATGACTTGGTTTGGGGATCCTTCAGAGAGCAGTTTTGACACTGGTTTGGGGACATCACTGTGATTACGGAAGCCCTATTTCCCAATTTTTAAAAAATCAACCCACTTTCTCTATTTCAGGCCCTGATGGAGACACTGGAGCATGTCTCCAAACTCTGGAAGTGCTCTGTTTTTGTGGAAGGGATGAGCTGAGCAGGTCAACAGCCCCTAAGTGATACGGCCCCACAGCTCATGCCACAGCAACATAAAAGGCTTTCATGGCCTGGACAAGGACTGAGGACAGTATGGATGATCCCTGACCCATAGCTGGTGTAGGTGTGTGGGGAGGCTCAGTGAATACGGCCAGGGAAGAGGGAAGGGCTCACTCCCCTTCCCCATTTTCTGATAGGTCATCTACACGGAGCCTTCTGTCATTGGGTTGTGCACGAGGGAGACTGAAACTGCAGCCTCAGCAGCTGAGAAGAGAGCAACATCAAATAATCTATGAGAGGCTTCCTGCAACTAAACTCCTCAGGGACCAGTGACCTGCTTTGGCAGTGTTTACACAGCGTATCTCTGATTTGCACCTTTAGTAGCTCCCAGAGTGAGCTCTGGATGTACAGCAGCTAGTGATAAAAAAGGAGGACAAATGCACAGAAACCCAAATTTATCGCCGGGGTTTCCTCCCAACCATTACTCACATGGACGAGCTGCTCTTGAGTGTCATATTCCTTTGTGCACCCTTCCCAGTGACAGTTCGTCTCATAAATAACCTCAGGCTCCTGTTTACATTCATCCTTATCTAGATCTTCTTTCAGGTCTGTCAGATGCTCCTGCAACACACAACAGTGCATTGTATAAGGTGAACTTCTTTCACCTGAATTCCTCTGTCACTCATAGATTACAGGGCAGGTATCAACTGATCACAAAACCGTGCTCATCGTGGCAACATAACATCCTTGATTACTGTGAAATAATGAGTTACAGAGTTTTGGTAGAAATGGATCAGAGTTAATGACAAGACACAGAACACGCCGAAGCCATGGTTGCAGCGGTGGCTGGCTCCAGCCGGGTCATGGGCAGTCCCAGGAAAGGCTGGAGAAAGGAAAAGGCTGGCTTTTGACCTTTCATCCTTTGCTGGAGCAAAACTTCCGATCTGGGGGGACTGGGGAAATATGAGCATGAAGAAACCACAGAGCAGTCAGAGCCTAGCGGTTACCACACTCACCTGACATGGGTTGGGGAGGGGGTTTCCTGTTTTCTGCATCTTTCAATAGATGAGAATATTATGCCTAACCCTTACCCAAAGATTTAGACCTGCAGGGTGCTCCACAGGGACAAAGTAGTAAGCCCCAAAGCACTCCTCTGAGATCGGCAAATTTGGGAAGCTTGAGCAAGACCCCATGATGAGTGGGTTGCAGAGCAGAGCTCCAGGGGCTCTGGACTCATAAATGAGTTAGTTTAATGCTGGGCATGCTGTGAGCTCTCTCCTTAACTTCTCTGTCTAGCCAGCTCCTTAGTGCTAAATGAAGCACAGAAGGGTTTTTTTATGGCTGCTATGAGGATTAAAGCATCGACACCTACACAATAGTGTAACATACAACATAATTAGTACAATCCAGAGGTAAGGACAACTGTCGCCTCTGTGTGCGTCAGACACTTGTACTATAGACAAGGCAATCAACAGCCAATATTGACTTGGGAATTTAGCAATACAAAACCCTGCAGGTTTTGACCCCCTTGATTTCCTTTCCTCTCAATTACTACTACTGCCCAGCACAGAGCATCCCACCTCCAGGGCAGCTTTAGATAGGAGCATCTGGGGTGACTGACCACATCAGATGCTGTTCCTCATGATCTGGTGCTCCAGTTGGCCCCATAAATGTGTAGACACAGCCAGACCTGTCTCAAACTGTCTCTGACCTGCCCAAATGGACCTATCTGTCTGCCATCTCCTTCCTCACCAACACCTTCCCAATGCCTACTGAGAGGCTGCAATGATTAATGACTTAATGGCATTATATGGCTTGGAAAGTGAGATGTATGGTACGAAAGTTCAACAATTTTCATTAACTAGCTCATGACATACATGCCAGCTGTGACTTTTCAATTCAAAAGTTTATATATGGAGAGGAAGAGATTTGTTTTAATTAGCTCTTAATTTAAAAAAAAATACTGTAAGGTGGCTCTTGGGACAGGAAACTAGTAATTTACAGAAAGACTTCTGGAGATTCAAACTATATCAGAGCCCAGAGCAATAGTCTGAGAAAGTTCAAACAGCAGCTTCTTTTCCCTGCAATTCCTATTTGATTGAGCTGTGAAAACTATTTTTATTGAAACACTTCTCTCCATGCAAAGTGTGGTCTCTGGAAAAGTGAAATTTTCTACTAAAAATCTTATTTTGCCAAAATTTTTATACTTTCTTTTGGAAAAATGGAACTTAAACCATTTTAATCTGTTGAAGAGGATTGACTAGTTTCATTTCTGGCTAATTCAACATTAATCTGAATCTGTACTGGAGCTATTGTGGTATCATAAAAGCACAGTAACTCAGGTCCTTCATGCCTGGCGCTCTACTGTGTCCCACAAATCTTGTCCGGATTGCATTTTTTTATAGCGCAAGCCATCATGGGAGATACTGTCTGGCCAAGGATTTTAAACACCCAAACCACAACTCACATGAGACATTTCCAGTACAGCATTTCCAAAACAAAACACACACATGCATGCTTTTTTTGGGATGGCTGAGCTTCATACTATGCAAAAAAATGCATCAGTCAATAATTAACTGACTGTAACTCAACTTTTCAGCAGTCTCCTGCAGAACAGGAATCCCCAAATTTAACAAGTTGCTGTTGCTTAGACCAACTGAAGAGGAGACGCCCACTACGTTCAGCGTTTTAACCAGCTCTCCTTGCCAAGAATGGGCTGTCTTTTACAAGGTACTTTCCAGTAATCTCCCAGTCAATACTGAAACACTGCAAGACGTGAAGCCTACATTTCCCTTGGGGTGTTACTTCCCAGATCTCCTCATTAGGAACTATTAGACAACCAGCATGCATTTTCCTTCTCTTAATTTCACCTTGCTATTCTAATCAAGCCTCCTTGCACCACTTTAAGTGATTCTCCCCCTTCTTTCCGTGCTTATTTCACATAAGGTTCAGTGGATGAAACTCTGGGGCAGGGCTGCAGGGTTGAGCCAGGCTAATGCTACCCAAGCACTCCCCGCTGTTGGGTGCACACCTCCTCAAATTGGAGCAGAGAATGGAGGATGACAGCCATCAGGCAAGCAGCTGTCTGTCCCACAGCTCCTCTGCTACAGATGCTTAAGAAAGCAGATGATGGCTTTCAGATCCTTTTTCATTTGCTGCAAGAAATAAACACATGGTCCTATTAGCCCGGGTGGTGGCCAGATCGGTTTTTCAGGGCATGTGCTTTTGCAGCAGCGTGTAGATGCGCTCCTAAACTCAAAGCTCTAGAGAGATGCCTCTTTGCCCTAATCGTGCTGACTACAGCATGTTTATCTTTCCCTGATATGCTATCTTCATCAATTTTACCAGCCCCCTGATGACTGCACACGTTGCTGTCCCCATGCATCATGCTGAGACCTGCTTCTGAACCAGGGCAGAAGGAGAAATTTGTCATCAACTCTTCCATTCGCTTGACAATAACACAGCCTAATATTTCATGAAAATGAAGTGCCCAGAGCACTCCTGATAGTTTACAGTTGTGATAAAGGACGGTCAGATGGATACTGTCAGCCATTAAACAGTTTGCAATCACAGAGCTCCGGAAAGAAAGCAAAGGCCTTTGGGCCCTTGTTGGTGTCAAACGTTGTGTCACCAGTGTAAAGGATGTTTCTAGGAGCAAATCCTTGTTGAATCAAGAAGTCGTCCTTTTTTTGCAAGCTTTCTACCTACATGCAAGATTCCCTCGTCATCTATGTTTGCTCTGAGACACTAATGCTGCTTGCTTTGCAGCACAGAAAACTCAGATATCATTTTTAAATTTATCACTCTTGAAATATTCCCTCCCTTCTTTTTTTCTATCCAAGCACAGCAACAGCAAGCTGAGTCCCAAGCACCCATCGAATGCTTCACTCAGTCACTGCAGCTCTGCCCTGTACCTTGCTGGGCTTCATGCTCCAAGAGACACCCACCTGCCTGGCAGACTTTGATGCCTTGCTCCCAGCTGCAGCAAAAGGTTCCCAAAGACAACGAGACCCAGCAGCTCGCTGCCTCGGCCCCACAACACATCTTGCACCAAAAAGGTTACCTGTGTGGTTGGGGATGCTGGGGGCAAGCCCTCGACTTCAGTCTTGACTTTGCTGCGCTTGTTAATTACTGGATTGACTGTGCTGCTCACGGCCGACTCGCTGCTCTGCTTGCTCTAGGAAAGAAAACCAGGCAAGATATGGCACCAGGGTTTGGGACAAGAGACAGACTGCAGCCCACCTCTTCATTAAAGGTTAACTAAAAAAAGTCAGTCAAGGCTGAACTTCAGGAGTGGCTGGGGACAACGGGGTATGGGCCTGCTGGCCATAATTGCCGTGTGGGCTTGTGCAAGGCAGAGAGATGGAAGAGAGGGAAGAATCAAGGACAGTGTCAGCTTCTGCAGGCTCACCAGTAAGCTTGGCCTCACCGCTGCTGCCCCGTTTCAGAGTAATCCAGTCCCTGTCAAAGCCATCAAAACCTTATGCAACCCCCACCCAAGCCACGAATTTATTTCTCAGTGTGATGAAATGATTTGTTGAGAAAATGAATTCCTGGGGGAGCGGGGGGCTCTGGTTACATGTGAGGGCTCCGGCACGCTGGGTGCATGAAAGGCTATGTGTATATTTTGCTAAGCTCTTAAAAATGAGAACAACTTCAGGAGAAAAAACATCCCATTGTATGTGCATAAAACTGGAACATCAATGTTTTAAATACACTCTTGCTAATTGCTCAAGATTGGTCCTGCAAGTTATTAAACAGAGGCATAACTCCTGCCAGCCACGTTATTTTGGTAGCCAGTTTGTGAGAAGAAAACAAAACCAATCAATCAAATAACCTTCAATAACAAACAGAGTTTGCAGCGCAGCAGCCTGAGAAACCCTAAAACAATAAACCAGTCTGAAAAGTTCAGTGTGATACAACTAAAACAACAATTTGAAATGGGTGTGAAATGAGGTGAAATAAGTCTTTGGGGAGAAAAGCAACTGCAATTTAAACTTCCAAGGAATGAAAATGGGAAGGAAAAATGATTAAAAATGTGCTAGACACATTCACTAAACCTGTGCATATGGAGGGCTTGTGCACACATGCATGCGCCTGTGTGAACTCACAGGTATTCGCAAGGACGCATTTGAGGTGTGGGATTTCACACACATCATGACATTCCTAGTTTTCACAATCTGGCCCCTGGTTTTGCAAACCTTAACAGTAAAAATCAACAGCAGGGATACCCCGAGAGATAAAGCTAGTGAAAAAGAAGGAACAATAAGTAAAATGGCTAGATGTCCTAGGTAGGATGCACTTATTTGTTAAAGGGAAAGGAATAAGGTGTTTTAACACTATTGGCATGGAGGGATTGGTGAAGGAACTGATGAAGCTTGGTTCACAGTGCTCAGGTGCTTATCTGGCAAAACACTACAGCATCTGCTGAATTCCCTCGATTTCAATAGCACTTAACATGTGTTCAAGGAGATTTGCTGCCTGAGATGACCCTGCATATCATGTTCAATGCTCTGATGGATCAAGGCCTTTGGTTCCTGCGTGGGTACGTACGTGTGTGTGCAAGGAAGGGAGGTGGGCACAAAATTTGGCTGTGACTAGTCCAGAAACGCTTTGCCAGGAGGAAGAAAAAGCAACATAAAGGGAGAACGTGAGTAAAAAGAGGGTGGGTAAAACTCCCACAGCCACCATGAAGGGTAGCACTCATCCTATGGAGAACGTGCCTCCATTTCCCCATGTGCCATGCATGGAGAGAGCCAGGATGGTCATCCCTACCTGGCTGGAGTCAGAGATGCAGTTGCTGTTGCTGCTGATCTGTGCCGGTGGTGGGTTGACAGAGATGACTGCCATGTGCTGCCGTTGGGGGAAGGTCGGGGACGGCTGGATCAGGGGAGGAGTGTGTCCGAAGGCTGAGCTCAGGCCTCTCTGCTGGGTCAGGATCTGCTGGTACGTCACGGGGTTAATGGGGTGAGGGAAGCTGAATGCTGGGCTGCAGCAATAGGAGGAGAAAAAATGATGAGGAGTTATTTTAAACAATATTTATCACATTGGCTAGCGACTGATTCAAGTTTGGCTTCCTGGAGGCTCCAGGAGACAGGCTGCAATGCCCCAACTAGATGCCTTCAATGCCACAATAAACCTGACAGCCTGCTTTACTGCAAAGACAGGATTTGTCTCGTGTGTGCCTCAGCAAACTTGTGAATCATTTCGACCCACGTATCAGACTGACTGTAATTTCTTTGCTTCCTATGTTTAAAAAAAGTCAAAGCCCTTGGCAGGGAGTGGGGAAGAGGATGGGACTTGGCCACATCTGGCTTTCAGCCCCCGAGGCTCCTGGGTTTTCCCAGGCAGACCTATTCTGCAGACTTGCAACCTTGGGATTATGCTTCCCTGGATATAAAAAAACAGCATCACCTGGCTCACCTGGCACAGATCACAGCAAGGATGAATAACTATCGATTTAACATAGTCCAAAACCGTGCAATTTACTCTGCGTTCAGGTGAGGGGCGTGCTGGCTCAGGGAACTGCTGAAGTATGTCACCCTTCATATGTAGGTCACTGGTTCAGCTCCAATCTAGGTCAGTGGTGACCAAAACACCATCAGCTCCTGGCTGCTTGGGTGCTAACCGGGGGCAACAGGTCCAAGCCAGGATGCAGCAGTTGACAGCATTAAAAATGAAGCTCTGCTTTTGGGAATAAGGGCTTCAGTCCCAGGGGTGAGGCCCCTCGGCAGAGATGGAGAAGCACGGGAGATGCTCTGCTCCCTGTACTCTAGGCAGGTGATGCACAAACCGTAGACTCTCAGACCAAAAATCGATTATTTGACACCTTTAAAAGGTGGCTGTCCTGAACCTTTACCCTCACGGTATTTTCTCTCACATCACTAAAACTGCCTATGGTGTCACTGCTCAGAGAACGGGGCCATAATTAACAACACTCTTCATGTCCAATTTTGCTTTTAGAGAAAATATTTATTGCTGGTGACCATACAATTAGTATTTCTGTTCCAAACCAGTTAATGACAATTTGACCAAAAGAATAAAGGGCAAAAATCACTACAGTGTAAAAGAGCTCTGGGAGTTAAATACATGCTCCAGAATGACAGACTGCTGCACAGCTTTGTTATGTTACAGCAAAGTCCAAAAATGACTTTCTGAAGTGCTACTAGGATCTGGGTCTGGGCGGCTGAGAAAGAATTTCATTCCTGCCACTAAGACACTGTTAAAATAATAATAAAAAAGTCTTTTCACCCCAAATTGCTGACAGTTATCCTGTTTACCCATTTTACAATTCCTGACATTCAAGATACACCTTTAGAACACCGAGAATAGTTTCCAATTCAGTATTATTACTTGATTATTCCCTTGGAGGCTAACAACTGACCATTGGGTAAGATTGAATGTTGAAAATACCAAATGCTACCCTCAAAAGCTTAAAATCTGAGTATAAGATGAGATGCTACAGGTATACCCAGTTAAAGACAACAGATGACAAGACTAGAAAAATATGATTACCAGACAAGGAGTTGCTGTTTGTTTAAGTTAGCATTATGTTTGATTCTACAGTCAATTTCTAAATGATGCTGCCGGATAAAGTAACTGATAAAATTAATGTTACAGTTACTAATGGCAATGTCTCTGTTTTCCCCTACAAATTTTAGGAGTGCATGATCTTTATAAACCCTTGCTTTGCAACATCAGTGTTAATTAGAACTAACATTTTTAACAGTTAAGTAATAAAAAGAATAATAACATTGTGAAACTTGGGTGAAGCAATCATGGCAGGAATTGACAACAGAGAGCTGCCTAGTGTAAGTGCTTTTTAATTAAGGTTTGAGCAAAACTTTACTCAAGGGCTTAGATTTGTTTTAAATATGTTTTTAGAATTAGGCTCTTAAATCTGCCCAGGCAACATTTTTTTTTAAGGATGTGGACCAATAATTTGGAGAATACTTTGGGGCAATCTCTTAAATCAGAGGGTTTCTTAATCAGTCCAACCGCGCACAATGAGCATTTTTTAGACAAATTTATTCTCTGTTTCTGCCTGCAGGGAGGCACGATCATACTGTAAATACTGGAAATCTGGTAACCAATAATCCCAATCCAGCACCCCACCCCCCCATATGCCACGAAGTACCATCCCACAGGCAAAACCAGATGAGGGCTTTGATTTAATACACTACACAGCCCCAACGCACAAAAGCAGAGGTTGCGAGGAAGTGAAGGTCCTTTTGGGGGGACGGTTACACAGATGAACAGAGCTGGTCCCAAAGCTTTACCTGATTGTCCCAGCAGATAAATGGCCGTAGGAGCCACTTGCTGCTGAACTGCTTCTGGAGTTGTTGATATACGCCACGAGAGAGTTTGGGGAGGTCCTGATCATTGTCTGGAGATCAATGCTGGCATCAGACAGCGGGGAGATAGACAGGGCTCGTTTTCGGCTTAATCTCGGAGTCACCCGTGGGCTCGAAAACCGGGACACTGTAGGAAAGACAGACTTTGTCAGACAAAACCAGTGGGCTGCTCCCTTCCTGCGGTGGGGCGGGAGGTGCTGAGACCTGCTGTAGTCGTGACTGCTGGGGGATGTTCAGGAGCTGGGAGCAGCGCAGGGACCAGCTACACTTTGACGGGAGGTTTCCTCTCTGCTGGGTGCTGAGTGACATGGGTCAGGCGGCACTGCGAACGCCCGCTTGCTTTGCCCTCCTCGGGGGATAAACAAGCCTGTCCATCACCCCCTTTCATCAGCACTAAATTAACTTAAAATTCAAAGGGAAAAGGCCCCGCAAGGTTTCCGTGAGCGCAGCTGTCCCCGTTGACTCGGTGGCAGGAGCAGTGGGACAGAAGAGCCGCACGTCAGAGCCGGCACGACCCTTGGAAACAGCGTGTGCGCTTGTGTGCAGAGGGAGCGGAAACCAAACGAGCGCGAGCACAATGCTGACCATCCAATTAACGAAGGAGGCGAGGCTCCAGGAGCCCCGAAAGTAAATTAGAGTTTTAAGAAAACCAATTTGGCAGCTCAGGCACAAAGTTCAAGCTCTCCCCCTCCGAGGGGACCTGCCAGTGGCTGGACCCTATTAGCAATTGTCAATCATTCAGGCACGAAGTCATTTCCAGCCCTGCCAGTCCCGTCTGTGGATCTGCAATACATGGCGAGTTACTACTGTACGAATTTGGCCTCCCCCAGCGTTACGGCACTGCTAACTGGAACAACTGACTTCATCCAGAGGAAACTCTGCCCAGGCCTGACCCACCTGGCATGGCATGGATGGGAGCTGGGGATGGGCGATATCACAATGTTCCCTGATACCAGGGTACCAGATCCAAAGCCTGTCCCAGCCCTAGCCCTGCCTGGAATGGCTCATCCCTCCAAAGCGATGAGAGCAGCGTTTAGGTCGCCTATTTAAAAAAAAAAAGATTTCCAAGGGTAAAATATGCACTTGGCCATGGGTTCCAGCTGGTAATCCCCATCATCCACCCAGGGGTGCAGGAGGGCTCAGCTTTTCCAGCTCCTTCCCTTGATGAGCGCAGCACTGTATTACTACCTGGCTTTTCCAGTGGTGGTCTCCCCAGAAAGCTTGCTGTGGGTATATCCTATTAAACTCTGAATAAAACAGTAACTTGCCCAGAGAGACCGTATGAGCTATTTTTCTCTAGCTGGTTGGAGGGACTGATTTTGGTTGCATACCACCAAATACAAGCCCGGCACTTTGCAAGAGCATAAACTTTCCGTCCTGACGACAGTGTTGGTGTGTGAGAGGGTGAATGGGATGCACAAGGAGGTTAAATATATCCTGTCAGTGTGACCAAATAGTTCCTTGATTTGCGTTGGCTTGCAGAAGTTTGTGACAACATTTCCCTGAGACCAGCGGCTGGGTTGCAGTCTTCGTATCCACGTCACTCACCTGTGTACTTAAGTGGCTCTGTCATTACCACGTCTGGGTGCTGTGTAATCGATGGGGTTTAGTACCACTGTCCCCTTAATAACCATAATGTCCCTCGTTGCACAAGATAAATGACTTGCCCAAGGTCCCACTGGAAGTCCAAGGCTAAGTTGGTCCTTGAACAAAGCACTCTTGTGACTTTTGTCCTATACTGAAAAAGCTTAAAGAGTTGCTAGGTGCAATACTGACGATATTGGGAATTTCTCCTAAAACTTAGACTGTTGCACAACTGCTGAACACGTTCTTCTTACAGTAGTTTGTATAACCACATTTTGCAGCCCCATGGGGCAGGGAGAAGCTTGGAAACATGACTCAAGGATCAGGTAGCAAACAGAAAGAACACACAGGTCTGTAAAAATCACCTCCTGAGCGTTAAAGCTGTCCCATGATTTGGAGGGGCTAGACTCAAACTTTCCTAACGCCTGTGGCTGGCAGTTTCCAGCCCTGTTCTGCCGTGGTGAGCGGCACTTCCCTCGGGAGCCGGAAAAGGAGCAGCCAGTTTGTAGGGGCACTACAATGAGCAAACCAAAATGAGCAAACAAACTCCCCTCAGCAAAGGCTGGCCCTGCCTAAAGGCTGGAGTGGAGCATTTCCAAACTTCACACCCGGTTCATGAAATCTGGGCCCCGCCAGAGACCTGGACCGAGCAACATGAAGGTTGTGTGTGTCTAGATCATAATGGTCAAAACTGTGCTCTGTCCACAACATATTAATGTATTGATTTAAATTAATTAAACTTTTTTTTTCCTTTTTTTTTTCTTTTTTCTTTTTTTTCTTCTGACTATAAAGCATCTTGAGTCAATACATGGGCCATGACCTGGGAAGACTTGGGTGCTGTTCCCAGTCCTCCATAGACATATCTCCTTAAGCAAGTTGCTTCTTATTTCTGTGTCCCTATTTCCCAGTGTCATCTATTTAGATGAGCTCCTTTAGACAGGGTTTGTGTTTTATTCTGCATGTATTGCACCTAGTGCGATGGGGCTCCATCTCAGCTGAGTTGTCAGTGTTTCTGTCCTACAAATAATATGCATCTTTCCAGCTATAGATATTGTTTTCTGCATTTGCATTCCCACAGTCTCCTCCTTCTCTAACAGAAGGAAGCAGGCCAGATTTGACAGTCATATTTATCTCTGTTACTCCCACACCTCAAGGGAGATCTGTTTATTAATGTGCCACTTCCCTTGATAAATTACTAAATAGAAAGAAAAGCCTTGTACTCATTTCTCGCTGTTCCTTCCCATGATTTATGTCCCCAGTGCTGGTTCAGCCATTGGTCGCCATTAATTTGCAGACGGAAGAAGTCCTGATGTCCAACAGAAACCTGTGTTTGCGCGGCGCATCCAACGTGGCACCCCTCCCCGCTGCACACAGGTACGTCATTTTTTCCCCGTGTAAAACTCTGCTGGAAGCTGTCAGATTTGCAAGCTGGCCTGGGACTTCTCCAGCCCAAACCCAGTAATATGCATTGCGTTACTGTCCGATCTAATGTAGATCTTGTGAGTACCGTGGGCTATCTGAAATGTTTGATAGTAGATCCAATAGGTCGGGCTGATGCTTCACACAAAAGCCTCTTAGGTCTTGTGGGCTTCCAGGGAAAGCTGTGACCTAAAATCGTGCTATGGATGAACAACTCCTCTCTTCTCAATGACAGCCTGCCCAAGGTGCCCGGGAAGGGAAGCGTCTGGGAAACGGAAAAGGAGTTTAACCACACAAAGAAGCGCTCACTAGTGCATTTAGGAAGAGGGAATCTTTTCAAAATTATTATTCAAAAGCAGATTAGCAGCACTGGGATCATTCTTAATAATAAAATTGGCCTGACCTAATCCCCTGATCTGAGGACACTGAGCACGAATGTTGAATGATACCAGGCAGCAGCAAAGATAAGCATTAGTATAGCAGCACATATAGGCAAGGTGTTCAATACGGGCTGACTGACAGCCACTTGAATAAGCAAAATCCTCTGTTGCCTGAGGTCCAGTGATGTTTCAAAGGAAAAACCACATACAACTTCTTCAGCAGTGACTGTGCCCAAAGAAGTAAATGAAGGCGGGATCCATTTTTCAGAGACAGAGACGGAGAGCCTTGGGAGGATTTATCACTAGCACTCCCCCTCTAATCTCCCCTTCAAAAATGCTGACTTATCAAAATGAACAGGGTTAGTTTTAAGACTTTTTTGGTGTTTGGAAAATACGTTAGGGCAAGAGTTTCCAAACTGTCAGAGTACCCCCTTCAACACTCTCAAAAGAAAAAAAACTGGTATTTTTATGTGGTTGTTCTAAGAGATGTTTTGTTGAGAAACATAAAGTCATCATAGGTTAAAATGAAATTGAAAAGGTCATAAATTGAAATAAAAATAGGAAATTATTTTAAAATTAATTCCACTCATCTGCCAGAGTTTCAATTTTAAAAATTAATTTCTCTGTGCCTCTCTACCTCAGAGGGAGACCTTTTTTACCTTTAGTTTCTTTCCCTTGAATACTTCTGAGAGATGGGAAAACTCTTTCTCACCCAGATCCAGAAAGAAGTGATGGGCCAAAGCCCACAAGCAAAACAAGAAACAAGACAACTCCATGAGGTACTCCGTATTGTTGCCTCCTCTGGTGTTCGATAACATTTCCAGCCAAGTACATTTACAGCATGCCCAGGATGGGTGTTCTTTGGTGATGGCTCTTCCCGTATCAATTTGCTCTGCTACTTCTGCCTCTCATCTTGAATAAACACCTATTAAAGCCAGCAGATGCTTTCCATTGACTGCCATGGACTTTGGAGCATGGAATAAATATGAGTTTAAAAGCTGATGTAGAGACACCCCTGTTTGAGCTATCTCATCTTTACTTTCAAACTAATTCTTTTGCACTTGGAAAACATGCTATGCTTACGTGCTCATTTTTTGGACATGCTAACAGCTTGTTTTTTATTTATTCTGTGTATATTAAAAGAATCAGCTCTGAACGGAAGAAACAATTTTTTTTGCTTTGCAAAAGCTAAAGATACCTTCTTAGAGTTCAAAACTTTTTTAGATTTCAAGCAACAACAAAAATATCCTTTGGCCTGAAGTAAGATACGGGAAATTTTAAGCCAAAAGACTGTCCCAGTCTTCCTACGCTCTCAGAGTTAGGAGGAGATTAAAACAGAGATGTGAAGTGGTGAACAAAAGGGTGCAGTAAAGGTTGAGCCCAAAGCTCTGGCATTGGCGATAGTGAATGGCAGTCCATGAAGGTCAATAAAAAATTTACCATAGGCCTTTGCCCCCTGCTGCCTCTTCTTATAGAAAGTCAATTTCAGATACATTTTATAGCGTTTTAACTGGAGCACACTGGCCCTTCCGTACCATTTCATACACAGACCCAGATACACTGGCTGTCACAGGCTCAGCTCTACACACTAGAGAATAAAAATAACCCACATATTTTAAAAAACATTTTAAAACTGCCTGGAATAACTTTTCAGTAGAAAAAAAGCATTATCTTTGCAGGGTAAATGTAAATGCAACAGCTCACAACTGGAAGCCATTTCTCTCCTGGAGGGGTTTAAATATCCCGTTTCTAAACTAGCAAGAATTCAAGGCTGAATTTTTAAGTGATGTTGGCCGTGTCTGCCAAATGTCCCAGCCCAGTCCTCCAGCCAGCCTAAAGCTGGGAGGAAAGTCCAAATTTCTTGGTAAAAAGGTAGAAGTTTCCTTGGCAGTTTCCTATAGGGTCTATGAACTATCACATCCACGGATTGCTCAGAAACAGATTTTCTTCCCCAATTTCGATTTATCCACAACAGGCCAGCGATGAGCCAAATGGTCAGCCTCTAATTTTTACACGTGTCAGCTTGTGGTCTGACTCCCGCAGCTGCTTCCAGCGCTGTCGTGCTAGATCAGGATCAGACCCTGCGGGGCTCATGTGCGAGGCAGGAGCAGAGGTTCCTGCTCTGACCACTCGCCGTGGCTGTGGTCCATCAGAGGGACATTAGAAGAGATGGTTTTCCTGGAGGGAGATTTCAGACCTCTGTATTGCATTAGAAATAGTGGCAGCAAAGCCCTCCTGAAAGGAAACACCAGGCACTCAGTGGGAGCTCCTTCAGGGCAAGGAAATCTTAGGCATCTCTTTACAGACAAGCATGTTGCCATGATCTTGACTGCAGAGGGACATCAGCGGAATCTGCTTCCAAACGGCCAAGCCCGTAAGGCACGTGGGCTGCAGATGGCTCACCCCCCCTCCTCACTGAAACACGGCCAGAGCCACCACTTACCCTGCATCCCTTGGCCAAGCCCCAGGATAAATACAGCATTATCAAAATGGTCCCTCTTCCTGGCCGCTCACCAAGAAAACTCCACCCAAAGCATACAGAAATATCCCCCTCCTCCTGTCATCAGATTAAATCCAAGGGCAGCATAAAAACACAGATGATCCCTTAATCAATAAGCAGCAGCAATAAACTACAAACACTCTTCGCATAACCAGTTCCTTATTCCCCTTTCCCCTTCTGCAGCGGCAACACACGTCTTACTTAGACTGCAGCAGATGCTGGACATTTGTTCTGGCACCAGACGCTGTCCTGGGACCCTTCTTTCTACCCTCCCTGGGGCCGATCAACTTTGCAGTTCAAGGAATACTAATGCTTCCCTCAAATCCTCGCTGAAAGACAAGGCTGCATTCTTCTACTCCCAATCCACAAGGTAACTGTTTAGACGACCCAACTTGCATATGTAAATTGAATTCTTTAGAAACCAGAGTGCAGCGAGATTCCAGACAGAGCACTTATGGGATGCTCTGGGACTTTTTCCTCTCTTCTGCGCATATTTTTCTGGGGAGGAAAACAGCATCGCTGGCTAGAAATGGGTGGGAAATCGTTTCCCATTCTCTGAACCTTTTCTGAGATTTCAGCAAGTTTCCATTCTGTGCTGGGACAAAGAAAACAAAAAAAAAAAAGATCTTTCAGACTTTTTAAGGAAGCGACTACAGGGCGCGCCGTCTGCCCAGAGTAGCCAACAGCTGCCTTGTTTGGGAAGTCATCTGTGATCCAGCATATCCAGCCTGCAAACCCCGAGCTGCTGGTCCCTCAAGCCCCAGAACAGGCACTTCTTTCCTAGGATGCCGTGAGGCTGGGCTCTCTCCGTCCATCCTGATGGAGCAGTCGCTTCACATAAACCTGCTGGAGGGGAGTCCTGAGCTCACCTCTCACAGACACACGCCTGCTGACTGCAGTAACCACTGGGCTGCACTGCCAGCCCTGCTTCTTACCCCGATGGCTATTAAATCATTTACTTGAAGTAGAAAGGCTCCAACAACACTGACTGAAAGAGGCCAGTGAAGCTGAATCACTGTTTGATTTGGGGGAATAAAATCCTGTGTGATGATTTGCCCACATCCCAAGCAACTGTGCCAGCTGCTAGCCGGTTGGCTCTCCTGGGCTGAACAAAGCCTTTTCCCAGTTGAACTGCTGGTCATGATCAGGACATTCGTGACTGCCATGCACCAGGCAGCAAGAAACAGGGCAGGGATCCCCCTCTAGCTCCACAGCTGGATGAAATGCCATGACAGCAC